>NC_024314.1:28797946-28831105 GCF_000523025.1 Cynoglossus semilaevis | reverse complement strand
CATGTTTGGGCCCCCCCCCCCCGCCCCACCACAGATGACATCACTGGAGTCCGGTCCTCCCAGGCCCAGAGGAACTGGTCCAGAATCGACTACCTGAACCGGTGTTTGACACTGATTATAACACAGACGTGGACATGTATTAGTTATGTCATGCAAAACAAAGGCAACCAAGAGCATTTACTGCAAATTAGCCACAGGGTTGACTGGTATTTGCTTAAGAAGGACCAAATGTGTACTGCAGCAGTATTGAATTGATGGGAGTTCCTGTAAACAAACATTTTTGAACAACTGTTTAAAATCCTCTTGGGCTCAGATGATTTCTGTACTGCAAAGAATAAAGACACAATACGATTTTTGTCAAAAACAAATGCTGTTTTATTGCCTTCTTTCCTGGAGTATATTTATTTTAATTGAGTCAAAACTATGGTCAGTTTTGATTTGAACGTAATACATGACCAATCAGAGCAACTGCAGGTTGACACGTGTGTGTGCTTCAAGCCTGTGGTATTTTATTTAGAAAATGTATATTTGTAAAGGTTTTTAGTAACTGCGGTTCCATTTCTTCTCTAAAAAACATTTAAATATAAACAATGTTTAAAAATTTAAATCCACACATTGGGAGAGTGTGTGTGTAAAAGGGATCTGCTGTGAAGAGCCTCATTTTACGTCACTTCTGCCTTTATAGTGTGGTGCTCTGTTGTCATGCTCCGACAGCGCCCTCTGCTGTGGGACCTGTGTAAGGGCAGTCCAACATGGAGGTGACGGCGGCTCGCCGCTCGTTTCTGTGCGACATTGGTGAGTCAGCAAACCGTCACCGTCGGCTTTCTGCTCACCTATAAATGCATGTAACCGTGTAAAATCATATTAAATATGTACATAAATATATAGATGTTTAAAATATATGTTTATTAGAAAAGTGCAGTAAACATGAATATATATGTTTAGATAGATATGTTTAGAATATAGATGTTTAGAATATATGTTTATTAGAAAAGTGCAGTATTTGTACAGCCGCTGTCGTGACAGAAACTTAGAGGATTTTAATGACAGATTATAAAATACTTTTCATGTATTTCACAGCAGCATTTAGAGCCAGCTTGACTTTTCAGAATTTCTGAACAGACTGACGTCACTGTGGTGATTTTAAGTTTACTTTTATACAATAGAAAAATAATTTCAGCTAAATTTTAACATGTAATTGTATTTAAATTTATTAATCACTCAATAATATCATAAGTCCCATTAATCCTAAAAGGTCAGCATTCTACTTTTGTGCTGAATGGCTCGGGTCAGTGTCAGGAGTTTTTATTTAGGATGACCCAAGTGTCTCAGGTGATTCTTAAAAGTTCGGTTCCTTTAACTCTAATAACGTTCTCTTCCAGCGTGCACGAAAGTTCCTTCATTACATTATACTCACACTGTGTATTATTTATTCACACACGTGTATTTATGAGTGTGCTCTACATGTGCTCAACCTAAGGTATGTGGGCAGATCGGACGGTGCTGCACGAGGCGGCGTCCCAGGGCAGAGCACTGCAGCTGAAGGAGCTGATAGAGAGCGGAGCCTCGGTCAACACGGTGACAGTGGACAACATCACTCCGCTGCACGAGGCCTGCATCAAAGGTCACCAGATATGTGCCAGGATGCTGCTGGAGGCAGGAGCACAGGTGAGATGAACCTTCAGCACCTGGTACCAGGACCAGGACCAGGACCAGGACAAAGTTTAAAAAGGATTTTGCCTCAGGGTTTTTGTTACTCTTTTAGGATGAAAGAAGATTAAATAAAACATACATGACGTCGCCACCTGCTGGTTTCAGTTGTTCTGGTTCCGTACGGTTGATGTGAAGGACTTTTGTGGTGTGCGTTTCTCCAGGTGGACGTTCGGACCGTCCACGGCAGCACCCCCCTCTGTCATGCCTGTGCCTCGGGCAGCCTGGAGTGTGCTGAGCTGCTGCTGCAGCACGGTGCCACGGTGAACCCCTCCCTCACGGCTCTGACCGCCTCACCTCTCCACGAGGCCTGCATACAGGGTAAGACGTGTGTGGATCTCAGCCGTGTGGGAAAACGTCCATACGCCGATGTATATTTAGTTTATATTTAGGTACGTGATGCTGTATCGATAATCTATCGTATTGTAGTGATTTATTTATTGACAGTTAACATGTAAAATATTCATGGCGTTGGTTCATTTTTGTGTTGCATTTAAACATCCGACCACTAGTTGACTGTACATGGACTTCTTCTTTCTGTTTTCCTACAAATAATCTGCTAAAAAAAACCCATATATATATACGTCAGGCCTGTTGTATCGCAGTATATCGCAACGTATCTTATTGTTGCCTCCGTATCGCAATACTTATCGTATCGCCAGATTCTTGCCGATACAACAGCCCTACTTGGGATTTTACTCCCTCCAAAGGGAACGTCAGTCTGGTGAAGCTGATGATCAGCAGTGGTGCTAAACTGGAGGCTTACGACATCTACTTCGGTCCGCCCCTCCACATCGCCTGTGCCAAAGGACACACGGACTGTGTCAGAGTGCTGCTCAGAGCAGGTACAGTCCACACTCTGGGATCCTGGAGAAATATTAAGACCACAAATGACATCGTTTACACTTCCTGCAGGTGCCAACGTGAACTCCGTCAAGTTCCACGAGACGGCGCTGCACCACGCGGCGCGCGTCCACGCCGAGGACTTGATCAGGCTGCTGGTGGACTTTGGGGCAAACGTGTACGCCCGTGACAACATGGGGAGCAAACCTGTGGACTACACCCAGGCGTCATCCCCCTCCCACCACTGTCTCAGGTCCTACCAAAGTAAAAGACCGAGTCCGAGTCCAAATGACAAACCAGAGGCTGTGTCGGGGTGTGACTCTGTCGTAGCTTCCTCTCCCTCTCTCTCTCTCTCTCTCTCTCCAGGTAACCCTCTGAGCCTGCAGCAGCTGTGCAGGATCACTGTGAGGAGGTCGTTGGGCACCAGTGCCTCAGAGGTCATCGGTCAAATGGACATTTCCCCTCGTATTCGCAGCTACCTCCAACACTGTGACCGTTCCGTGTCACTGCAGAGGGAAACATGAGTGGGATTCAAAACGACTGCACAAGAAGCTGCTATTTGATTGGTTGCAATGTTTTCAATTGTTTATAATGGTTTGATGAAGCTTGGACTGATTTCACATAAAATAGGTTTAAACTGGGTTTTTAAAGTACAGGTTTTTCTTATGTGAATCAAAAATACACTTTTTTTTCAACCCCAAAAAACCCACATAAACATTATCACAAAGACATGACAACAACAACAACAAAAACACACATTGACATTGTAATGATCATTTGACTTTTTAAATTTAAAAATGAACTAAATCTGTGTCAATCTTCTATGAAGACGACACAGATTGATCCAGGAAAAACAGGCCTTTACAAACTGTCAAACTCCGTCATTTACGCTGTAATAGTTTCGTTTTACTGAAGAAAAAATGATGTATTTTCTGGCTGCTCATCTGTGGTGGCGGTATCTGAGGGCTTTTATTCTGAAGGGAAAGTCAGTTCCGTTTCCGACTGCTTTGTGCTGCTGAGTTTCAGCACTACGAATGAGGGCAGTTCACGTTCCGCTGCAGACATAAACTACATTTTGGCGGTTTGTTTTGTCGTTTCCGCTTTGCCCGGACTTCCCCGGACACGACCCCCGCATTTTTCCTCGTTTCGCGCCTTCCCCGTTGTTTGGGCGCCCCCTGTGGGAGGTTTGCCTCAAACTTTGAAACCCGCTGTTCAAAACATTTAAAACGTTAGTCAGATTGATAAACAAATGTGATTCTTGGTTGTGGCATTTCCTCTCTTTTCTCGCCGTTTGTTTATATGAAGTTAAGTTTTAATGGTAGGAATTTGGAAACAGGAAATTACCCTTATATTTTTTTATAAACAATAAAAGGGGCACAGACAAAATGCCAGTTCTCTGTCTGTTATATTCCAGGTGTTATACTTTAGAAAAAAAGGACTGGATGATTTACCTAAACCAACAAAATGGCAAAATACGGGTGATGTCAAAATGGTTTTCAGTCAGATTCATTTTCATGGCGCAGGTGTGAGAAAGACTTTTGATATATTTAATTTTTTATTTGTATAAAGTGCATTCTGATAAGAAGGTGGACATTGATCGCGGCCTGTAATTTGGTGTTTGTAAAAACACCAGGCTGGTGGAAACCCCCCTCCTCCCTCCACACCCTCAGAGTCTGGGTTTAGTTTCTGTTTTGTCCTTATTTTTTTAATGAAGACAGAGAGAGACCAGCCCAGAAATATGTCTCCAGCCTCCATTAACCACCTCCCTCCTCGTCACCGCCCTCTCTGTTTGTGAACACAGTATGATTTGCTGATTCATTTTTATTTCCTGTATTATTTGGACCTTCTTTAAAATAATTCACATGTTTTAGAACAAACATTTCTTACTGTTTTGAACTAAATTATAACACATACACATATACTGTATATATATACACACACACACTATATATATATATAGTGTGTGTGTATATATTTATATGTATATATATATATATATATAGTGTGTGTGTATACTGTATATGTTGTAAATACAAATTAAAGATTTAAATGATAAAACAGTAACTAGTTCTTCAGGCCACACCATATGAACAAGAATATTGTTTTCTTTCAAATTTGAAAATGTATCTTGTTTTCTCGTTGTTTCCATTCTGTTTTTGTAAATGAAAAAGAAAACGGGTAAAAAGTACAAATATAATGGAGTAGATTATACAAAGTCACAAATAATGGCGCGGTTGAAGGAAACACACACACGAACAACACAAGGCTAAAGGCTAAAACCACAGAACTCCCGGTCTTCAGCGGGTCCCAAACCTGGTTCACAAGGCTCTACCTAGTAACGTGGTGATGGTAATTAATGATTGGCTGCTGAAATTCGAGGTAGGCGTGGGCCAATGGGAGGTCGGTTTACTTTATGAGTTTGTCTCTAACCATTTTCATTTCAGTTTTGCTCGGTGTTAATCGAGGACAGGTTCATCTTCTTCACATACAATCTGAGAAGTGTATTTTACAACGAACTGTTGATAGAAAGACTGCGTCGAACATGAAGCTGTTTCTATGTCTAACAGCACTGGCGGCTCTTTACTGCGCAGTGGAGTCCAGATACAGTGAGTATGAGTTTGTTTTGTTCACCTTTGACAAACACTTTAACCGTTTTTACTTTAAAAAAAATACCAGGGGACGGGCGGTGACGATAGAGTCACCAGAACATTATTCAATGCTCCAAATAAAACACAACAAAATGATTGCGGTGTATTTATCTATGTTTACTCACTTTATTCGACCAGAGTTGTAAAAGATCCAGTTTAAAATGTAATTTTAATAGATCGAACACAATCGAGCATGTTTTTGTTTTTTTGTGTGTTGTTTCATGTTTGTCTTAATAATCTCAAATTATTGGAAACACTTTCGATTTACAGTAAATCCTCCTGGCAACAGCGACCTCTGCTGTCGTCGCTTGGGCATGAATGCAAAGGCAAAAACACGTACTATAGAGCAGTGAAGTGTATCAAAGTATATGTGTATAATAATGTATTAAAGTTATAATTTTGGTGACACCATGTGGAAGAATATAAAATAAATTTTAATTTAAAAAAAATAAGGCACTACTGCAGCACTGATATAAATGATAATCTGATAATAAGGTTTTCCTGTGATTGCAAGTATTTAAACCACATTCAAATAGGCTTAGAGAATAATAATGATATTGATATTATTATTAGTATAAGTATTATAATTATTATCATTTTTATCATTATTTAGACCTAGAAAATGTTTAGCCTCAGTGAAACGTTGTCAGCTGCTTATTTGATAAAGTCAGTTTTATCAAATGTCTGAAACTGTTTTCTGGCTCATTTAAATTATTTTACTTTTCTGTGTTTTGTAAATCTTGTATTTGTCTTGCTGCAATCTATTTGTCTTGCTTTCGTTTTACGTTACAGTTTCAGTTTTGTGCCAGTTGTGTTTGTTTGTTTGTTTTTTCGCCTACGACTTCACCTGTTCCTTATCCATTGTACAGCTTTTGATCCATGTTTATTAATTGTTAATTTCTTAATAGGTTTTAGTCATTGAAGTTAAAGTGATTTCATGTCCTTTAGAATGACTTTATTTTTCCTGTTGTGTTGCCTTCAGGTCCTCCCAAAGTGCAGGTGTACAGCACCAAACCAGGACTGTTTGGAGATGATAACATTCTGCTATGCCACGTGAGCGACTTCCACCCTCCCGACATCACCATCCAGCTGATGCGGAACGCAGCCGAGCTGACCCCCGCCAATCAGACAGACCTGGCCTTCAAACAGAACTGGCACTTCCACCTGACCAGGAGTGTGAAGTTCAAGCCCCAGGAAGGGGAGGAGTACAGATGCGTAGTCAAGCATGGCAGCGATTCGGCCAAATCCTATTTGTGGGGTAAGTGTTTGGAAGGACGCAGTTAATCAGAGTAAAGTAACAGTAAGATAAACGCAGCGAAAAAATCATGAGCAGTATGAAAAATATATCCAAAAAAAGAAGGTAGTATCGGATATTGAAAGTATATACAGCAGCTTAAACTTATATAACTCCAAAAATATAAAACAGTTAAAACAATATATAATACACGACGTCCAGAGAAGATTTGTCCGACTTTTCCTTTTCCTGGTGATTCATGGTTCAGATGACATCACTGTACTTGAAGATACCAAGTATCAAACTGCTATAGATGTTGTAGTACATGAACGCCTCATCCAGTATTTTATCTTACTGTTAGTAAAACAACTGTTATAAAACGTTTTGGTTTTTTTTTGTCTTTTACAGATCCAAACGTGTAGGATGTGTGAAGAGCTCCACCTGGTGATATAACTACGCTACTGCACCACCATTGAATATCACAAAATGGAGTCTCAAAAAAGCCAGGAGGGCTTCATTTAAATCAACTTTCATCAATCAACATGATAACAGACTCATCTGATTTTTTTTTTTTTGTTTTGTTTTGTTCTTACTGTACTTTTCCACCTAAACAGCAATATCAGTACAACATTCTGGGGAAGGTTAATACACAGAGTAACAGTCTCTGTGTTGGGCAGTTCAAATCAGCTTTTCATATTTGATCGTCTTTGTGAGCTGCCTTTAAGGTTTTTGACATTTGGTTCCTACATAAATTGAGCTTTAAATTTGCTAATTTTGCTGAACTTACCAACACAGTGCTCTAGGGGCAGTGGTGACCTGGGGGTTAAGGAAGCAGGCTTGTGTCTATGCTGGTGTGCACAGAGCAGAGTGTGGTCGAGGGCAGTGCTTCAATTATTTATGTATGTTGTTGACTTTCCTTTTAAAATAAATGTCAAAAAATTAAGTGTTTATTCTTCCCAATAAATGACTTAAATCCAGTCAGAATGTGTCTGTCTTTGTTTGTTTTAACAGTGAACTCATTAAGATTTAAGTGTCAATGTAAAAACCTTAAGGTAATCCAAAATGAACAATAAGAAAACATGGAGGAAAGTAAACAGTCTGTTAAGTGTTTTTTAAGGTGGTTTGACATCAACTCCTTCACTCTGTCGACTTTTCTATTTTACACCAAACACCTGTTTATTAAACTTGTGGAGTAAAAAAAAGCAGTTTTCGTCGGTTGGTGCTTTATTTAAGGAATAATTTCTATTGAAACGAATAAAAAACAATAAAGCTCAGTTTTATCCTCGGAGGATGTCGATGAAAACAAGTTTTCAAATCTCAGCCCCGTACGGAGGACGGAGGTTTGCAAACTGCGCCACAAATGTGCAAACCTGTCTGTGTGTATTCGACCTAGCAACAATTTACGCGCGTTTATTATTGGTGGAAAAAACAAAGACGTCATATCCGCCGGATTTGTCAGTTTAAGTGAAAGCTGAAAAACAAACAAAAGTGTTGTTTGCTTTAATTTATTTATGGATATAAAAGTCATTCTACAGCTGTAAAGGTAAGTCGATAAAGAATATTTAGAATATTTAACAATTTACTACTGTGTAAACCATTTCATATATTTTGACGGTTTTAGAGCTGCCCAGGTTTTCATAGTGTCACAACAAAGGGAATGTTTTTTAAAGTAAAAATTATCGTAACGGAACAGTTACAAAAGTTTTTTAAATAAATAAATATGAATAAATACAGACAGCAGCACTTCAAGCGTTGTCACTGCGCGTTCATGGAGCTCAGAGGGAGCGCGCGTGCACGCAGACTTGTAGGGCGCATGTGTGGGGCTTGTTATTTCCTTGTGTTCGAATCGCTTTAGTTTCGATTTAGACCCGAGTGAATTTTGTGTCGTTTTTGTTGTATAACAAATATATCAGACACACATTTTCTTCAGTAAAGTTCACCGGAAGGACAAGACATGAAGGGAGTTGTTTGGCTCGTGTTCGTCGTTCTGCCGTGTACTTTAAAGGCCGAAGACAGTAAGTGAAATCATTGTGTGTTATGACGTCGTCACAGTCGAGTTCGACATTTCACAAATACATTACACATCAACCACGAACGTTCACGTTCAATCCTTGTTTGCGTTGATTTTAGTTCAGTGGTGCAAAAAAATAGAATTAACCAACAGACGTCAGTTAGATTAGTTTCACTGTTGAGCCGTTGACGTCAATCTAGATAAAGAAATAATAAAGAAAAACCTATCGATGAATGTATGTCTTTATGTTGTTGTATCGATTCATCTGATTATAACTGATACTTAATTTGGCTGGGATTTTTTTCTTTCTTCAAAACATGTTTTGAAGAAGTTTGACAAGCTATTGTTGTTCCGCCACCTGCTGGACATCAAAATGTCTCGTTTCGCTACTACTGTAAATGCATGGAAAACACAACATATCCAAAATGAAATGCTGTAAATGCATGGAAAACACAACATATAAAGATGGAAATTAAAGGTTTTTTAGATGAGCCCTGACAGCAGACCGTGAACCACCTGTTTGTGTTTTTTCCACAGATGTAACAGTGGCACCTATGGTACAGCTGTACAGCAAGACCATCGGACTGTACAACAAGCCCAACACCCTGATCTGTCACGCGAAAGACTTCTACCCTCCGGAGATTTCCATCGAGTTGCTCAAGAACAACGAGGTGATATCTGAAGCCAAACATTCAGAGATGGCGTTCACAGATAAGTGGTTGTACCGCGTCACCAGGTTCACGGACTTCACCCCAAAGAGTGGAGACAAATACAGCTGCAGAGTGACCCACCAGGGACGGGAGAGGACGCACAAATGGGGTGAGGGTCTCTCTCTAGTTCTTTTCTCACATAAATATATATTTTCAGTTGGGATCACAGTACACAGGTTCCTGCGTCTGTGTATTGTTGTGTATCATTGTGTATTATTGTGTATTACTGTTTCCGAGGTGTGTGCAGCACAGATTATCTCCAGAGAACCGTTGGACTAATGTCTTGACTTTGTTGTGTGAAGTTCATCCTCAGATTATAATCCATGGTTTACGGTGTTTTTACCTCTCAACAGAACCAGATGTTTAAACCCAAGGCGGAGCCCAGGTCCAGGTCCAGGCCGAGGTCCAGGTCCAGCTCAGACGACGTCCTCGTCTCTTCTGTGATCTTCCCTGGATTTAATGAACCGTCAACGTGTAAAAACATTTTAAAACACCCTTTAATTCAGCTGTGTTTTTTGGCTCCAGTTAGAGTAACTTTTTAAAGTAGATGCGAACAGAAGGTTGGGGTTTTTAATTCAAAGTATTTCAGATGATAAATGTCCTGAATAATGATCACAGCATTTGATTCAATGTACAGTAAGGAAAGCAAGTACTTTGCTGTCCACACTGAATGCCAAAGAAATCAAGAAATAAAAATAACAGAATATACACAGGAATAAAATAACAAAATATACACATGAATCAACAGAAGGCTTTTCAGTATTTACAGTGTGCAGTAGTTAATACTTGTGGATGTGCAAATTTGGCATGTGCAAAAGTAATGTTATTGTCCATTCCCGTTAAGTAGTTTGATGGCAGAAGGATGTTTTACATTTCAGACTCCTGTATCTCCGTCCTGAAGGGAGGAGAGTGAACAGTCCATGTTAGGGGTGGGTTGTTGTCCTAGCACCATGTCTCCAGTGTGTCCACCTCCCTCCTGTAAGCTGCTTCGTCACTGCCAGTGATACGACCTATCACTGCAGTGTCGTCTGCAAATTTCAGGATGATGTTGTCCTTGTGGGAGCCCACACAGTCGTGGGTGAACAGGGTGTAGAGGATGGGACTGAGGACACACCCCTGAGGTGTGCCGATGTTGGTGATGATGCTGGCTGAAGTCCTGTTTCCTATCCTGACAGACTGAGGCCTGCCAGTCAGAAAGTCTTACTGTTTCCGAGGTGTGTGCAGCACAGATTATCTCCAGAGAACCGTTGGACTAATGTCTTGACTTTGTTGTGTGAAGTTCATCCTCAGATTATAATCCATGGTTTACGGTGTTTTTACCTCTCAACAGAACCAGATGTTTAAACCCAAGGCGGAGCCCAGGTCCAGGTCCAGGCCGAGGTCCAGGTCCAGCTCAGACGACGTCCTCGTCTCTTCTGTGATCTTCCCTGGATTTAATGAACCGTCAACGTGTAAAAACATTTTAAAACACCCTTTAATTCAGCTGTGTTTTTTGGCTCCAGTTAGAGTAACTTTTTAAAGTAGATGCGAACAGAAGGTTGGGGTTTTTAATTCAAAGTATTTCAGATGATAAATGTCCTGAATAATGATCACAGCATTTGATTCAATGTACAGTAAGGAAAGCAAGTACTTTGCTGTCCACACTGAATGCCAAAGAAATCAAGAAATAAAAATAACAGAATATACACAGGAATAAAATAACAAAATATACACATGAATCAACAGAAGGCTTTTCAGTATTTACAGTGTGCAGTAGTTAATACTTGTGGATGTGCAAATTTGGCATGTGCAAAAGTAATGTTATTGTCCATTCCCGTTAAGTAGTTTGATGGCAGAAGGATGTTTTACATTTCAGACTCCTGTATCTCCGTCCTGAAGGGAGGAGAGTGAACAGTCCATGTTAGGGGTGGGTTGTTGTCCTAGCACCATGTCTCCAGTGTGTCCACCTCCCTCCTGTAAGCTGCTGCGTCACTGCCAGTGATACGACCTATCACTGCAGTGTCGTCTGCAAATTTCAGGATGATGTTGTCCTTGTGGGAGGCCACACAGTCGTGGGTGAACAGGGTGTAGAGGATGGGACTGAGGACACACCCCTGAGGGGGGCCGATGTTGGTGATGATGCTGGCTGAAGTCCTGGTTCCTATCCTGACAGACTGAGGCCTGCCAGTCAGAAAGTCAGACAGTTTGTGTGGGAGTTTGTGAACCTGCATCAAACACCCATGAATGATCAGTTTTTATTGTTGGTGCGAAACATGTTTTTAATTTAATCACAAAAATGTTTGTCCTTATTCTGAAGGTAATTAAAATAAAATGAAAGTCTGAACTTAAAGGAACAACAGGAGGCGCCGTGTGAGGCGGTGCATTTGTCTGACAGACGCAGAGTTGTGGATCGATTAGTCATTTATATAGTAGGTCTCCCTGTTAGCAGCACAGCTCTCTGTAGGTGGATGAAAAGAAAAACTGTAGTGTAAAGTGCTTTGAATGGTCATCAGGACTGGATTATTTTTCCCAGGTCATAAGACAAGCTAACAGGCTAACAGAACTTAGAGCCCAATATTAAGACAAAACTGTTTATCTGACAACTATAAATTTTGTGTTTTTTGTTTTCGTGGCTTCTGTGAGAAATTTTGTGTATAAACATTTATTATTTTTAATTGCAGGTAATGAAAATAGCATGTACCCACACTTTCAAGATTGACAAGGCTGTACGAGACCTGGGTTACTGCCCGAAAACCTACCACCTTTCAGACACAGTGGAAGAATACCTGAAAACCCGACCACCTCGATCCAAATTATCTGTTTTTAACCTGACTCAGCTGCCCTTACATTTCCTCCTGATGATGATAATGATGGCCCTGGGCCTGGTTCTACTGATGATGACCAGTTTATTCTTCCAGAGCTAGAGTCCAGGCAAAAATGGAGAGATTTTGGCTGTAAGGATGTCACATGGCAGTTAATTGTATAAATCATTGTTATAATTGCTTTGGTGATTTATTTCTGTTCACAAAGTTAAATAAGATAAGCAAATAATAAATTCTACCTTTTTCGAATTGTACAGTTTTAAAATTGAAAGTTGTAACTTAAACCTATTTGATTAAAATACACATGCAACATATTGTATCAGTTGATTTCAGTGAAGGCAGATACCTAACTGTATTATTTCAAAACTGATTGGTTGAACTCAAAATTATTGTTTTGTGGCTGATCTTTTTTTTCCTTTTAACATTGGTATGGTTATTTTGTACACTTTTAGAAATAAAATAATGTTCATGCTTTTACCAAACAAACGATTATTTGCCTGTGGCGCTGAAATCCTAAATGAGTAAACAGAGACTGTCTTCGTTCATGCACACATTTGACCACAGAGAGGCGCTCTTGCACTGCCGAGGCTTTGTCTGAAAAGTTTGCACTAGGAGTAAAGTATATTTTGTGTATTGGGATCGTGGTGGTGAAAAATAAAACGTCTGTGTAAATAATTGTGACGGTTTTTGTGAGAGGAGAACACCTGGTAAGAAAACATAAACATCTTGGCAGCGGTGGGATTCGAACCCACGCCATCGAAATGACTGGAGCCTAAATCCAGCGCCTTAGACCACTCGGCCACGCTACCACGTGGGATTGTATTTGTCACGTGACTACAAATTATTTTATGAAAACACATTTACTACTTCACTAAGTCTTGTGTTTTCTTTGCTTCATCTAAAACTATATGATTACACGTGACATGTAAAAGGCACATAAATGTCGGCGTCATCTGAGCTCAAAGTGTGGAAAATATATGTCACTTCACTTTCAGGTTCAAACCTGCCCCTCCTCCCCCTTCACCCCCCTGTCTTTGCCCCAGTTCTGCCGGTGCAGGGTAATAAAAGCATGTGATCGCGGTGTGAGATTGAACTCAGGTGTTTCTGTGCAGGAGGGAAAGTTGTCCTTGTCCTGGGAGCAGCGTCTCATCATCATCAAGGGCGTGGCCAAGGCGTTCATCACCTCCACACCGCCCCGTCCTGCTCCGTCATCTGTGGCAACATCTCCAGGTCTGAGTCAGTGCTGGACCACGGTCCGTCTCTCCTCGTCTGGAGTTCCGGCTGTGGGACAAACGGAATGTTTTTTTTAAAGTAAAAATGATCGTAACGGAACAGTTACAAACGTTTTTTTATAAATAAATATTAATAAATACAGACAGCAGCACTTCAAGCGTTGTCACTGCGCGTTCATGGAGCTCAGCGGGAGCGCGCGTGCACGCAGACTTGTGGGGCTTGTTATTTCCTTGTGTTCGAATCGCTTTAGTTTCGATTTAGACCCGAGTGAATTTTGTGTCGTTTTTGTTGTATAACAAATATATCAGACACACATTTTCTTCAGTAAAGTTCGCCGGAAGGACAAGACATGAAGGGAGTTGTTTGGCTCGTGTTCGTCGTTCTGCCGTGTACTTTAAAGGCCGAAGACAGTAAGTGAAATCATTGTGTGTTATGACGTCGTCACAGTCGAGTTCGACATTTTACAAATACATTACACATCAACCACGAACGTTCATGTTCCTGAAAAATAAATTAGACTTTTAGTGAATCCTTGTTTGCGTTGATTTTAGTTCAGTGGTGCAAAAAAATAGAATTAACCAACAGACGTCAGTTAGATTAGTTTCACTGTTGAGCCGTTGACGTCAATCTAGATAAAGAAATAATAAAGAAAAACCTATCGATGAATGTATGTCTTTATGTTGTTGTATCGATTCATCTGATTATAACTGATACTTAATTTGGCTGGGATTTTTTTCTTTCTTCAAAACATGTTTTGAAGAAGTTTGACAAGCTATTGTTGTTCCGCCACCTGCTGGACATCAATATGTCTCGTTTCGCTACTACTGTAAATGCATGGAAAACACAACATATAAAGATGGAAATTAAAGGTTTTTTTAGATGAGCCCTGACAGCAGACCGTGAACCACCTGTTTGTGTTTTTTCCACAGATGTAACAGTGGCACCTATGGTACAGCTGTACAGCAAGACCATCGGACTGTACAACAAGCCCAACACCCTGATCTGTCACGCGAAAGACTTCTACCCTCCGGAGATTTCCATCGAGTTGCTCAAGAACAACGAGGTGATATCTGAAGCCAAACATTCAGAGATGGCGTTCACAGATAAGTGGTTGTACCGCGTCACCAGGTTCACGGACTTCACCCCAAAGAGTGGAGACAAATACAGCTGCAGAGTGACCCACCAGGGACGGGAGAGGACGCACAAATGGGGTGAGGGTCTCTCTCTAGTTCTTTTCTCACATAAATATATATTTTCAGTTGGGATCACAGTACACAGGTTCCTGCGTCTGTGTATTGTTGTGTATCATTGTGTATTATTGTGTATTACTGTTTCCGAGGTGTGTGCAGCACAGATTATCTCCAGAGAACCGTTGGACTAATGTCTTGACTTTGTTGTGTGAAGTTCATCCTCAGATTATAATCCATGGTTTACGGTGTTTTTACCTCTCAACAGAACCAGATGTTTAAACCCAAGGCGGAGCCCAGGTCCAGGTCCAGGCCGAGGTCCAGGTCCAGCTCAGACGACGTCCTCGTCTCTTCTGTGATCTTCCCTGGATTTAATGAACCGTCAACGTGTAAAAACATTTTAAAACACCCTTTAATTCAGCTGTGTTTTTTGGCTCCAGTTAGAGTAACTTTTTAAAGTAGATGCGAACAGAAGGTTGGGGTTTTTAATTCAAAGTATTTCAGATGATAAATGTCCTGAATAATGATCACAGCATTTGATTCAATGTACAGTAAGGAAAGCAAGTACTTTGCTGTCCACACTGAATGCCAAAGAAATCAAGAAATAAAAATAACAGAATATACACAGGAATAAAATAACAAAATATACACATGAATCAACAGAAGGCTTTTCAGTATTTACAGTGTGCAGTAGTTAATACTTGTGGATGTGCAAATTTGGCATGTGCAAAAGTAATGTTATTGTCCATTCCCGTTAAGTAGTTTGATGGCAGAAGGATGTTTTACATTTCAGACTCCTGTATCTCCGTCCTGAAGGGAGGAGAGTGAACAGTCCATGTTAGGGGTGGGTTGTTGTCCTAGCACCATGTCTCCAGTGTGTCCACCTCCCTCCTGTAAGCTGCTTCGTCACTGCCAGTGATACGACCTATCACTGCAGTGTCGTCTGCAAATTTCAGGATGATGTTGTCCTTGTGGGAGCCCACACAGTCGTGGGTGAACAGGGTGTAGAGGATGGGACTGAGGACACACCCCTGAGGTGTGCCGATGTTGGTGATGATGCTGGCTGAAGTCCTGTTTCCTATCCTGACAGACTGAGGCCTGCCAGTCAGAAAGTCCAAAGTTAAATAAGATAAGCAAATAATAAATTCTACCTTTTTCGAATTGTACAGTTTTAAAATTGAAAGTTGTAACTTAAACCTATTTGATTAAAATACACATGCAACATATTGTATCAGTTGATTTCAGTGAAGGCAGATACCTAACTGTATTATTTCAAAACTGATTGGTTGAACTCAAAATTATTGTTTTGTGGCTGATCTTTTTTTTCCTTTTAACATTGGTATGGTTATTTTGTACACTTTTAGAAATAAAATAATGTTCATGCTTTTACCAAACAAACGATTATTTGCCTGTGGCGCTGAAATCCTAAATGAGTAAACAGAGACTGTCTTCGTTCATGCACACATTTGACCACAGAGAGGCGCTCTTGCACTGCCGAGGCTTTGTCTGAAAAGTTTGCACTAGGAGTAAAGTATATTTTGTGTATTGGGATCGTGGTGGTGAAAAATAAAACGTCTGTGTAAATAATTGTGACGGTTTTTGTGAGAGGAGAACACCTGGTAAGAAAACATAAACATCTTGGCAGCGGTGGGATTCGAACCCACGCCATCGAAATGACTGGAGCCTAAATCCAGCGCCTTAGACCACTCGGCCACGCTACCACGTGGGATTGTATTTGTCACGTGACTACAAATTATTTTATGAAAACACATTTACTACTTCACTAAGTCTTGTGTTTTCTTTGCTTCATCTAAAACTATATGATTACGTTTCATTTTTAAATATGTTCATGTTCATGAACCCAAAGGGTCGTGGGAAAAAAAATCGACATATCTGATAACATAACAGATTTTTTTTTCTAATTCTGACTTATTGACATTGACGTGTTCATTGACGTGCCTAATCAAACGTGAGGACTGACGTCACTGCACAGGCATTCAACATGCGAGGTCGCCCTCTTGTTCTTGATTTCAGAAGTGTTCGTGGTTGGTGGTTGAAAACCCGGTGTAAACATGTCGTAACACAGTGCGTTTCTTAACAAGTTTTAATTTTCAAAATAAGGCTCTCTGGGATTTTTTTTTAAATCTACTCCAGAATTTTCACTTTTCCGCTGGAACATTTGACTTTGGAGACTGTGTTGGAGGAGACCGTGGACCGCGGTCGAGTTGAGTCACGCAGCAGTGACGGGCTGCGAAGGAAGGACGGAGTTTCCGTGTTGAGTAACAGCAGTTCCTCCTCCTGCTGTCACTGTGAGACGCGAAGTCAGTGGGTGAGGACCGATGGACGCTTTTCTCTACGACCTCCCCCCTCTGCTGATGGAGGAGCTCTGCAGGATCCTGGACAGCGGGGGGGACATTCTGGGCTGGCGGGGACTCGGTGAGTTCGGTGTTCGGTGTGTGTGTGTGTGTGTGTGTGTGTAGATGACAGTCATCTCAGGTCAGTACAGTCAGATCCGTTCTTCTGATAGAACTCTTATTGCGGAATCAGTTCTCGGGAGTTTAACCCGCTATTATTTCTATATTATTATTATTATTATTATTATTATTATTATTATTATTATTATTATTATTATTATTATTATTATTATTATTAATATTATTATTATTATCAATCATTTCTTCGGGAAGTTCAAGCTTCAACATTATACGGTTCGGTTCCAAACTTTGTCTGATAAAAACGAGCTTTCAATCCGTTTGATTGTATGAGCCAGTGGTTCCCACAATCTGGGGCGCGTGAGTCTCATCTGTGTTCAGATGTGGCCACAGATGTGGCCCACGTATCTCCAGTGGGTTAGAGCGTGTGGGTTTGTGATCAGCAGCAGCAGCAGCAGCAGCATCATGACGATCAGTGTGTGAACCTGTAAGGATGAGCTCCAACAACAACAACAACAACAACAACAACAAAAACAACAACATGTATGATAATCAGGACTGCCCCCAGGTGTCATCATTTCTTGCTAAACAACCTTTTGACTCAGACTTGACTTCAGCGTGATTTTGAAAACATAACCAAAGACAGATTAGTTTATCAGGTCTAGACTTTCACACCGTGTGTGTTTGACAACATAATAAATATATTTGTAAAAAAGAAATATATACGACTTCTCCTCCAGCTGTCCGCATCGTACCCGACTACTCTGAGGTTCGCCGGTTAGAGCGCCTGGAGGCGGCGGGGCGCAGCCCCAGCAGGGAGCTGCTGTGGTCCTGGGCCCAGCAGAACACCAGGGTGACGGAGCTGCTGACGGTGCTGCAGGACATGGGCCACTACAGGGCGCTGCAGCTCCTCCAGGGCCCCAAGCAGAGTCACTCACCGCTAGGTATCCTGTTTACTTTTACAGTACTACAAAGAACTAGGTTACACAGAAAGTCTACCCAATATACCACACATATATATCTACATATATCCCTATATATGTATGTACTGTATGACTTTATATACATACTGTATATGGCAGTATGTGTTCAGTATATAAATATATCTTCTAGACATATGTTTGTATGTGTTTGATGTGCATATATCATACAATATATATATATGTATATATGTTTCTTACAATATATATATTACATATATTATGTATGTATATATGTTATTGTGGAATAACACAATATAAATTATTGTGTGTATATATGTCATATATATGCAAATGTATATGCATATATATATTAATATACATATATACTGTATACTGTGTATATATTTACAGTCTATGTATACTCTATATGTATACACAGAAACATTTGTATTCCATACACATACATGCATATTTGTATGTAATATATTTTGTAAGATACACATACATAGCATTTTTGTATGAAATATATTTTGTAAGATACACATACATATATGTATGTATGGTATATATATTTACATACACATATATACACATTCCTGTGTGTGTGTATATATGTATGTACATAACAACGTGTACAGATATACACACCTATATACGTACATACACATATATGTGTGTTTGTGTACATAAATATATATATACATATATCAGTTCAGGTTGGACACCTTTGTTCGTCTCAGTCTGGTCTTCGTTCTTCACAGCAGGATCTCAGATTCCTGTGAGTGAGAACGTTCACTTCGTCTTAGCTGCAGGGAAGTAGCTGTTCACGCAGGAAACGTTCAGACCTGTTTTTGTTCCTGTTTGTGGTGAAGTGATGATGTCATCAGCCTGAGTTCTAACTGATTCATTGAACAACACTGAACAATGATGAATTGTTTTGTGTTTTTCCAGAGTTGGCGATGCAGCAACGCCGTCGACAAGTCGAACACGATTGGACGTTCCCGCGGGGTAAAAAATGATTCTGGGAGGAAGTTTCCCTGAGTGTGAGAGAAGTGGTCGGTGTCACGGCTTTGACTCTTTGTTTCTCAGTGACTCAAGTGGTGGAACGTCAGCCGCCCGTCATCACGCTGCGTGACATCATCGAAGGAAGTAAAGATTTTCATCCTGGGATGAAGATCTCAGAGAGCGACTTCGCCACCGTCTACAGAGCACACGTTGGAGATCAAACGTACGCAGTGAAGCTTTTCAAACAGGTAAATACCCAGAGTACACAGTACAGAGTACACAGTACACAGTACAGAGTACACAGTCGTTGTACTGACACCCGTACACACTGTACTGTACCAGTACTGTACCAGTACATGAGAAAACTTCGTTGGACCTTTTTTCTGGGCAGCTTTGTGACCTACAGACGTGGGCGTCCACAGTGTCAGTGGTTTTTGGGGGCGGGGTCCCGACTGTGACGTGTTTGTGTTTGTGTCCTGGTCCAGGTTCAGAGTCTGTCCTGGAAGACGCAGTGGGACGCCTTCCTGCAGGAAATGGAAGTCCACCGCGTGTACGTGCCACTCGTTCACTCGTACCTCGGTCTGCGTTGAATACTGATGTTTAACGAAGTATTTGTTGTCGCGTATTTGCAGGCATCAGCACCCAAACATCTTGCACCCTATTGGCTGTTTCTCTGATGAGGGCAACTACTGTCTCGTGTACCCGTACCTTCCCAACGGATCGCTGTACCACAGGCTACACCAGCAGGTGAACCACACCTTTCATCACAGTTTTTTACTAAAAGTACTGCGTAGTTCCAGTTTTATTT
Source organism: Cynoglossus semilaevis (assembly GCF_000523025.1). NCBI lineage: Eukaryota > Metazoa > Chordata > Actinopteri > Pleuronectiformes > Cynoglossidae > Cynoglossus > Cynoglossus semilaevis. The sequence goes on along the minus strand of NC_024314.1, from coordinate 28,811,560 downwards.
ATTCAGTATCATTTTTCTTTGCTCATCAGAGCATGAAAGGCAGAACAATTAAATCATCTACTGCTAGGGGGCAGCAGATGGCTATGAAAACTAACAAACATTATCAGAGCTGTTGAAGAAGATCTTTGTGAGTGTCTTTCTTCAATTCCTGCCATTAAATCAGCGTCGTCTTCAACTAAACAGACTGAGATTTTAGTCAATGATGAGGTCGTTTGAACTGGAAGATTATTAGATTTCATTCCATCGACGTTTTGTTAGATTTTTGTTTGGTGACGTGGGGTCTATCCTGATGATATATATGTGGCTCAAAACATGTTTGGAAACACTGCTGTACATCATGCTATAATATATAAGTCCGGGACACGCCCCCCACTTTGGGACCCACTGAGTAAGTTTAGAACAACCTGGAAAGGAAGTAGAATCAGGAGAAAAAAAAGTATTTATTTTAATTATTTTTACAAAATAATTACTGTTAAAATAAATAAATATAAATGTTAACATCATCACCAAATGTGAACACGTTGTATTATTGTTGAACACGATGTGGTTTGTGTCCATTGTCTGTGAGTGAAGTGTTGTTTGTGCGTTAGATCACAATGTGTAAAATGACAAACAGGAAGTGGAACAGGAAGTGGAACAGGAAGTAGCTGCTGTTACTGGGACCTAAATACAGTACTTATATATAAAAGTACCCTCAAAAAGTATCAGCAGCTAAAGGGAAGGGAATTCATCACTACAGCAAAGTCAAACAACTTCGGCTGAAACAGTACTTGGTTCCAGGTACTTCAGTTTGAAGTAAAACAAATACAGCGACTTCACAGAAATAAAGTTTTATAAAGTACGATACAAAAAACATGCAGTGTTGACACATAGAAGGAACAGAAATGTCGGCGTCATCTGAGCTCAACGTGTGGAAAATATATGTCACTTCACTTTCAGGTTCAAACCTGCCCCTCCTCCCCCTTCACCCCCCTGTCTTTGCCCCAGTTCTGCCGGTGCAGGGTAATAAAAGCATGTGATCGCGGTGTGAGATTGAACTCAGGTGTTTCTGTGCAGGAGGGAAAGTTGTCCTTGTCCTGGGAGCAGCGTCTCATCATCATCAAGGGCGTGGCCAAGGCGTTCATCACCTCCACACCGCCCCGTCCTGCTCCGTCATCTGTGGCAACATCTCCAGGTCTGAGTCAGTGCTGGACCACGGTCCGTCTCTCCTCGTCTGGAGTTCCGGCTGTGGGACAAATCAAGGAGTTCTCATCATGAATATATATATATTTATATTTTAATATACATTTAAAACATATATTTATGTTTAATTCTAGGTTCTGTTTTTCTCAGACAATTTTGTTTTAAATGCGATATTAGCATAATTATGTAATGTCTGTTAGAATTGTTAATAACACAATGCCTGGGTTTCGCCCTAAAATTAACCCATCACCTTAGTGGGCGGCACTTACCTTCCTTAACCACCAGGCCACGACTGCCCCGCTATATTGGTGTCAGTTGATATCGTAATTGGAAATTGAGTGTTTGGGCGATATCGGCGTATTGGATATCGGCAAAAAGTTAATATCCGACATCAGTTTGGTTATTAATGAATAATAATATCAGCGTGAAAACTTGTGGTGTTAACGTTAACGTTCTCGTTTCTGTGGACAGCGCCAACATCCTGCTGGACCACGCCCTGCAGCCCCAGCTGTCCGACTTCGGCCTGGCCCGCCTCCGCCCTAGTTTAGCCTCTCAGTGCTGCACCGACACGGTCAGCAGGGGCTTCTACAGAAACCAGGGGTATCTGCCCGAGGAGTTCATCCGACACCAGCGACTGTCCTTCAGCCTGGACGTCTACAGCTTCGGAATGGTGAGAAGTCAATGAGTTAATCACCTGGTTTAAGGCTGTTAAATCAACCTCCACTAGGGGGCAGTAACTCATCAGGTCAGACTACGGTGGACCTTCACGGCAGGAGATAAGAGTTATACTTTATTTATACTCTTTGTCGTCGTTCTTCCTACTTCCTGTCTGACAGGACAGCAGCTCAGGGTCAAAGTGCAGGAAACCTGGTCTTTTATTGTTGCGTCACTTTTATCTCTGACTGTGGAGGCGGGAAATTCCAGAATTGGCCTCTTTTCATTTTCTGGGAAAAGACTCCTGGGAATTCCGGGAAATCCCAAACACAACAGAAGAAAAACAACTGTAACTGAGTGTCAGGATTGACTTCATCCTGACACACAGTTACAGTAACTTGACCTTTGAACTGGAGCGGTGACATCACATATCTGCTGTTGACACAGGAATTTCCCAAATATGGGATCAATAAAATTCAGATTATTATTAATTATCAATAATATAAATGTATTAACACTACGTTTGATCAGAGTAAAGATCGACCTCGTCGTTATTGATTATTTACTAATGTTGTTGTTTATCTTTTTCTTTCTTTTCTTGAACTGGAGTTGATTTTTCAGTTGATTTTTTTTTTTATTTCGTTCTATAGTTTCCTTAACTGATTCTAACAGGACTTTTTCTGCACTCAGGTCATAATGGAAACAATAACTGGACGACAGGTCATCGAGTATGAGCCCAAACAGCCAGCCCTACTGGTGAGTTTGTGAACTGCATGACGGTTGTATTTAAATATGTTTACATTCACTCGCAGCAGTTTGAGGTTGTTGTTGTTGCTGTTGTTGTTGTTGTTGCTGTTGTTGTTGTTACAGTTTATGCAGCTGTGTTTAAAAAAAATAGAAATATTTGTTGTGAGGATTTGTATTTTTTTAATTAACCACAAAATCCCAAACCTCCTAATTCAATTCCAAGTTTATATTAGTTTATTTCCCACTGTGATTAACCACAAAATCCCAAACTTAGTTTATAAGTTTATATTAGTTTATTTCCCACTGTTTTGATGCTTTTTGTTTTAAACAGCAGATTTGTCTTTACAAATTTATCCAAGTATAGATTGTGCCCCCCAGTGGCCGGGTTAGGAATACAAAAACCAACCAATTCTTATTATTGTAGTTCAAACACAGTAGATTTACGACCTCCACCTTTATAAACGTGTCTTCACTCGTCGTGTTTGTTGTTATAATGACATGTTTGACGAGTGGCGTTAACGATGCTTCGTCAACGTCAGGATGAATAAAAAAATAAAAGCATGTGATGAAAAGATGTGGTGGTGTTGTCCAGAGGGACGTACTGGACGCAGCAGTGGAGCAGAGTGGAGGCAGCCTGGACTCCTGTCTGCAGTTCTTGGACCAGACGGCCGGTCAGTGGCCGACCGCCGTGGCCCTCAGCCTCCTGAGTCTGGCCTTAAAATGCACCGCCAGCCGCCACAACCAGAGGCCCGCCATGGAAGATGTGAGCAACGTTTAACGTCAAACATTTAACATAAAAGCGACTCTGACGCTGCGACGACCGTCTCCGTTCTAACTGGAATCATGAACCCGTTCTCCACTGTGTCCAGGTTCTCCTGTCTCTGAGTCAGCTGCTCCCTTCACCCAGTGGCCCCCCGCCCGATCAACCCCACAGCCTGAACGTCGATCCGACTCCCCCCTCCTTACCCGTGGAGCACGATGAGGAGAGCTCTCTCCCGGGTTTAGTAGCGGAGGACACGCCTCTTGAATGCAGCCAATCAGAGGTGACGTTTCTCAGCAGTGGTGGGGGCACCTACAGTGAGGTGGAACTGGATCTTTACAGCAGCTGCCCGGTACAATGCAGCTGTTCCGGGGAGGAAGGGGGGCTGCCCTGTGAGGACTGCAGGGCTAACACGCTAATATCTGGCACCGCACAGAGTTTTGACGGTAAGGTTTATTTTAATATTCACTTCCTCAGTAGAGAGAGAGAAAAAAGGAACTAATGCAGGTTCTATTTGAAGAGGTCAGGAGTGGTAGAAAAGTATGTGAAGGTGGTGCATTTCATGTACCAATGGGTGTTGGATTTTATCTAGGGTTAGCATCAAGCCTTTTCCTGTTTGAAGGAGTGATGGAAGTGTTGGCAGATATATATACATATATACATATACTGTATATATATATTTTGATATAATATATATTTAAATATTTTTCTTTCTTGTCGTAGCGGACAGAGTGGTGGAAAATGAGGCCAAATGTAAACTGAGGAACAAACTGAGTCTGTACAACCGACAGATGATCGACACGCCGGAGCTTTTCTCTGAAACAGACGGAAATGAATGAACGCACGTTTGTCACATGGTCTTCATCTGCCGTCCATATATGGTCAACAAATACCTGCAGCACAGAGCGTGGCTACCGACGTTCCTGTGAGACAACACTAAACCAGAACCAATCACGCAGGTTCTTAGTGAGCTCGTGGCAGGGATCCACCTGCTGTGGCTCAGTGATCTGTTGGTGATGTCTGTTGTCACATGTGATATTGTTTTATATGTGTTATACTGTATGTCTTCTCAGTACATCTGCCTCACGTTTCACAGACACTCCAAACAGCTTTGACAACTTTTCCCATCGTAACCCTTCAGCAGTTTCCTGTTTCATTTCAAAATTAGACATTTTTTACATTGGCACAAATGCCATCACGGTGGAGTCTGACGATAGCATTAATAATTATGATTCATTTACTTAAATCATTTATCAGGCAAAACAATGAAATACTCTTCCACCAGGTGGCAGCAGATGGCTATAAAAACTAAAAAAAAGAGACTCAGAGCTGATGAAGATCTTTGTCTGTGTCTTTCCTCAATTGCTGTGACTACATCAGTGTTGTGTTCAACTAAACAGGCCCAGGTTTCAGACTAGAGTAAAAGAAATGTGAATTGTACGTTAAAAAAAAAGTGTCGAAAGTTGTGGTTAAGCTTTTATGTGGAAAACAGTTCTCTGGTAAGTACGTCAGTACTACTGTAAAACGTCATGGGAAACATCACAGTATTTCACTGGTACACACTGTGTATATGTATGCTCAAATTGTTCACTAAATATTTTTCTTAACGTTGTAATTTGGTGTTTATTTAATATGTAAATGATCTAAAGCTCAAACTACAAATCACTATCAGTGCGAGTTAGAGCGCCATCTTTCTGTTAGGTATAAACTAACACAATTGTTAGTTCTGGAATGACAGCTTTACACTGCAAACGCCCGGTGTCATAAAGTGGATGTAAATAATGACTTTATTAACATGTATACAGAGAACAAAATAAAAACTTTTTTTTCTGATGCCACGGACTCAATGACGTCACCGACGACCCCCTCCTGTCACCCCTTCACTCGTTCATACTCGAGCCTGCAGTGACTGAAGTCATTCAGAGTCAAACAGCGCCCCCGTGCTGTGATGCCTTCCGCTGGATGAGGCTGACGAACTCGTGTTTCTCCAGGCAGCCGCGACACTCTTCACCCCACGAGGCTAAGATGTTCCTCAGCTCCAACACCCTCAGCTTCTGCAGTGACTCGCTGCTCAGGTCCTTCAGCCGAGGCTCTGTGTGCAGGAAACGCAACACAAATCTCTCAGACATTCAGACATTTGGTCGTTGTTGTTGTTGTTGTTGTTGTTACCGTATCTGAGCTGACAGATCTGAGTGTCTCTGCTGCTGAGCCGCTGACAGATCTTCTCCACGGGGACGTGGGAGGCCAGCGGTCTGGACACGGAGGCTGTGACCCGTGTTGCTGCGTCACTGCTGGCTCCCAGGTAGTAGCACTAGGACACCAGAATGTACTGTGAGTTTTTCTGTTGTTTACACCTGACTCTCTGAACAGAAAGAGACACGGAATCGAACGTCTCCTCACCAGCCGGGCCTCTTTGCCCTGGGCCACCGTGCAGCTCCGCTCCAGCTCCTCCTCCACCAGGGCAGGGGTCAGATCAGTGTGGGCCACGTTCAGGCTGTCGTACAGCCTACGGAGAAAACTCTCACACACTGTGGAGTCACACCACGTCACAGATCAGTAGCAAAGACAGGACGGACTTTTCTTTGGACCGAAAATAAATAAAAAGTGTTACATTTAATCTACCAGAATAATAACTGAAATTTAATTAAATAACTTATTAAATTATTATGTTGAAATTTTTCATTTAAAACCTAAATCACCAAGAGTTTGAAAAGATTAAGACACAGAATAAAAAAGGGAAGTGGCTCTCATATTTCCGGAAGTGACGTACATATAACATAAAAGCGGCTCGAGGTACTTATAGCATTATAGCGTTTACAACCAATAAAAAGTATGTACTTTTTTCATGTTCCAGGCCTTTATTTTAAATACAGTAGTGAATATATATAAATGTGAAAGGACCGTGTAGTTTATGACACAGTCATAAATGTACAGCGTGTACCGCGCAGCAGTGACTGCTTCACATTAGTGTAATATTACAGTGTAGTTTAACACAACACGACTGTAACACAGCCCCTGGTCACACACCATGCTCTCTAACCTTCACAGTCGCCAGAGGAAGACAAATCAATCGCTCTGAAAAACAGCAGAATCACGAGAGGCAACGCCGACATGATGGCGTTTGTGGTTTATTATTAGCTACTGGAGTCCCAGCCAAAAAAACAAAAAACAAAAACGGAGTCAGCTGTGGACCAGGGGTCATTGCCGTGCTGCAACTACACAATTTCTCCAGCAGGGAGCATTGCGGCAGTCTTTAGTGGACCTTATCTAATGTTAATTGTTTCATATCCATAGTGATAAAACTTAAGACATTCACAGTTTTGATAATAAATCTCTAATTAATTGACGTCTATATATAGATGCCCCAGTTCGTCTGTTTGCCGGTTTAAAAGTCCTTAACGGATGAAAAACGTTAAAAGACTTATTTGGTCTTGACCCATGTCTGCACTACGGCGTGGAGGCTTTTATTTTAAAAGAGCTTTGAAGGAAACGGAAACGGATAGGGATAGCGGCGCGCAGCTTCCGGTTCTCAGCGTTTCAGCATGGCTGCCATAGGAGTTCACTTTGGATATACATGCGCCTGTGTGGCCGTGTTTAAGGTAATTAAAACAACGGCTGTTTATTTATGTCGCGTTTTATATAACTTTATATAATTTTGACAATAACCGCTGTTTGTTACTGGTGTTGAGTTCATGTGTGGACGTTAAAAATGTGATTATCTGGTCACAAGTTCAACTTCAGACGCCAAGACATGAAGATTGAATGAATCGTTGGCAAAAACATTAGCAACGGTTTGTAGCTAATGTCATATTAAACCTAAACCTGTCGAAGATTATTGAGGTCGTGGATGTAAAAAAAAGAAAAAAGAATTATTTAATGTCTGTTACGGACATTACAAAATACTTGTCATGTCGTGGTCCTGAACTGTGGTGATAGAAACGAATTCCCTAATGTTTTTGTATCCATGAACATTCAAAACATAATTAGGAATTATATAATGATAAAATGAAATGTTTACATGTGTCTGTCTGTGTGTGTCCAGGACGGGCGGGCTGACGTGGTGGCCAATGATGCAGGAGACAGGGTAACTCCAGCTGTGGTTGGATACAGAGACACAGAGCAGGTAAGGACAACTTCATTATATTTCCAAATAATGAAGTTGTCCCTGGATTGTTATATAAAGTTCCATAAATGTGTCGAGCAGGTAAAACTTCATCTTTTGCGTCAAATTTAAGTTAATTTGGATCATTTGTCATTCCCAAATAATGAAGTTGTCCCTGCATTGTTATATAAAGTTCCATAAATGTGTATATTATGTTCAATATTGTCCAATCTCTTTCACAGTAGTGAAATGTAGAAATGATGCAGATTGTGTTCATAGATGTTTGTCGTCGTCTACAGATTGTGGGAATTGCAGCAAAACAGGGACGAGTACGGAACGCTGCCAACACGGTGGTCCGAGTGAAACAAGTGCTGGGCAGAAGGTGACACGTTGTCTCTGCATTCAAGTCCACTGTGATGAATAGTCAGATTAATGATATTATTAAAAACATGTCATCTGTAAACAGGACTTGTAAACAGGACTTGTGACGAGTCGTTCCACAGGTGTGTTCTCTCTGTGACTCACTCTCTCTTCTTCCACATCAGCTTTGATGATCCAGAGACTCAGAACCATAAATCAGAGACCAAGTGTGAGGTGAGGTGAACTCGTCTGTCCTCTGTGGGTCAGCTGACAGCTTTGACTCACAAAATAAAAGCATGAATCCACGTTTGTTGGATTTAGGTTTTAACTTTAAACGTTGGTTTCCGGTTGTTGTCCTCAGTTGGTGAACAGAGGCGGAAAAGCTTATTATGAGATTACAGCGGGAGAACAGTCGCAGTATGTTTCACCAGAGGAGGTCGCCAAACTCATCTTTTGTAAAATGAAAGGTAGAGTTCCTGGTTAAACCACTTCAGCTCTGATGTCGTGTCAGTAGAATGACCTGTGATTGACTGGTGTCTCCACTGTTGACAGAAACGGCTCAGTCAGCGCTGGGTTCTGATGTCAACGAGGCCGTCATCACGGTTCCATTTGAGTTTGCACAGACGCAGAAACGAGCTTTAAGGTGGGCCGCCGTACACTGTCCAGCCCACTGGGATCCAGCCCACTGTTTGGACAGAAGATGACATGAACCTGTGTGTGTGTTTTGCAGGGAGGCAGCTGAAGCAGCAGGACTCCAGGTGCTGCGGTTGATCCACGAGCCCGTGGCTGCTCTGTTAGCATACAACATCGAACAGGACTGTCCCGCTGGAAAGAGGTATTCAGGGTTCACATAAAACATCACATAATATATTCTGATGTCTTTGATAGAAAAAAAATCAATTTTTACTCACTACAGACTGAAGCCGTCATTTGAAGCTGTTTTTATGTAAAAATATTTCACTGTCTTCACACTGTGCCCGTCTGCTCTGTGGCTGCAGCCACGTTGTGGTGTATAAATTAGGTGGAACCTCCCTCAGCGTGACGGTGCTCCAGGTCACCGGGGGAATGTTCCGTGTTCTAAACACACACACTGACCACAACATCGGAGGAGAGAACTTCACCCAGGCCTTGGCCCAGCACCTGGCTGCCGAGTTTAAACGGTAACTGTGACGTCGGTGGACACGTCTACAGTCGCCTTGTGGTCGGTGGCTAACGCCAACGTAGCACATTATCAGAGCCAATTAACACAGTGTGTGTGTGTTTCTCTTTAGAACCTTCAAACATGATGTCAGTGGCAACGCCCGCGCCATGATGAAGCTGATGAACGGAGCCGACATGGCCAAACACTCACTGTCCTCACTGGGCTCAGCCAACTGTTTTGTGGACTCCTTGTACGACGGCATCGACTTTGAATGCAACGTCTCCAGGTGAGATCACTGTAGGTGTGTGTTTGTGTGTGTGTTGCCAAGAACCATGTTTGTTGCCGTCTATCGTGTTCCATTACAATAACATTTCCAGTAACGAGTCGTTACCAGTCTGACCAGTCGTTGTTTTGTTTTCCTTAGAGCTCGATTTGAGCTGCTCTGCTCATCACTTTTCAACAAAAGCATTCAGCCAATCAAAAACCTGCTGGAGAAGGTGAACCTCTCAACCAGTGACATCAACAAGGTACCGTATAGAACTGTCCTAACTGTAAAAAAGTAACAAGTTATCACAAAGTTAGAAACATATTTATTTTTTGTTGTTAAAATAAATCTCAAGTATTCAAAATAAATAATCACATAAATGTTTATCAGTATCCAGTAAACATTTCATGTTCACCAGGTTTAATTAAATATTTATTTTTAGAATAATTGAAATCATTGTTGATGAAGACTTTGTCCTCCTCAAAATAATTGAAATTGTTGATGAAGACTTTGTCCTCCTCAGGTTATCCTCAGCGGAGGGTCGGCAAGAATCCCCCGACTCCAACAAATGATCCGTGACTTGTTTTCTGACGTGGAGCTTCTCAGCTCAGCGCCTACTGATGAGGTCATCGCCGTGGGCGCCGCCCTGCAGGCGGGGTTACTGGTCAACAAAGAAAACCTTGCCCCTGAGGAGGAGTCGATCACAGTGGACTTTTCTGCTGCGGACATTCTGGTGAAGGTAGGCAGACATCGGGGTCCACACGTTGTCTTCAGGGTCTTTTAGTCTTTTCATCATCACTGGTCACATCTGGTCTAACGTCTTAATTTTAGCATCCGATAATATCTGTCCGAGATTAGCATATTAAGGAATACCTGTTAGAATCGTTATCGTTTATTCATCCAATAATTAAAACCCGATAACGTAGTGCCTGCGTTTCGTCAAATGATTTGTGCACTAAAAATTGTTTTGGGGAAAAACAGCAGTATATTAAAGTGAAAGTCACTAGATGGCAGCATTGCAGTTTATTTAATTAATGTAATTCATACAGTGATTTTTACAGATAAATAAATACATATTTCCAGGCCTATATCGGTATCAGTTGATATCGGAATCAAAATTAAGTGCCTGGACAATATCGGCAAAAAGTTAATATCGGACATTCGTCTTAATGTCTTTTGTCTTTCCTCCTTGTTGTTTGGTTGATGCAGGAAGTGGACGAATCTGGAACAGAAATGTTCACTGTGGTGCTTCCGTCTGGCACGCCTCTTCCTGCCCGCAAACACCACACCCTGAGGGGGGGTGGGAAACTGACCTCTCTCTGTGTGGAGGTTTACCAGCGGTTCGTCACAAAGCAGCCAGAGAGGTTAGCTAAGGTGAGAAAGAATCAGAGCGCCGCCTCAAATCTGGAAACAAATGTCAGGATTTGACCTGACGATGTGTCCGTGTCATGTGCAGATTATCTTGAGGGACCTGCAGTCCAGAGAGGAGGACCACGAGGTGGACACCATGGTGACCATGAAAAGGTAACATCATCAGTTCTTCACCCACAGTCACTGTAGGGTTTTTTTTTAGTTTCATAAATAATAATGTAAAGATGCAGATTTCTGACACACAACATGTCAGACAAACATTTATTTTAGGCCCACATCTAGAGTGGCTGCCACTCTCACCTCACAGCAAGGAGACCCAACAGTTTGCTGGTTCAATTTCCTTTCTTCTCCCTCTGTGTGTGCCTTGCAAAACATACAGGATAAGGTTCAATGTTTCCCCTTAATTTACCAGAGGTGTGAATGTGAATTACATTCACGTTTTTGTCAAACACTTAAAGAAAAGACTTGATAGTACAATCATGAAATACTGTAGTATAACTATGAGATACCTGAGAAACCTCTGACTTATTCTCGTCCTCTTTACGTCACAGGGATGGCTCTGTTCATGTTTCCTGCACAGAACGGTGCAGTGGAAGGTCAGAGGTCGTCACCATAGCAGCGGCAGCAGCAGCGTCATAAAAGCCCCTGATCTGCAGTCTGAAAACACAGTTTACAGTGTCGGTGCAATGTATTCGTTTCTGTTTTTCACTAAATAAACGTAAATAATTTCACTCTCAGATGAGTTGGATCTTGTCAATAAAACAGAATATATTAAAAAATAGTTCTATCACGTATTCCGACGGAAAAAAAATCCTGGTCTGTGGAAAAATATTCTGGTGTGAAACTTGGCCGTGGCACAAAAATGTCTTGTTTTTATTATTATTATTTATTTCATTTTTATGTAATAAAGTGTTCAACCCTTTGGCCCAAGCAAAGTTAGGTTAACATGCTAGTATATGCTTTGAAATTTGCTTTTTTTATTCGATCAAAAACATTTTACAAAGTAAACAACATAACGTTGAAACATGTATCGTGCTGTAGCACTCTTTGGGTCGAGGGTCACAGTCTGTTCAGTCTTTAACATTTGTGCTCTGGGAAAACGCGGCACTTGAGGATCTTCAGGTAGTTCTGGATCTTGTTGGAGTCTCGACGGAAACAGAAGAGGAGGTCGTAGTCTCTCATTGAATCAGAAGGGAATGTGGTTTCAGGAGACGCCTGGCTGTCAATGGAGTCACTCAGAATTCCCAGGAGCTGCATCTGGAGGGGAGGAGTCACAGGAGCAAACGTCAGAAAAACTTTTGTTTAGTCATAGTTACTACTGTTTAGGACAAAACACACACAAAAATCTACTCATTCCTAATGCATTTGGAACTTTATCATGCTATTCTTTCAAAATAAAAGCCTACCATTGCTGTGTAAAAAAAGGATATCCTTTAAAGTGACAGTTTGTTCTAACTTGACTATGGTAGAAATTGTGGTTTACTGAACAAAAATCAGTTAATATAGGAATTTCACAGTGACTTTTTAAAATATAAAATGTTGACCTAGTTGCTTAAATGTTGCCTATTGTCGTTTCTCACATCGTCACTGTCAGTGAATATGAACAGTAGGTCGTCCGAGCGTGATCAGTTCAGTTCAGTGTCGGCTTTGGTCGTGTGACGTCAAGACTTGACATTTCCGAGTCTTCACCCTGTTCTTTGGTTACCCATCCAGACAAGACACTCAAGCACCACCAAACCCAATTTGACCTGCTGGCTACACGTGGCATTACAACAGCGACGTCTGACTTGGACTGAAAAAAACACAGGTTACCTTCTCGGCCACTCTCTCCACACCGTTGTGCAGCTGGTGTACCATGTGACTCAGCTCCAGAGCTCTGTCTGAGCTGAAGTCGTTGAGGTCACGGTGCTGAGCCACGCTCTGGTGGAAACGCCACAGAGGGTCCTTCCAGGCCACCAGGAGGCGCAGGATCACCTCCGTCAACTCCTCTCTCTGTGGACAAAGATGCGTGGACACCTGACATGAGTCGTGACATGTTGTTGTTATTTCAATCAGACAGAGTTTGTGTGGAGAATGGACAAGTTAATGTACCGCCATTTGTTGAGCGTTTTCCTTGCCGTTTGGGGTGAGAATGGTGGAAGTGTGACAGTTGCGTCCGACTCTGTCAATTTGATTCCTACTGCGCAGGAAGTAGTGTTCCTAGGAGGACAAACATGGACGCAAGAAGGAAATGTCAAAGGTTAGCTGTTGGCTAAATGTCAAACGACTCGTGAGAAAAAAGGTTACTAAAAAATAGAGGATGAGTCACAGATTAGAAAAAAACCCATCACTTTAACATCGATATTTAGCCACAGCCCTAAAGCTACAGCAATGGCAGCAGCAATGTTTAAATATCCTCATAACAACATTAGTCAACATTTTCACTCATTTATTTTAATACTTTCACATTTCAGACACTTTTCAAGCCCAGTTTTTACAGGAGAAATCTTACAAAGTCCGAGTGGAGGTCGTTGGAAATGCTGTGCACCCTGGCCGAGTGCTGGACGACTCGGTCAAACAAGTTGTCCAGGTACAAGGTGTGACACCCAGGTTGGTCATTGGTGCAGAAAGGTGCCGCATTAGTGATGGTCAGAGTCCAGCACAGAACCAGAACAAGCAGCCCGAGCCACACAGCACACCCTAGAGGAGAGAGAGAGAATTAGAAAAAAAACGATATACATATATATATATATATATATATATATGTGTGTGTATATATATATGTATAGCTGTCTTACCTGATTGGATGTTTCCAGTCATACTGCAGCAAATGAACAAGCGTCTCTCCATTCAAAGACCCCAGCAGCATTAAAGTGAGGATCCTTCACTCACTGTTTTATTGTAGGTAAGAGGGAGGGAACAAGAGACAGAGAGGGGAGTGTGTCGCTGTCACTGTTTGACAAGTCATTATGTTATATTTTATTATATTGAGTTATATATTCTATTATATTGAGTTATATATTCTATTATATTGAGTTGTATATTCTATTATA
>NC_024314.1:28781956-28797879 GCF_000523025.1 Cynoglossus semilaevis | reverse complement strand
TATTATATTATATTATATTATATTATATTATATTATATTATATTATATTATATTATATTATATTATATTATATTATATTATATTATATTATATTATATTATATTATATTATATCAAAGTAGTGTCTTTGCTGTCACTTACAGTGAGAGGATCAATTGTTAAATTCCCAGTAGTAACTGATTATCTTGACTTTACTCGTTCTTCTTCCATGTGTTCTTCAGATTTCTCCAGAACCCGAGGGTTAGATCCCTGTGGGTGGCTCTGGATCTGCTGACCTGGATCATGTGCAGTTACTGTTGCTAATTTTCTTTTATTTTTAACGGTATTTTCAACATTGAACTCTCCAGGAATTCCAAGAAATTCCAAGAATATCACCCATCACTTGCAGCCTGAACACAGATTGATTTCTCAGTGAGCTTCACCTTGGTTACTCTGATGTCATTAGGTTATTATTACTAGTCAGTCATGGAAAGGTTAGGATTTCTGTGCTCGACTTGTCTTGAATGGTTGACAATAACATCTGCACGTACACACACACACACACACTCGTCACTGCAAAACTACTTATGTTAGAAGTGACACATTCACCTTTTTTATTTAGAACTGGTTCTGAGTTGGAGGTTATGGATTTTTATTTTTTATTAAATCTATATTTTTAAAAATATTTGTCGAGTCATTTTCTCTCTCAACCCTGACAAGCGGTATTTGAGAATATCGTCGTACAAAAACGGTTGGAGAGCTCTGGTTTGATTAAAGACCTTAAAGTGCTTGTTTGACGTGTTTCCGTCAAAAACTGCCGTCTACGTAGCCTGTTTTTGGTAGGAGGTGACTTTGTTTTGCTCATCGTCTTATCCGCATGTAAAGCGTTGGGTGGATCATTTGTAAAAATCCAGTGAGGCGGACGACAAAATAATGACCTCCAGCGGCACACGCCCGATGATTAAACAAGCGCTGCGCTGATCAGCCACAGGAAGTCTGTTGTGTTGACAACGTCGTTCGGAGAGGAAAGATGGCGGCGCTCACAGCCGCTGCTCCAGAAGAAGCAGAGCAAACAGCACAGACAGAAAACAACCATTTACCACAGCCAGAAAACACCACCAGTCCAGACACAGAGACGAGTCCTGCACTTTCAGGGGACGTCCAGTCCATTGTTGTGGATTTCCTGGAGAAAGAAGTCGGCAGCGACCTAAAGTCCCTGAAGAATGTTGGCCACTTGCTTCAAAAGCTGAAAGAAGAAAACATCGCTTTGGAAGAACAGGTGCGTACGAATGATTGTTTATGTGGTGAAGAGTTTCGGTAGAAACATGTACGTCACGTATCTTTATTAACAGTAATAATAGTCCGTTATTACGTATTAATTTATTATTACTACTCGAGTCACTGCACTGTAAAGGTACTAACAATGTCCCTTTTCTTATTCTTAATAATAGAAAAATATAATCTCGCTTTTAAAGGTACTAACAATGTCCCTTTTTTTATTAATAATAGAAAAATATAATCTCGCTTCACTATTTTGTTTTAAATTGATTTCTTCCACAAAACAGTTTCGATTTTTAATGTAACCAACCTGTAAATTAGCTTGTTTTAAGTAGTTTGTTTCGGAGCCCGTGGTACAGTGAGCGGTCACAGTTGACCGAGGCTGTATATTTCTCATTAATGATGTCCATCATATCCCTCTACAAACGTTGTAAACACTTCCTTTCTGGACCTCAGGTTCTGACCGTGTCCAACTCACTACCACCCAAAGTTTCTGCGGCCCTGTCGGCTGCTGAGGAGGCCAGATGTTCCGTGGAGGAGCTGCTAAAGAGGGAGCGGCTCGTCTCCAACACGCTGCAACAGGTAGAACGTTGTCTCGCTGAACACCGGAACATCGATACACTGTACACAGTATCGCGATCTTTTCTTTCTTCTTTAGTGATTCCAAATGTAGATCCCTCTGTTCCAGTGTTAGGAACTGATGTTCAGATGGAACAGAGTCTGAGACTAGGATCACACTGGGTCTAAAACAACAACTATAGTATTGCAATATATATCACAATATATTGTATTGTTGCACTGTATTGCGATCGCCAGATTCTTGCCGATACAACTGTGTTGCGATCGCCAGATTCTTGCCGATACACCACCTTAATTCCACTGACGTTAATTGCACTGAGGTCCCAAAGGATTTGTACTTGTGATAATAGTCATCCTATATATAATTGCCCTGTGCCTCCTATAGCACCTCCTGCAGGCCCAGCCTTGCATGGACAGTCTCGGTCAGGTCCTGGACCAAGTGGACACCATAGAGAGACACATGAAGTACCTACGCTGCCTCCAACACATAGAAGAACTCAGGTACTGAACACCACAGTACGATGTTGATGAGGTACATGTTTGACTCTGCCCTCTGGTGGTTGTCCTTATTCTGGGTATGCAGTGATTTTCTCTCTCTGTGACTGTGTGGACGCAGTGCTACAGTACAGCAGTGTCTGATGACCAGCAGCGTGTGGGAGGCCATCAGAGCAGTGGACACCATGGCAGCTTTGGACGCTGGACTCCACCAGTCGGAGTGTTCTCACCTCAAGAACTTCCTGCGGGAAACGCTTCACTTCTGGCATAAGATCATCAAGGCCCGGCTGACCAGGTGAGTAGAGAACAGTCTCTACAGAAGAACAAGGACCGACAGACTGAGGAGGAGGAGGGATATATATAACAGCTGTCCCCAACCTTTGAATGGTTAAATATCTGAACATTGTGACTGAACATGTGACCGAGCCAAGCCATAAGTTTTTTATTTTCAAAATAAAACATTGTTGAGAATCAGATAATAAATAAAACGGTAATAATGAGAGTTATCCATTCTTTCAGTGTGACCCGGTACCAATTGACCCACGGACCAGTGCCGGTCCACGCCCCGGGGGTTAGGGAACAGTGATAGATAGTATTTTTTTTGTTTTTTTGTTATTGAACTGAGTATATATTGTCCTGTTTTGCAGTGACTTTGAAAAAGTGCTGACTCAGCTCCACTGGCCCATTATCTCCCCTCCAGCCCAGTCGCTGACCCCCACGGCCAACACCCAGGAGATCAGCAGCCAGTTGGAGCTGGTGGTCACCCAGCTGCTGGCCCTGCAGACCTCGTATCCTTCTGCTGTGACTGTGTGAACTGTTCACACTAAGTTGACCATGATGGTGTGAATGGGAGTGGGTCTCCTCCTCCTCCTCCTCCTCCTCCTCCTCCTCCTCCTCAACCTTTAGAACACGATGTGTGTCCCAGCCTTAACCTCTCCTGGCAGCGATGACCTCCTGTGTCAGAGGTCAGAGACCTCCCCTCAGTCTGCGTCTCCAGCTGCCCTCCTGTCTCCGGCCCCTCCCCTCTGCTTACCTGTCCAGATTATGCTGCTGCCGCTCAGTAAGAGGTTCAGGTATCACTTCTACGGCAACCGTACGACCAACAACCCCGGCAAGGTCGGACTGAGACATACGACAATAATAACAATAATAATAATAATAATAATAATAACACTGGGAGTTTGTAGAAATGAAGTTTAGAAAAGAACCTTTTCCTCTCTCAGCCAGAGTGGTACCTCACTCAGGCCCTGATGTGGATGGGAAACAGCACCACCTTCATGGAGGAGAAGATCCAGCCAATCGTGGACCGAGCCGGGGCTAACATCAGCACCAGGGTATGAGTTTTTAGAAGAATTCTGTGACTTGAAAAAGCCCAAGGACTAGTGACTTTTTGAGATACTGCCACCTAGAGTGTGTAGTGTCATGGTATGACCAGTGAGATGACAACAGTCTACTCTTTACGTCTTGATGCGTGATCCATTTTTTATTTCAACCAATGAAAATTGTCACGTTCTTGTATCGATGCGTCGTTACATCTTTAACCGTTGATGATGTCGTCTCCATGACACGGTTCTAAAAACCGTTTGTGTGTGTGTGTGCGTGTGTGCAGGTGGAACTGTGCCGAGGCCTTTTGTCTGTGGTGCAGGAGAAAGTGGCCGCCGACGCCTCCAGGCTGCTGTACGACGACGCACTTTTCTCCCACCTGGTGGAGGAGGTGCTGCAGTTCGAGAAGGAGCTGAGGAGCAGCCACTCGTACCCAGCAGGGCTGCCCGGTCTGCTGCACCTCCTGCTGGAGGACAGTGTCCTCCAGAAGTGGCTGACGGTGGAGAGAAAGAGTGAGTCCAGGTGTATGTGCTGTGGACTTACACCCCCCCCCTCGTCCCCCTCCCCTTTAACACTTCTCCATCGTGTCCTGTTGTGTCCACAGTGGCGGTGGAGAAGATGGACGCCATGTTGTCAGCAGAGGGAGCCTGGAGCTCTCAGTACAAGGACATCAGTGACATGGACGAGCTGAAGGCTCCAGACTGTGCTGAGACCTTCATGACCCTGCTGCAGGTCATCACTGGTGAGGACCAGAACCATGGACAGAACCATGGCCAGGACCACGGTGACCTCACAGAGTGTCCGGTCCATGTTAAGGTTTTGTTATTCTTGCAAGCAGAGTAGAGAGAACCATATACTTGGTGCCACCAGGGGGCAGCAGATCTGCTGTTAACACAAGAATCTCCCACGTGTGGTATCATCGATTAATAAAAATAATAGTTGAAATTATTATTTTTATTAATCAAATGTGATTCTAGACAGCAGTGGAATGTTTAGTACTCTTGCCTTACAGCTAAAAGGTCACCGGTTCGAGCCCCTGCTCTACATGTTGTCTCGTCCTTCTGTGTCGGGTCGTCGTGATCTTAAGATTCTTTTCTTCTTTCTTACGATGCTGTTTTTCAGAGCGATATCGTGCTCTGCCCTGTCCGTCTGCACAGCTGAAGTTCCTGGGACTACAGAAGGAACTGGTGGACGATTTTCGTATACGACTGACCCAGGTAATGACCACTGACCGACCCAGGTAATGACCACTGACCGACCCAGGTAATGACCACTGACTGACGTTCAGACCTTTGAAGCTCTAATCCCAGCCAACACTTTGAAGGTCTCTTATTTAATCCTGCCACTGATGACATCACTCATCTCTAACCAATCATCTTCATCTGATTTTTACTGTAGTACCAACAATTTAACTGACCCCCCCCCCCCTTCATCACGTTCTGTTCAGGTGATGAAAGAGGAGTCTCGCAGTCCCCTCGGTGCACGTTACTGTGCCATCCTCAACGCCGTCCACTACATCTCCACCATCCTGACCGACTGGGGGGACAACGTGGTGAGAAGTATTTCATTTATACATTTCAGAATTGACACGGTGGTCAATCAGTTCACATCTGATTAATCACAATTAATCGTGATTAATCATGATAATCCTAATGATGTAATTATTCATATGGAAAAATATCAAGAAAAATGTACAAGTGTTCCCTTATTGTTTTTTTACTCACCCATCTTTTTTCTCACCCATCTTTTTTTCTCACCCATCTCTTTTTCTCACCCATCTCTTTTTCTCACCCATCTCTTTTTCTCACCCATCCTCTTCTTCCCCCAGTTTTTCCTGCAGCTGCAGCAGGCGCTGGTGTCTATCGGAGACGAGACGGTGCTGGGAGACCTGGGGGTGATGGAGGTGGGCCGCCTGGCCTCCCTGGAGGGCTCGCTGTTCGAAGGCTTGTTAGCGTTGCTGGATCGGCTGAAGGGAGACATGATGGGCAGACAGCTGGAGTGGACCATGAGGGACATCACTGCCAAGGCCAAACCATACTGTCAGGACAGGTGAGCCATCAGAACTGCATACAGGCTGTTGTTGTTGTTAGAGGGGTCTGCTCAGGTGGTAGACGTCTGTGGTGATGCATCATGGGAACGTCCAGACAGGACCCAAACAGTTTGGTCAACGTCAGTCTTCTTCTCCTCAGGTGGCTGTCAGTGCCGTCCCAGCAGGACCTGTCCACCATGTCCCTGTCCAGCTCCGCCTGTCCAATGATGCTGTGTGTGAGGGACAAACTCCTGAACCTGCACCAGGTCCTGAGTCTTTCCCTGTTCCAGCTGGCCTGGCAGGGCCTGGCAGACAGACTGGACCACTTCCTCTACCAGGATGTAAGACGTCCACAGTCAGACTGTCTCTGACCCTGACCCTGACCCTGACCCTGTCTCTGACTCTGACTCTGTGTGTGTGTGAAATATGACATGATGAAATTATCAATATGGAGAAATGCCAGGAATAATATGTTTATATTTTTAATTGTTCTGAATGTGTCCATGTGTCTCTCTGTCAGGTCATCCTGTCCAATCATTTCAGTGAAGGCGGAGCTTCACAGCTGCAGTTTGACATGACCAGGAACCTGTTCCCTCTGTTTGGACACTACTGCAAAAGACCAGAGAACTTCTTCAAGCAGTGAGTCAGTGTGTGTGTGTGTGTGTGTGTGTGTGTGTTTATCAGTGTTAGACTGCCTTAGGAACCCATATACAACTTAACAATTTGCAAAAAATATAGTTAAATAAGTGTATAGTCTATTTAAGCAATTTATTTAAGAATATTTTGACTCAGTGTGTACCCTGTTTTAGTCTAATCTAGTCTAATTTTGTCTAATCTAATATAATCTAATCCAATACATTCTAATCTTGACCAGTCCAATCCAAGCAGATCTAGTCTAGTCTAATCTAGTCTAATTTTGTTTAATCTAATCTAATCTAATCCAATCCAATCCAATCCTTTCCAATCTGATCTAATCTTGACCAGTCCAATCCAAGCTAATTTATTGTAATTTAGACTAGATTAGATTACATAGAAATCTAATCTAATCTACAGACTCTGACGACTCTGTCTGTCCACAGTGTGAAGGAGTCCTGTATCATCCTGTGTCTCAACCTGGGCTCAGCTATCCTGCTGAGGGACCTGCTGAGAGAGTCGGAGGAGGAGACCAGGGACTGGGTCGGCGCCGATGTTCCCGCCGCCGTGTCTGCGCTCAATGAAATGGGCGTGTTCTGCCTGGCACCGTGTGACGTGTTAATCCTCCTCCACCTCAGGGCGTCCTGGCCTGGACAGTGACCGTCCTAACTGTGTCTTTTGGGGACATGCTGACGTGAAAAACAACAACTGACATTTGTCTGAGAGTCAATGTAATAAACACACCTGGCCAAGAACACTGTTGTTCATCTGCAGACGTCACACCTGTGCTGTAAAACCGCGTTCCCATTTGACTTAAAGCAGCGTTTCCCAACGTTTTTTTCATCAGGAAAAACCCCACAGCTCACCACCAGTGTTTATGTAATAAAATATAAAAACATAAAAAGTATAAAAAAAATATAAAAAGTCTGTTTAGTTGAAGACAACATTGATATACTCACAGGAATTGAAGAAAGATCTTCAACAGCGCTGATTCTTTTTTCCTTGTTTTCATAGCCATTTGCTGCCACCTAGTGGACGAGTATTTATTTGATCTGCCTGTCACACTGACAAAGAAAAACTATGCAGTACATTAATCATATTTTTTTCAGACCATTTAAGTGAAATTGGATAATTTTCCACGGCACAGTGGTCGGGAATCACTGACTTAACGTCATGAAGTTGAAGATAACACTAGGAACCAAACCAGGAGACAGTTTTATTAGTTTTATTATTAAGAAATTTAATTTTTTTGAAGTGCTTTCAAAGTGATTTTATAAAGTGCACTTTTTAACTAACGTGACCAGTTCACTGTGTGTGAAGGTCGTAGTTCATGACACTCAGCCAATCACGTCTCCACATCTCATTGTTTCTTCTGATGTCCTAGTGGAGCTCATCACCAAAACTGTCTCTTCAAAACAAAACTCAGATCTTTCCTCTTTGGTAATGAACTTATTCTTTATGATTTGGATTTACCACAGTCCTACTGTTTTGCCTGTTTTTTGTTTTGTTTCAGTCAGCGTATATGTGCACCTTCAAATAAAAACTGTCATTATTATTATTATTATTTTTAGTAGTAGTAGTACTGTAGTAGTAGTAGTAGTAATGTAGTATGTTCAGCTGGTTTTCAGCATGTTTCATGGCAGCCCTCGAATTTTTTGTGAATTATGTAATGCAAGGCATGACTAAAAAATATTTTTAACACTAACAATAACCATGATTATTATTGTTGTCAATTATGAAACTTAATTTAATTTAATAATTTAGAATTCTGATATAACGCTAGAACGTTTAAAATGGATGTGCTACAAATAACGTTTCTGTGAAAGCACTAATGTTAAATAATAATAATAATAAATAGTTTTGTGCTCAACAGTGTATTTATATAAATGATACGAATGTTAAACGACAGGACATCTTTAAACGGACTCTTTTCACGACAGTTCTTTCCCGTTTATGGTTGTGGTGAGTTATTGTTAAATATGATTTTTAATGGCAACCTCGGTTGAGCTCTGACAGGAAAACCCGCCCCTCCCGTCGTCAGCTCTTCTCCCATTGGACAATTTTGGGATTTCCGCCACATTCAAACAGTCTGCTGCTCTAGGCTAGTTTTTTGGTTGTCATTATTCTCTTTAAACCCGTGCAAAAATATATAAACTGTGCTGCACCGTGACGTTGTTTTTCGAATGGCCGAACCCGGTAAAATCCAAATTGTGGCGACATGTTCAGAAAAACTGCAACGTCAACCGAGCTTCAGGAAAGTGAAGAGGAAGTTAGCCGCTGACGAGGACTCTCCCCCGGGGAATAACAGCACGAATCTGCGGCGGTGAGTCCACCTTTAAGAAGCAAGCGGTCAATGGGGGGTAATTCCTGCTATGAGGTTTTTTTTTATTAATTAAGAAAGAGTCACGTAGACATTAAAAAACAACAGGGATTAGACATAGTTCGAACCGTTTTAAATGTAAAAGTTCGCTGTTCTGCCACCAGATGGCAGCGAAGGCTTTGATAAAATTAGACTTATCTATCCTACACCATTCATTCCCTCTTGCGTTCACACCGATTGTTACATAAACTATATGACGTAATTGGAATACATTTAAAATGTTTTAAGAAAACTATATAAAAATATAATAATAATATAATAATATTAAACAATATAAATAAAACAAAAATGAGGTTCTGTTTTCACACATGAGTTCTTTGAAACTCACCAAAAAAATTGGAAACATTGTATTTTAATTTCTTTTAAAACACTGTTGCCAATAACAGGTTTTTGTTCAGAATTTCCCCCCCAAAAAACTGTAATATGTGTTATTACTGTATACTAATTATTTAAGACAAAAAAGAACTGAAAGCAAAGTACCAGAATAAAGACAGCAGTGGATTCGCTTTAATATTTATGTTTTTTTGGCATATAATTTTTAGCAATCTTTTATTAACTAGTTTCATATTTTTTATTTTTATACTGTCTAAAAACCACTGTAGCTTGTAGTTTGATAAATATATTAATTTTTGGGAAGGACAACTCTTTCCTTTGAACTCCTTTTGTCTTTAAGATGACATAAGGATGAAATAGATTTCCTCGGGCGATATCTCCACCTCTGTAGCTGTCTTTCAAAAGTGACACATGATTCACTCGGTTTGTGGCCCAACATTTCCCACCCTCAGGTTTCCTCAGGTTTTGTCCGCCCACTGTAACAGCAGTAAGATCATCTGCTTCCACTGTAAACTGTCGCACTGATCAAAGTCCGTTGCGACATTTATATAGGCGGAAGTAGGAGTGCCTGAACAAACCTACTGCATGGTGGCCTAGCCTGCACTGAGGCTAGGTACACGGGCCTATTTAGTTGAACACAACACTGATATACTGGCAGGAATTGAAGAAAGACACACATGAAGATCTTAAACTGATCTCTTGGTCTTTTTTAGTTTATGAAGCCACCTGCTGCCACCTGGTGGAAGAGTGTTTCAACTCTCCTGCCTGTCACTGTCATAGATGACATAGAAGTAAATAAATATCAATCAGTATATGGTATTATCAGTACTACAAGACAGTGTGTACAACACAAAGTATTGTGTTGTAAATGCTTTGGAATTCTGCGGTTTATTTACTAAATACCTTCTTAAACATATAAGTGTAACTCATCTCAAACTAATGAGGTGGTAATAATTCAGATTAAAAAAAAAACATTTAAAACTTGACAAAGTATCCAGGAAATATATAAAGTACTTTTCAGCTGCTTGGCTCCAGTTTGAAGGTTGTTCCTACGTTCTTTTAAGTAAATGAAACCAGAGTTTGGCTCCTGCTCTGCTCGTTAGCTAAAAAAAACACCACGTTCTTGTATAATAATATTAATTTTAATAATAATAATAATAAAAATCAAATAAAGCCTGAAAGGATTTCCACAGTGTGTGCCAAAGTGGCCCAGCCCTGCTCGGTGCCCGGCCGAGTCACGAGACAAACATGGAAAAATCCTCACACAATATTTGACCATAATAGCACAAATGTATAAACAAAGACACGGGATCAAGAAAAAAAGGCTTGTGTTCCCAAACGAGACTCACATTTTTGTTTTGTCTAATCTAATATAATTTTTTTTTGTTTTGAGTTTTGTTTTTATTCCTTTTTTAAGGAGCTTGTTTAAATGTAAACAATGACAAACATCAGAGTCTGTGAACGCCACATCCTGGGTTTGTTTTTCCACCTGAAGCCTGATGGTGACACACCACGTCTGATGGAAGTAGTCGGAATTAGAGAGTAGAAGTGTGAAGTATTCTCAGTACCTCGTCAGCTCTGAAATCATTCAGAAAGTCAGTACATTGCACCACCTAGAGGCCTTACAGAGATGCTGACAAACACAAAGTACCGTAACTGAACCAAACAAGTTCCGCCGTGACTTCCCCTCAGAGGGATGAACTGTCGCGTCACCGCGTGTGCACAGCGCCACCTGTTTTTTGGTCGGTGAACTGATTCCCTTTGTTTAATTTAAGCTACAGTTAAAAAAATCACCTTGTTACATTGTTACATCACAGCAACGACTGTGATGTAACAATGTGCTCACAGTTAAAATTACATGTTCTCAGGTGGACATGTAGGTGGCGCTGTTGTCTATACAGATATGTTGAGTTGATGTGATGGTCCCTCTACTGGTCTGGACTAGTATCTCCAACCAGAAGCTAATTAATACAACTGGTGAAGTAAAGCATGAACTTTACGTAGTTTACTTTACACCAGCTAACGTAGCACCACAGGGAACACGGTTGGTGCCTTAACGTTTTTCGTGATAAACTGTAGTTTATCTGCAGCCAGACGTTTTTGAATCCTTTTGTTTCGGTTCGGCTTCATTGAAACTTGAGTGAGTTTAGCTTTTAGGCATCAGCACAGGAAGGATGTTTGTGTACAGGTGGGGTCAGAAGTTGACTTCGCAGTGAAGTCAGTTTCACAAACAAAGGCAGGTCAGGCTGGAATGCTAACGCACTGACTCATGAGCTGAACTCCCAGGTACGGGGCACAAAGTCCTTTGTGCCACTGGCTGACAGTAGAAAGAATACACACTGTGTGTGTGTGTGTGTGTAGTTGGATGACACACACGGGAGTTCAGCAACATGATCGTTTTACACAAGAAATGACACACATCACCGCTCTCCCTTGTGATTTTTTGTTGTTGTTGTTGTGGTGGTACTGATTAACAGGATCACGTCAGTTTGACCCCTGACCCTGTGTTCGTGCTCATCATCAACGGTCAACCATCAACTAAATAACTGTCAAGTGATTTTTCAAAGTAAAATCCCCTGCAGAGTAACATAAAGTAATAAAACATAAAGAAAAGTATTCTTTCTATGTGGCCAATCCAGCAGATGGCAGTAATGCTACTCACAAGCTTCAAAGAAGTGAAGACGTAGTGCTAGCATGCAGCTAAAAGGTTTAGTGCTAGCGCATTGATAGCATGATTCACGCTAGGCGTCTTTGATCATCTGCATTACTTCAGTGTTTATAAACAAATGCACCACAACCGTGTGTTTAGATCATTGAACACGTGTATTTAGCACCACCTAGAGGCCTTACAGAGATGCTGATAGCTCAATGATGACAAACACAAATTACCGTAACTGAACCAAAGAAGTGACTTCCCCTCAGAGGGACGCATCGTGGCGTCACCGTGCGTGCACAGCGCCACCTGTTTGTGGGTCGGTGAACTGATTCCCTTTGTTTGATTTAGGCTATGTTTAAAAATCGCACGCAACCACAGTGATGTAAGCATGTGCTCACAGTTTTCAATGGCAGCAGGAACTCCTCCTCCCTCCCCCGTCTCCCCCGTCTCCCCCCAGAGATCCAGGAGATGTGACGATGACTTCAGTTTCACAGAACTTCACACAAAGACGCGTAATGCGATCTCCAGTGTACGTGACAGAACCCCAGGTTCTCCAAAGAGAACGTCGTGTCACTCGTTGCTCATGTCTCTACGGGCGGTTGACAAAAATCGAGCAGGGATTCGGTTCCGCTCACTCATTCACCGACACTTTGAATGAAGACAAAACCGTTGGCGTGACACACTTTGGCTGCCAGTGATTGGAGCTGCAGGGGTCGCCGGATGATGTCACCGTTGTTTACACGGGTAAAAATAAACGTGAGAATCAGAACGTAGAACCGCAGCGTTAGAGAATGAGAGACAACAACAAGGTAACACTAACCGACCAAAACACGTCCTGAGCACAGAAACCTTAGAGGATTAACGGGGTACTGCAGTAGTACACAGTAATACTGCTACATCAGGGGGTCACCACATATATTTGTTGGACAATTTGTGGGTCGGACATGTGAATAAAATGAAATTAAAAAAAAAAGGTTTTGTCTAACGTTGTTATTTGATGTTTTTTTTTTGGAGTGTTGGGCCAGGTTTGGCCCGCGGGCCACCAGTTGATGATCACTGTGCTGTTCTCTCTCATACTGATGATTTGATGTCATTGTGTTTCGTCGTGAACACATCCGTGCACGTTGGCTACGTGACCAACAGTTTAATATTCAGTTATAATCAAGGTCATCAACAAGTGGTCCGTGGTCCCTGGAGGGTACACGGAGGCGCTGCAGAAGGACGATGATTTTTCTGGGGTTGAAGACAGTCCAGCAGGTGCTGTCTGCAGAGCTGGTGCTTCGACATGTCCAAACAGCACCTGCAGTGACCTTTGACCCCTCACCTGCTGTAGGACACCCAGGCGGGTTGTCTCACGACACATGCTGCCCATGTAGGACGCATCTCTGCAGCGTCAGGGCTAACGTTCCCAGCATGGGTGGTCCCTGCAGGAATTCCACTTCCAGCCCACAGGAAGGGCCACATATTTTTGGGAAACCAAGAGTTCTGAGAATGTTGTGTGTGTGTGTTTGATGAGATGGTCAAACACACTCCGTAGTGTTGTTCGATGGAAGCAAATATACAGATAGTTGTTGATACAACAGTGGGTCAGTGGGTGGCGCAGCGGCCTGCACGGCCGTCTGAGGACAGTTGCTGTGGAACCTGAGCAGCAGAATGACTGGAATGGTTCCACGTTGGCAGCAGCACACACACTTGTCGGACACACACGCTGAACAAGTGTTTCTGGGCAGCGCAGCATTCTCCGCACGCTAACGGCGGTGGTACCTCAAACACGTCGTAGATTATCGTACAGCGTGGTGACACTGTTTCCCAACACGTCACCTGTCAGACACACTGTGACTTAGGATTGTAACGTCAGCACGCTGACAAAATGGTTTCACTTTTCAAATTATTGATCAACTGCTGCGTCCGAAATCAATGGATTCGACAATTTTTTCCCCCAGACATTAAAAACCCACCAAATCCAATTTTATTTATAAAACATATCTAAAATTAAAAACAAATAATAAAATAAATAAATAAATAATCATGTTTTCAAAAACCAAACATCTGGATCGTGGACCACGGTCCGGACCATGAGACAGCCACAGATGGTCCCAGCTGTGACTGGGCCTGAGTTGAATTAATATTCTTGAATTTACCAATAAAACGGACCGTGTCTGGTTCACTAGCTTTGAAAAGAAAAAGGTCAAAGGTGAACCAGGTGGGACGCAGTAAAATGTCCACCTTAAACCTGAAGACCGGACCAAAAAAAGATGGTGATTCATCAACTAATTAATAATAAAAAAATGTTTTGTTGAGAATAATCTGTGTAAATATAAACCTGGATCGTTATCTTACTAAATCTTTTTAGATTTGTCCAGAACACTGGTTCCAGCCCCTCCTAGTGTTTAAACATGTTAATGCAGCTTCTCTGTCGTGTTATCACTGTGTCCTGTTCCAGTCCTTGATGATGATAATAACAATAATAATAATAATAATAATAATAGTAATAATAATAAGAGCTGCTGTGTAACAGGAAGCAGCCGCCTCTGTGTTTTGGTTCTGTGTCAAGGCCTGTTGTGATGTATCTGCCAGGATCACTGGTCCCTCAGGGACCGGACCATGTAGGGCAGTGTGGGAGACGAACCCATGATTTAACCTGATTCTTCAGTGACATCGCTCTTCAGTGGGAGAGCGCTCCGAGCAATCGTAGAGCAGTCGTTTATTTCAGCGTTGAGTGGTTCTGCAGACCCAGGTCCAAGGTCTTCACCAGCCGAGTTCCTGGTATCAGAGACCTGGACTGGAACTCTTCACCGTTTGTCTTTGTAGTCCAAAAAAGGACAAGAGGGAGAAGAAAATGACTCCGGTCGGAGGAGAGGCCTGGTATAAAAGACCCCCCTGTTCAGTGGCTGGGGTCCAGGTCCTGGTCCTGGTCCTGGTCCTGGGAGGGGGGGTACCTGCTTGATCCCACTTTGTTGCATAAAAGTTTTGCGTCTGGGTTCAAAGCCCTGGTGGAACTGATTGGTACTGCATGTTGGTCTGGACAAAACTTAGTTTGGTTTATGTTTTTTTTTTTTTCAGGTCACTGCGACGAGGAGGCTCCCTGGCCTTTCTGACTCCTGGACCACAGTGGGACTTCAGCCTGGTAAGAACATCTCTGTACACGTTCTCATCAGAACAACATTCACTCGTATTTAGGGATGAAACGATACGATAGGATTCACGATTTCCTTTAGTTCACTTTACAATTTTTTTTTTAAACCAAACGATGGTGTACATGGTACACCTGGTGAGTCGCAATACCAGCAGTGAACCAGTGGTGGCAACAATTAGCCAGCGGTGAACTGCTGATGAATGTGCTGATGAGTATGATGAGCCAGGCCTCTGTTTTTTAGAAATCAAAGTCATGGAGAGCCCCCTACAGGCCCTTCATCTCATGCCAACCTACTGTGATGGATGTGAACATATGACACGCTGAGCTCATCCACCAGGACCTCGTTACGAGGTCGACGTTTGGCTCCAGACTCATCTGCCGTTTTAACTGTCGTACATAAATCCAAACCAACAGCAAACAATCAAAGCAACACCCNTACATAAAGAGTTACTCCATCTTTGAAGTAGATCAGGAGGTATTGTATCAGAATCCACTTTGGATTCACTTCATCATGGAATTAAAAAAAGAAGAAGAAGAAGAAAACAAATTCACCTCCTCTGGGGGCAGGCCTGCCTGTCAAGCAGAGAGCAGAGAGTCCTGGGTTCAATTCCCAGAGGGAGCACATACTTGGCGCCTCCTGTGTCAGCAGATTTGCTGTGAACACCAGAATTCCCCCAGTGTGGAATCAATGAAGTTCATTTATATAAGAAAAAAAAAAGTTGCACAGGTTCCAAACCTGTCTTCCTGTCTTTGATAGAACCTGCACCAGGTCTTTGGTTCTTCACTGAGACTGAGACCACATCGGGGTCAAGACCCTCTGGGTCTCATTGTCACGGCAAGAACCTGTGTCAGACTTTGGGTTTTGTGCCAAGGTGGAGCAGATGAGAACAGTCTGACGTTGAGGTGGTGGAGGTGGGAGGGGGAGACGGAGGTGTGCAGCTCAGTGGACGACCTCTTCAAAGTCTATCTCAAAAATATCTCTTTGAAGATGTGAGGATGAGCACTGATGCATTCAACGATATGATTCACAATGTTTTTTGTTGACGATACACAGAACGTCCAATGAAAAATTGCCTCTGTTTTCATCCCATTGTAATATTTTC
>NC_024314.1:28779292-28781864 GCF_000523025.1 Cynoglossus semilaevis | reverse complement strand
GGGCTCCTGCCCATATCGACAGAAAATGACTTTCGTTCTCGCTGTGGAATCTATGGAAGCTGATAATTGGACGATGGGTTTAAAATAGGTTAAAAAAAAAAACCCCAAAAACTCTGATAACACATTAGACATCTGTGGAGCTGCTTCCTAACAGGTCCTCAGAACGGGGCCCAGCTGCATCATTACGCTGCACTTTGATGTGTTCTGCCCTGGATTCAGTCCCTGAGACGAGTGCTAACACGTGTCAGCCTCAGTCGGAGGATGATAATTGTACGGTGGAAGAAGTGTTTGAGGCCCTGCTTCAAGTTCTTTCATTTTGACAGCAGAAATCATGGAAATAAATCCCTGCTTTGAGCTTCGTTTTTGTTTTCTTGCAAAGATTAAAAAACTTTTCTGAGGCATTTGGCACTTTTTTTTTTTTTTTTTTTTCTTGTACAAAAACACTTGATCTTCTGCTGTTGGTGGTGTAGCGTCAGTCAGGGCTGTTGTTGACAACCATTTTGCCCATTCCAGTCCAGTCCAGTCCATTCCAGTCCAGTCAAGTCCGGTCCGGTCCAGTCCAGTTCAGTTCAGTCCAGTCCAGTCCAGTCCAGTCCAGTCCAGTCCAGTCCAGTCAAGTCAAGTCCAGTCCAGTCCAGTTCAGTCCAATCCAGTCCAGTCCAGTCCAGTCCAGTCAAGTCCAGTCCAGTCCAGTCCAGTTCAGTCCAATCCAGTCCAGTCTATTCCAGTCCAGTCCAGTCCAGTCCAATCCGGTCCAGTCCAGTCCGGTCCAGTCCAGTCCAGTTGGAGAGTTAAGGTGGCACAGACTGTGTAAATATAACTTTAAGGCGTTCTGATCGTAAATACCAGAAGTTCTTCACTGACCAGTGTCACCAGTTTATAGATGACACCGTCATCGTGATGGAGGAGTGGCAGGAGTGTAGGGTGTGGGTTCAAAGACCGCTCCTCTCTGAACCATCCTTGTATCAACACTCATAAACAACATATATATATATTTTTTTCTTCTCTGTTGGTGATTTTCTGCCGATCGGTTCCATGGACTCCAACAGTCCAGACCAGGTATTACAGACCGACTCACTGACTCAACGCCGTCTTGTTGGGTTGATGTCTACCGTGTGTTTTTGCTCAGATGTGTGGTTCACGTGCGGCTCTACTTCTATGAGGTCATGGTAACAGGAACGGGGTTTGTTACTGTCGTACTGTTGGTTCTCGGCCGGTCGGTGTCCACGGGCACAGCAGCAAACCCACTCATTGTGTGTCTTACATAAGTGTTGAAAAGTGTGCGCGGTGACGGCTCTTCATCACGGCCGTCTCGGTGAACGGTGACGGCTCTTCATCACGGCCGTCTCTGCAGTGCCAGTGTCGGGCCACGCCCCTCCTTCCTTTGTTTGACAGAGAAAATCTGTCAGTCTGTGTGAGTAATAAACCAAGGCCTACGAAGACCTGCCTGGATGTGAGTGTGTCATCAGCACAGGGTGTGTGTGTGTGTGTGTGTGTGTGTGTGTGGTTTTGTTTGTTGAGTCACGGTGTTTATATTTGAGCCGAGCCAAGCAGCTCGACAAGTCGCTGCTTGGAGTGTGTCGTTCTGTCTGCACCACGATGAGGGGAAACTGCAGGCCTTGTGTAAATATATATATATGAGTATATGTGAGTATATGTGAGTCGTTGCACCTCACACAGACTGCCACAGGAGGCGCCATGAACCCAGGAACTGCTGCACGTAAGGCAGATGTGAAAAGCAGCGACGCTACCGAACCGCTAACGTAGCAAGTAAATGTGAGACGAGGCGTGAACTGAGGCTGTGAGAACACACCGATACACGGAAGTACTGCAATACCATCCATCCATTTTCATCCACTTATCCAGTACCGGGTCGCGGGGGCAGCAGTCTCCACCCAAATCACACTCCACCGTACCAACCCCCCCTGAACCTTCCTGTGGGTGGTGAGTCCACTGGAAGGTACCAACCGCCCTAACCAGGATTCGAACTTGCCCAGGAGGTGAACCCTGGGGTTCCACACCAATGACAGAGACATTGCCTCTGGGCCCTGTAGCTGTAGCTTGCAATACTTTGTTTCTTATATTCTAATATTCTAATATCAGGCCTGTTTTATCCCAGTATCGTAGCCTCTGTACGGTGATACGTCTCGTCAGATTCCTTTGATCTCTGCCGTCGCTGTAGCTGTAGCTGTAGCTGCAGCTGTAGCTGTAGCTGTAGCTGTAGCTGTAGCTGTAGCTGTAGCTGTAGCTGTAGCTGTAGCTAACCTGAGCATCTGCTGTGGAGTACAGTATGTTCAGTATGTGCTAGTATAATGTACACACTGGATGTGTATACAGTGCAGTACACATACACACACACACGTATGTTGACGTGTCCGTCTGCAGCCGTAAGCTCCAGTCCAAACAGTGACACCGGCGTCTGCTCACGTTGATAATCCTCCCCCGGGATTTGAACCAACAACATCCTTCTGTTAGTCACACCTCGATTCACTGCCATTCTGATGCGGCCCAGGTTGAGCAGCTCCATTCCTATTCATGGGTGAAGTCACGCCACCAACACCCCCGACCCCCG
>NC_024314.1:28773689-28778773 GCF_000523025.1 Cynoglossus semilaevis | reverse complement strand
GGGGGCATGACTGGGGGCGTGAAGAGGGGCAGTAAATCTTTTTAAACTATAGGGTCTTGACTTGGCATCAAGACGAGGAGGTGACACTGCACCTTTACCACACCGGTATATAGACACATATATATATAAATATATATAAATATATATAAATGTCCGGTGGTCGTAGCTGGTTTTGAATTGTTGCTAACTCCTGACCCCGAGGTTAAAGATGGGGCTCGGGTACCAAGGATTGTCCAGTGAACTGTGCTGTGTCGACCAAGTGTTGCACCAATTACCCTTCCTGCCCCTCTGTCCCTGCCCCTCTGGGCAGTAAAGTGCAGCCCACGACCCCCCCCCCCCCCCCCCCCCCTCTCACGGGTCATACCACACAAACATTCTACTGGAGGTAAAAAAAGAACAAAATGAGAAAAATGTTCATTTACGGCCGTGAGGTCAAAGGTCATCATGTCAACAATGGTCTGAATGCAGCACAGTTACACACCTGTATTCATTCACTGAATACTACAAACTTCTACTACAACAGTAGTACTAAAAACTGGAAAAAAAAAACCATTTGTTACATGTTCGTACCTCAGTCAGTAAAACCTATTTTTTTTTTTTTTGGACAGAAACGGAAACGCAGGGAGAAGGATGACAGCGACACCGTCAGCCTCTGCAGCTTCGACTTCAAGGTAACACTCGTGAAATGTTGTTGATGACCAGCAGGGGTCACAAATATTGCGATATATGGTTTGAGGATAGCAGTGAGTCGTGGGTTTGATGTGGCTGTAACCTGGAGAAACAAAGTCAAAACAACTGAGTGAGACACTGACTGTGGAATGAAGGCGTGGACCGTTTAATTTAACTACTGCAAACTGGCAGCGTTGGTGGATCAGTGGTTAAGGAAGTGGACTTGGGTCCAGAGGGTTTCAGGTTTGAGTCCAGCCTCTTCTGAGGCTGTGGTTGAATTCTGTAAACGTCCCAGGTCACAGGTCCACAGATTATCTCCCATGATTCCACTGTTTACAGTTCAGTCATAGAAACACGTCATCTTCATCTTCATCCTCCTCTTCACTGTTCGGGGTTGTGGAAAAAATGACACCACTGAGCCCCCGTGTTGTTGCCTTTCCAAATTGTTATTTTTTAAAAAAAAGAAAAAGTCATTAGTAATCACCTGATCGTGTTGTGACATAACACGTGCGTCTTCTCCAATAACCACCAGGAGTGGTCTGGTAAATCATACGTCTGTGCAGGAGGCTGTCACTCAGCGGCGGCGGATGGAAAGTTTAATGTGATGTAATGAGCAGGTTGTGGAGCGGAATTATTAATTATCATTTATTAACTGCGTTGTTATGTTCGCTTTCGCTGCAGCAACGGCAGCAACTGCAGCAACTGCCAGAGGAGAACCTGAGTTTGAGCACGTAGTCAAACCGATAGGGAACAGTAGGGGTCAGTATTGGGGAGAATCTAGCAACATGATATATACATATATATACATACATAGATATGATATATACATATATACATACATATATGCTATGTGTATATATATGTAAATATGTATATATACATATATACGTATATATGTACATGTATATATATATACATGTATATTATACACACATATATGTATATATGCATATATGTGTATATATGTGCATATATACATATATGTATATATATATACATATTTACATATATACACATACATATATGTATGTATTTATGTATATATCAAATAATCAAGTGATTTTTTTACAGTTCTGTCTACATATGTATATATGTATGTATGTGTATATGTATATATGTATATATTGTATATACAGTATTTGTATATATATGTGTATATGTATATATGTATATGTATCTATGTATATATATACATATATATATACATAAATTTTACATACATACTATATTTGCACAAATACGCACGTCTATGTATATACGTATATATGTACACACACACACACACTGGCAGGTTGTCTCACCTCTTAATTATGCAGCAGTATGAATGCCACATCCCCGGAAATAGTTCAGCTCTTATTAACACGGGTGTTATCACACTAATTGTGTCGCTGAGGGAAAATGGTGCTGCGGTGTGAGTGTGAAGTTTAGCCTGTAGAGAAAAAAAAATCAAGAACTGATCAATGACTGAGGACATTGATACGGGATCGATACATAAAAATATTTGAATGTATTGATATTTTGTCTGCAGCCCACAGAAGAGTCCAGTCAGAGTGGGCTCCTCCGTGGGCCCAGGTCTCCAGTCCAGACTCCAGTCCTGCTGTAGATGGTGTTTATTTTCAGACACTTTGTTTTTGAGAAAATACTCAGTGGAATTTTTTTTTTTTTTTAGTTGACAGTGTGTGTTTGGCCTCAGTGTAAACATGATCTGAAAATACACACCAGCAGGGAATGTGTCTGGCGTCGGGTCAGAACTCTGGGGTTTGTTTTACAGACTGAGGGTCTCCTGCTGGACCAGGATCCTGGTCCAGACCCGGGACCAGGTCTGTGTTGGTCTGGTGAGGAGGACGTTGGGTTCTGCCACGGCAGGTCGGTGTAGAAACCTGACGGGTGGATGAACGTTCCTGTGTGTGTGTGTGTGTGTGTGTGTGTGTGTGTGTGTGTGTTGGACGACAATAAAAGAGCTGTCGGTTCAACGCCAACGCAGGATTAAGATGTCATTGATGAACACCCTTCAGCCTCGGGCGGTTTGGGTAATATTTTTAAACCGTGTGAGATTTATACTAGTCCTCTGTGCCACGGGTTCTCAAAGTTGGGGGCGGGACCCTGTTGTGGCCCGCTCAGCGTAACTGCTCAGTTTTTTTTAGTGTCTCCTCCACAGTCGACCTCGATGTTTTCTGTACTCACGGTGGAGTACTTCATGCTAACGACACGTTAGCTTCAGCTGGTGAGTGTGAGCTCCCCCTACTGTTATCGGACATGAGCGAAACGGACGGCTGCAAAACTGGGAATAGGAAAAACAATTCTGAAAAAAAAAATCTGAGCATCTGTTGTCGAGAACAAACAGTTCTTGTGAGAACGCGGTACATTTTCAACATAAACATAAAACATCGTTTACCATCATTTTGTATATATATATATATATATATATATATTTATATATATATATAAATATATATATATATAAATATATTGTGCAATCGTGACAGACACCTGGGTCGTTCCTGCAGCAGGATGGTTTTGTTGTTTTGTTTTCGTCAGTTTAGTAACCAGTAACCAGGCCGGTGTTTGTTAGCAACACCACGACGACGACGGCGCTCCGCGGGGGTGTGAACGCCGACAGAACGAAACATGAAGGAATGAAAATGAAAACGCTCTGTGGTTTGACTACGTGACAGGTGGAGGAGCGGGGAACGTCTTCACCTTCATTTAATGATAGAGTGTGGAGTATTAATAGGTCCCTGCCCTCGGAGAACAACTTCCTGTCGAGAGTTAAATAATCTGTATCAGGACGGAACCTGGAGTCCACGTCCTGGAGTCCACGTCCTGGGGGATGGATGTTTGGTTGAATCTGTTGATGACACTGAGAACCTGCAGCTTTGGACTGAAACCGTCGCTGCATCAGGACAACTTTTAATGATCTTTAATTGCAGTAATCAGATGTCCCTGTGTCGTAGTCTGATGAATTTAGTTCATTAATGAGTCGTCACCACTTCCTTTGTATTTAGGTCTCAACATTAGAGGGTTTTTTTTCTCTCTACTGGCAGTAATAAAGTGTTACATCATCCCTAACATAATTAAATATATATAAATATATGTATATATTTTTATATATATATATGTTTGTGTATATGTTGCTACACTTTCTATAAATACAAACCTAAAATCTGAAATTCGACTAATCACTCACATTTCAAATAACAAAACAATTCCACTTCATTAACATAAAAAATGTAACAAAACAAATGAACCCGTCAGAAACAAAATAAACACGTGTCTGAAAAGTGGTGTTAGCCATTAGCTGTTAGCCGTTAGCTCTCCAGTGCCGTGTGAATCACGGAGGAAACTCCTATTCAACAAACAGAAACTGAGAAAAACATCAGCTCCACCTGAAGGAGGCGGTCGGTTTCACGTCAGTCCACGGTGTTGACGGATTAACATACGAATGGTTCCAAGAACTGTCACTGATGAAACCTGAGACAAAGCACCAGGACAATGGAGACAAAAACTGTTCTGCTGCAGCATCCAGTCCCTTTCATTGGTCCAATCCACGTCTGCAGAAGATTTCTGTCGGTGTCTGGAAGAGTCCGGAACAGAAACGAAATATTAGTCCATGTCTGTGGTCGGCGTCCATGCAGTACTGTCACAGGGACGCTGTCCATGCTAACGCTAGGTCACATGACCTCATGGACACATGTTGGTGTGTAAACAGGAAGTAGATTCTGTTTGTTCTGTCACAAATATTCCTACTGAGGAAATCAACGAGGAGAAATGACCGATACAAAAAACAATACTGTATCAATATCTCCTCAGTCATTGATCAGTTATTGATCAGTTATTGATTTTTTTCTCTCCAATTCTCAGTCCAATATTCCTGGTGTTGGTTCATGTTCTTGTTCTTTTCTTTCTTCTCTAGTGATTCCAAATGTAGATCCCTCTGTTCCAGAGTTAGGAACTGATGTCTGGGGGGGGTCTATACGGGGACTATAGTATGTCAATATATTGCAATATATTCAATATAATATCATATAGATTTCCACTAAAACACAGCCCCAGTTACTTTAGTAAAATCTGATCTAAAACCTGTGAACACACACACACACACACACACACACACGGTCAGTTATTGATCAGTTATTGATTTTAGTCCAATATTCCTGGTGTTGGTTCATGTTCTTGTTCTTTTCTTTCTTCTCTAGTGATTCCAAATGTAGAGTTAGGAACTGATGTTCAGATGGAACAGAGTCTGAGACTAGGATCACACTGGGGGGGGTCTATACGGGGACTATAGTATGTCAATATATTGCAATATATTCAATATAATATCATATAGATTTCCACTAAAACACAGCCCCAGTTACTTTAGTAAAATCTGATCTAAAACCTGTGAACACACACACACACACACACACACACAC
>NC_024314.1:28770401-28772576 GCF_000523025.1 Cynoglossus semilaevis | reverse complement strand
CGCTGTTTCAGCCCCTCCCCCCCCCAGACCCCCCCCCGTCGTCTGACTAACAGGAGAACCCGACGACGTCTCCTGGACGTACGGACAGACTAAACAGTCTCTGAAACGTCTGACTCCTCCGTCAGCTGTCGGTGAATCCCCGTCTGATTGGACGGTGGCGTCATGTGGGTCCAGACCCGGTGTGAGCCGTCGGTCTGTCCTCCTCAGACAGCTCTGTCAACACAGGCCCGGGACGAGGTGTCAACGTCCACACAGAACCACTGCTGTCTGTGTTCTCACACACACACGCACACACACACACACACCCCGTGTGTGGACGGCGTCCGTCTTCACACCCTCTCGTTGACCCACGTCCACTCCTGATCAGACTCGTCCATTTGCCCAAAACCTCAGTGGTGTCTGGTCTCACAGTCCCATTAACACGACCGCAGAACCGACACCATCACAACGTGTGTGTGTGTGTGCGTGTGTGTGCGTGTGTGTGTGTGTGTGTGTGTCAGGGTTTTTTCTTTGTTTACTTTTCTTTGTCAAAGAAAAACCGTACGATTGCAACTGAAATGAATCTAAATGTAAATCTTTGAATTTTTTTCTTTCTTCTTCTGTTCTGAGACAAACATCGTCTGTGTCTCTCACCATTGGCTGGAGACGTGTCACATGGGCACAGAGGCCTTCAGGGTTCACAAAACGAAACAAAAAAAACAAAACTCTGGCACAGAAATAATCACACGTTAGACATTTAAAAAATAGAATGTAAACGTAGGGTGGGGCTGATTATCAGACAGAAATAATCATTGATGAAATCCTGACGTCACACGGACGGATCTGATCTGATCTGATCTGATCTGCGTCCTGACGTCACACGGGCGGATCTGATCTGATCTATTTTATTTTATTCTATTTTATTTTATTTTATTCTGTTTTCTTTCGTTCATGTCAAAGTTTCCTGCTCGTGTTTTAAGCCTCGTCTTCAAACACGTCGACCACCAATCAACATATGGGCGTAAGTCTCACCTTCCCTCCCCCCTCCCCACTACTACTACTACTACTACTACTACTACTACTACTACTACTACTACTACTACTACTACTACTACTACTACTACTACTACTACTACTACTACTACTACTACTACTACTACTACTACTACTACTACTACCACTACTACTACTACTAACTGAGTACACATAAAAACACTGGCGTTTGAACATGTGAAGTACTTTCATGGCTGTTGGAGGTACATGTGACTCTTCTGTTATCAGGACTGTAACGACCTTTAATGACCTCAGTAATTTGGTGACCAACAGTCATTAGTGGGGGGTGCAGTGGGGGGGGGGGGGGGGGGGGGGGGGGGGGGGGTGGTCTGCTGGTTTCTGTGGATTCATGGCCCAGTTTGTGTCACAGCTGAAGTTTCATTTCACTTTAATCAACGTGAATATGTTTCAGTTTAATTTGTTCAAGTCAACGGAAAAGTTTTTACTACATGTAAATACTTTTAACGCTGTACTGCAAATACTAGTTAGTAGTAGTTAGTATGTTAATGAGTAAAAAATATTTAAAGCACTTCAATTACTAAAAAAAAAAAATACAAGGACAAAACTATATTTGACATCTAATTACGGCCCTGCAGTGAGAGCTTTGTGGGCCAGAAGTGGACCACGGGCCAGAGGTTTGACACTACTGGGCTAAATGTTTAAATTCTCTGCTGAAAACAAGTTGTTAAAAAGAGTTTAAAAAAATAATTATTTAAAAAAAAAAATTAGATCAGAGTTTATTTGAGGAATATATTATGTAATATATATATTTATATTCATGTAAATAATGAATTTGATGCTTCGTTTGTTGCCAAAATAATTGCTTTAAAACATAAAATAATGTTCTATAAAAAAGTGCAATAATAACAATATATTTATATTTATTTAATATATTTATCTATATTTATATATATTTTGTCTTTGTTCAAATGTAATTGTTGTTCAGTTTTCAAACACTACCGTTGTTTGTGTCAAATGACGTCCGTTTCCAGGGACTGACCCTCATGTTGGACACGGGTGAGTCCCCCTGACCTCCTCGTGTCCGTCTTCGCTGATGATCTTTGAGATTTCTCACTACTGTTTTCACTCTGTGGTTGGATCAACAAGAGCTGCAGTTCAACAGGGGGGAGGAGGAGGGAGGGA
>NC_024314.1:28768593-28770196 GCF_000523025.1 Cynoglossus semilaevis | reverse complement strand
GGTCAAGGGGGGGGGAGGAGGAGGGAGGAGGGGGGGGGGGGAGGAGACGCCCCTCCCTGTCTGCTCCCACTCTATAAAGACCTCTCCCCCTGCACGATCCTCAGAACCAACTGTAGAGAGCAGTGTGTGTGTGTGTGTGTGTGTGTGAAGAGCTCCAGTCAGGGGGCAGAGAGCATCTACAGCCAGGAGACCACTTCCTGGTCTTGACTTTTTTTTTAACACGTGTGGATTATCGGGAGTCGAGTCGTTGAAGCAGGATTTAAGAAAAAGAAAAAAAACCCAAGGATTTTGTGTTTCTACTGAAAGCTATGGTGGCTTACGATGAACTTGGCAGCCTGGTGCCGATCAAACGGACCCTGCAAGTCATAGACTACCAGAACCAAGCCAACAAAGAGTCCGAGGTGAGTCCCTGGGTGAAGTTAATGATTGACCCGACAACAGTAGTAACAGTAGACTGTGACCCCCCCACCCCCGCCCCCCCACTGTAGCTGCTCAGCCTTGATGTCATTTGCAGAGGAGTGAGTCAAGCCCTGGGGGGTCGAGGGGGGGTCAGTTTGCTTTAGTTTTCAACCAACAAAAAAAAAAAAACTTTTTTCCTTTTAGTCCCAGAGTTCAGGGTCTTTGATGTGGGACTGGGAGCGTCCCATTGGCTGCTCCGGTGCAGCAGGTGTGGACGCCCAGGTGTTGGTGTTCAATTCTCACCCACATCAGTCTCCACTTCTGCAGCCACCGCGCTGCCTTCCTCTTTTCAAGGTTTCGTCGTTTCCCTTTTCCCTGAAACCACGTTGTGTAAAAGTACAGTTCAGTACAGTACGGTACGGTACGGTTTCCTGACAGTGGACCACATGATTACAGAGAATTCATGAAGTGACTGAGGTTTCTGTTCCCTTTCATTGACGGTCAGACTGTCCTGTCCTCAGACCAGTTCTCAGATCAGTTCTCAGATCAGTTCTCAGAGCAGCTCACGCTGTGCTTTAATCACATCTGGGGTTCTGTACTTCAAAGAGGAAGTCCAGGCTCATGTTTATGGTCCACTTATCTGAGTCCAGGACTTGACGTGGGCCACATGTTTAAAGGAAGGTCAGCGTTCCACCTGGGTTTTTTTTTTTTTTTTTTCCCTCTCTCTTCAGAATTCCAGACTGGCTGCTGTTCCCAGGCCTCACTGTCAGGAATATCCACTTTCCCGACGGCCTCTGTTTAGTCTACACTTTAACTCTGCTGTTTTGGTTTGAATGTTTTTCTGGAGCCAGACTTGACAAACGGTCATTTTCTTGTTTTAACTTCAAACACAAACTCTTTCATCTCTTTTTTTTTCTTCTTTTTTTCTTTTTCTTTTTCTTTTGTCCTTTAATCGCCGTGTTCACAGAATAAAAACAAACAAATTAAACAAAATCAAATCCTCGTTCCTTCTCGGTCTGAGCACTTCCTCTGCAGACTCTTCCACCACCGGGGGGCCTCGCTGAGCTCACAGCTACTAATGAGCGTCTGCTCTTATTTCCACGCTGGGATCTCGGCCCGGCTGCTGCAGACAGTGGAGAAACCGCAGCCCCCCCCCCCACCACCACTCCCCCGCCGCTTGTCCGCTCCCAACCCGCCCCCGGCT
>NC_024314.1:28767151-28767917 GCF_000523025.1 Cynoglossus semilaevis | reverse complement strand
CCTTCAGTCTCACCCATAACTTTTTTATTCCTCACCTGGAGAACTCTGGGAGACGTCGTGTCGTCTGATTGGAGGAGCAGATGTGTTCACGGGGGAGCAGTGTGTGTGTGTGTGTGTGTGTTTGCACGGCGGGGGAGTTGAACAGCTGAGAGCAGGGTCTCGTGCATTCTTGGCATTCCACCAGAGCAGCTTCTCCTGCACAGAGCGGTCAGAGAGGGTCTTTGTGCTCGGGGTCCGGTCTGTTCTGGCTCCAGTCCCTCCTCATGATGGAGTCGGCAGCTGCCGACCCCACGGTCCCCACGCCAGTGGGTTTGTGCGTCCGCCAGTCCGCCAGTCTGTCTGCTCGCTGCTCCGTCTTGGCTCCAGGTGCTCCAGTTTCACGGCCAAATATGGGCGTCCAGTCCATGGCCGCTGCTGCAGGATTCAAGCTGAATGTGGGATTTGAACCTTTAACAAAACACGACTTCATCTGTTTCTTTTCTCTGTGTTTGTTCTTCAGGAACCCAGCACCAAGCGTGTCCGTCCGCTCGGCAGGGTGACGTCACTAGCCAACCTCATCTCTCCGGTGAAGAATGGGGCCGTCCGGCGCTTCGGCCAAACCATCCAGGTAAACGCACGGTGGCCGGTACGATTCCCTGTTTGTGGTGAGAAAAGAAGTCGGTGTCTGACCTCCTCCTCCTCCTCCTCCTCCTGACGG
Source organism: Cynoglossus semilaevis (assembly GCF_000523025.1). Classification (NCBI taxonomy): domain Eukaryota; kingdom Metazoa; phylum Chordata; class Actinopteri; order Pleuronectiformes; family Cynoglossidae; genus Cynoglossus; species Cynoglossus semilaevis. The sequence continues at coordinate 28,767,220 of NC_024314.1, read as the reverse complement.
GTTAGAAACCCAGACAGCAGTAAAGTCCAGCTGGTCTCACGTAGACCTGTCAGACCACAGAGGGCACAG
>NC_024314.1:28745213-28747340 GCF_000523025.1 Cynoglossus semilaevis | reverse complement strand
CCTCCTCCTCCTCCGCCTCCTCCCCCTCCTCCTCCTCCTCCTCCTGCAGGCCTCGTTCAGGGGTGATGGAAAGTCGCCGGGCGTGCCTCAAAAGCCTTGCAGCAAGGCAGCGGCCCCCACCCCACCAAAGAGGAGGAACAGCACGCTGTGGTCGGAGACGCTAGACGTCCACCAGAAGGGGACGCTGTCGACGAAGGAGATCAAACGTCAGGAGGTGAGGGTTAACACAGAAACCTGATCACATCCAACTGTTAGAGGAGAAACCTCGGCCGTGCCGCGGTCATGTGACTTCCTGTTCCACGTTCTGTCCTGACGGCTCCTCTTCCTCTTCCTCTTCCTCAGAGGTCAATGTGGTCCAGACAGAAACCTGTAAAAGTAGACCAGACCAGACCAGACCAGACCAGAATGACGGGTTAGAAGGCCATATTCGAGTTGTCCCGTGGAGAACAGGACCTGATCGAGGACCTGCAGCTCGCACGAAAGGTTAGTACCGTTGAACAGTACCGTAGTTCTCAGTGGGAGTTGGTGCGAGGCGACCCGGTGTCGGTGAAGGGCGGACAGGTCGTCCACGCGGCTCAGTCCACGTCTATAAACAGACAGGAATTGTTCCGCGGTCGTCCTCCTGTCGCCCTGAAGCTTTTCACCGGGCTATTCTTAGAACCTCAGAACCTACGTTCTCCCGGTCGACTGGGTTTGATGATGTCGGACCTGTTCCGCCCACAGGCGTATCACGATCCCATGCTGAAGCTGTCCATCATGTCTGAGGAGGAGCTCACGCACATCTTCGGTAACCTGGACGCCTACATCCCCCTTCACGAGGACCTGCTGGCCCAGCTCTCCAAAGCCACGGGGGACGATGGGACGGTGGGACAGATCGGACAGATCGTGGTCAGCTGGGTAGGTGTCCTCTCCACCTGGTCCTCAGAGACACCCGCAGCTCTGACCGGACCAGCGGCTCATTCTAACATCTTCTTCTTCTTCTTCTTCTTCTTCTCCTCCTGCAGCTGCCAAAGCTGAACGCCTACAAGGACTACTGCAGTAACCAGCTGGCCGCCAAGGCCCTGCTGGACCAGAAGAAGCAGGACAGACGGGTGCAGGACTTCCTGCAGCGTTGCCTGGAGTCGCCCTTCAGCAGGACGCTGGACCTGGGGAGCTTCCTGGACATTCCGCGCTCCCGCCTGGTCAAGTACCCGCTGCTGCTGAAGGAGATCTTGAGACACACCCCGGCGGAGCACGACGACGTGGGCAGACTGGAGGAAGCGGTGAGTTCACGGCGGCAGCTTCGCGACGTCGTCGAGTTGTGTGAACGTCTGAGGTGGTAATGACGCGTTTGTTCTCGTTCTGATCCTCAGATCACCATCATCCAGGGAGTTCTGTCCGACATCAACATGAAGAAGGGCGAGTCCGAGTGCCAGTACTACATCGACAAGCTGGAGTACCTGGACGACCGGCAGAGGGACCCTCGGCTGGAGCAGTGCAAGAGCCTGCTGTGTCACGGCGAGCTGCGGAACAAGAGCGGCACGGTGAGCCAAACCAGAAGATGAAAAGAAATGAAACGCTGCTGATGCTAATGCTAATGCTAATGCTAACGTCGACTGTTGATTGTTCGGCAGAAGCTGCACGTGTTCCTGTTTACCGAGCTGCTGGTCCTCACCCGTCCCGTCACCAGAAACGAGCGCCAGTGTTTCCAGGTTTACCGACAGCCAATCCCAGTGCAGCATCTGGTGCTGGAGGATCTTCAGGACGGAGACGTGAGGATGGGCGGTTCCTTCAGAGGAGCGTTCAGCAACTCAGACAAAGGTGAGGCTCGTGACATCATCGACCCGTGAACGAAGAACGATACAGTGGCAACGACCCGATAGAATATCGATATCGTCAATCAAAATATCGCGATATTTCAATGAATCCATATTTTCTATCACCTTTACTTATTGATACATTTTTCCTCGTTTCTTTCGCAGCTAAAAACATCTTCCGGGTTCGATCCCAGGACCCCAGCCCGGCTCAGTCCCACACGCTGCAGGTCAACGACGTCTTCCACAAACAGCAGTGGCTCAACTGCCTACGGAGCGCCATCTCCGTCTACCGCCCCCTCAACGAGCCCGGCACCCCCAGCCCGCCCGCAGC
>NC_024314.1:28742966-28743362 GCF_000523025.1 Cynoglossus semilaevis | reverse complement strand
CCCCCAGAGCCCCCGGCCCCCCCCCACCCCGCCGGGGGGGGCCCCCGCTTCAAGCGCCGCCCTTCCTCCGTCTCGGCCATCGTCCACATGGAAGAAGCCGACGAGAACGCCCCGCAGCTCAAGTCCCAGTCCGCCCCCAGCTCGCCGTGCAACGACGGCGCCCCCAGCAGTCCCAGCGGCTCCTCGCTTTGCTCCTCCGCTTCTTCGACGGCGTCCTCCACGTCCTCGCTGTTGTCGTCCACGTCACACAAATTCAAAAAGGACAAGAAGCCCCTGTGTTCTCTGGGGAAGAGAAAAGAGACGATGGTGTGACGCGGCGGCGGCGGCGGCGCCCGGACAACAGTCGGACATTTTGGTTGTACATAAAGGGTGAGGGCGCGGAGGAGCGCGGCGTGG
>NC_024314.1:28739773-28742019 GCF_000523025.1 Cynoglossus semilaevis | reverse complement strand
GACATTTTGGTTGTACATAAAGGTTGAGGGCGCGGAGGAGCGCGGCGTGGTATTTATGTGTGTCTGCGTCCCCGTGTATCATGACATCAGTGTTCTGTGTTACTGTCCTCTTTGGCAGCTATAAACCTCACCCCTCCTCCCACCTTACACCCCGCTGAGACGCAGCGTCGTGGAGAGACTTACAGTTGGTCAGCGTCCTGAGTGGGTTCCTTGGAGAAGGAGGTGTGAAATCGACCGTTTACTTTTAATATGATATTTAAATTTTAAACTTTATTTGAAACCTTTTTTGGAGGGGAGTCCACGAAAGTTTTACTTTTTTTTTAATATTCTAAAATTATTGTAGTATTATTTTTTTAGACGACGTAAAGCAGCACTGTTTTAGCTCCGAGGTGATTTTGATGTTTGTGAGGTGAAAGAAAAGAAGAAGAAGAAGAAGAAGCACCCATCAGACCATCGGGCTACACCAAGCTGCAGATTTCTCTATTTTTCTACATTCCCATCAGGACAGTTAAAAAAACAGATTTGTCCCAAAAAAACAAAATTGAACTGAGCCACGTCGGGTTTTATTTAAAGCCGACTTTTAATAAAAATTACACTTTTCAGTGCAGCGTCCTGCGTGGAGCTGTAGTTGTGGGCCCTCACCTGTAGAGGCAGCGATGGCGTAGTAGCCTGTTCTGACGGGAGTCGAACCTCTGTACGGACTTGACGATGGAACAAATAAGTTTGAAGATGGTGAAGAAAGTGAAGATGAGAACAGACGGACCAGGAGAGACGACGAAGACAGACGTCCAGAACGTCTGGACGAGACGAGAGATCGTTAGTGAAGTTTGAAAAAGTACGTAGGGTTAGAGAAACGATGACGAGGGATTTTGGAAAGTCGAAGTAGGAAACGTGATTTACGAAAACGAGATGTGAAAAAGAAAGAACGAACGAACGAACGAAGGCAGTTTGTTTCACATCAAGTGTATTTTATGAAAGAACAATAAAAGTCTGTAAAAAGATTTTGAACCTGAACATCTGGTTTTGTGTCTTCATTGAAAGAAAGAAAAAAAAAACAGACATAAAAGTTCGTAAATGTTCCAGGATCAACTCCAGTCCTGGAGTTTATTGGAGGAAACACCTGTCTGTTCAACCCGACTGTTTCCAGGAGAAAACACACACATTCACACACATTCACACCACACATTCACACACATTCACACCACACATTCACACCGCACGCTGCCGTACAGTTGGCCGCTGACGCTGAGGCAGAGAAACTGAGAACAGCAGACATTCCTCAGAGTCCAGTGGTCGCAAAAAGTTTTTATTTCCAGCAGACGAGAGGAAAAAAAAGTCGGATTTTCTTCACTTTAATTTGTCTTCCTGGCTGAGTCTCTGTCACTGCTGCTGCTGTTACTGCTGCTCCTGTTACTGCTGCTGCTGCTGCTGTTACTGTTGCTGCTGCTGCTGCTGCTACTGTTGCTGCTGCTGCTGCTGCTGCTGCTGCTACTGTTGCTGCTGCTGCTGCTGCTACTGCTGCTGCTGCTGCTGCTGCTGCTACTGTTGCTGCTGCTGCTGCTGCTACTGCTGCTGCTGTTACTGCTGTTACTGCTGCTGCTGCTACTGCTGCTGCTACTGCTGCTGCTGCTGCTGCTGCTACTGCTGCTGCTGTTACTGCTGCTCCTGTTACTGCTGCTGCTGTTACTGCTGTTACTGCTGCTGTTACTGCTGCTGCTGCTACTGCTGCTGCTACTGCTGCTGCTGTTACTGCTGCTGTTACTGCTGCTGCTACTGCTGCTGCTACTGCTGCTGCTGCTGCTGCTGTTACTGTTACTGCTGCTGTTACTGCTGCTGCTGTTACTGCTGTTACTGCTGCTGTTACTGCTGCTGCTGTTACTGCTGTTACTGCTGCTGTTACTGCTGCTGCTACTGCTGCTGCTACTGCTGCTGCTGCTGCTGCTGTTGCCTCTCTCTCCAAACGTTGGTTCATGGTTTCCACTCACTCGTCCATCAACTTTATTGGAGGTTGAACAGTTTTTACTGTCGTTCAGACAAGTTTGAATTTAATGACACATATCAAGCTAACTTCGTCCTCCGTAGGACTGGAAGAAAATACTGTTACACTGACATGTATCCTGATCCCAGATCAATCTCCTCAGTCATTGATCAGTTCTTGATTTCAGTCCAATATTCCTGGTGTTGGTTCATGTTCTTGTTCTTTTCTTTCTCCTCTAGTGATTCCAAATGTAGATCCCTCTGTTCCA
>NC_024314.1:28739010-28739747 GCF_000523025.1 Cynoglossus semilaevis | reverse complement strand
ACAGGAGGAGAGAGAGAGTGTGTGTGTGTGTGTGTGTGTGTGTGTGTGTGTAACTGTCTCCAGCTCCAGGTGATCGTCATCTGTCTGATCAGTGGGTGAAGCTTTAAAAGGCAGCACTGACCGACCAGTCAGTCGTTCAGTTGTTGTGGTGTTGGGTGTGTAGTCATTGTAGTCAGTATTGTGTTTTCTTCTTGTGTATTTCATGTAGTACTCTGTTCTGTTGAAGTAGAAAACCAGTTCAGGCAGGAAATGTATTTTGAGTGAAATCTTTAAAAAAATCTCAGGACTGAAAATGTTCAGGTGTTAAAGTTAGAAACTGAGACTGAAACAGACGGAGTCAGAAAAGAACAGGAAATGAATGAATGTCTTTGTATTTATATTAGATTTAAATGTGTCCTCCAATCAGAATCCTCCTCCTGCTCCTGTTTTTTTTCTCTCCTCTCTGACGTCGTCAGCTTCACCGTCTCCACCTGTTCTCCTGGGTTCTCCTCTCTGATGACCTGACGTTCTCCACCTGGGTTCTGTCCTGTTGGTCAAAAACCTCCACATAGAAACTTTTATAGCGTGGATCAGGGTCGGACGAGGAGAAAATCTGGGTTTTCGTGAATCTAAATTTTATAAAAGTCTTTATTCTGTGACGTCCGGTCGTTCAGCCTGGACGGTGGTCGCTGTCGTCGTGTTCAGGGTCGTAGGTGTAGAACTGACCTCCTTGTTGTTCATGCATGGTAAAAAGGTCA
>NC_024314.1:28717047-28736352 GCF_000523025.1 Cynoglossus semilaevis | reverse complement strand
CAGTACCAGGTCAGTACCAGGTCAGTACCAGGTCAGTACCAGGTCAGTACCAGGTCAGTACCAGCAGTTTACTGGTGTCCACTCCTGGTTTCACTGGTTCACGACCAGTTCTGTTCAAACTACGAAAAAAATCAAAAATGTTTTTATTATTATTTTATTAACGATGAGACGATGTTTTCACCAAGAACAAAATGATTTACATTTGACTTTTTGGCTACTTAACTACTTGAAGTATTACTTGAAGTAGTACTTAAAGTACTACTTGAAGTACTACTTGAAGTACTACTTGAAGTACTACTTGAAGTATTACTTGAAGTATTACTTGAAGTACTACTTGAAGTATTATTTGAAGTATTACTTGAAGTATTACTTGAAGTATTAGTTGAAGTACTACATGAAGTATTACTTGAAGTATTACTTGAAGTACTTGTGCTTCTCTGTAAACACGTGGTTCTCTCTTGTGTAGTTGCTTTGTGTGTATGAGTGACTGTGTGTGTGTGGGGGAGGGCTGGGGTGAGGGAGGGGTGAAGCTGTACTCTGTAGTACTCTGTAGTAGATGTACTCTGTAGTATTCTGTAGTAGATGTACTCTGTAGTAGATGTACTCTGTAGTACTCTGTAGTAGCTGTACTCTGTAGTACTCTGTAGTAGCTGTACTCTGTAGTACTCTGTAGTAGCTGTACTCTGTAGTACTCTGTAGTAGCTGTACTCTGTAGTACTCTGTAGTAGATGTACTCTGTAGTATTCTGTAGTAGATGTACTCTGTAGTAGATGTACTCTGTAGTACTCTGTAGTAGCTGTACTCTGTAGTACTCTGTAGTAGCTGTACTCTGTAGTACTCTGTAGTAGCTGTACTCTGTAGTACTCTGTAGTAGCTGTACTCTGTAGTACTCTGTAGTAGATGTACTCTGTAGTATTCTGTAGTAGATGTACTCTGTAGTAGATGTACTCTGTAGTACTCTGTAGTAGCTGTACTCTGTAGTACTCTGTAGTAGCTGTACTCTGTAGTACTCTGTAGTAGCTGTACTCTGTAGTACTCTGTAGTAGCTGTACTCTGTAGTACTCTGTAGTAGATGTACTCTGTAGTATTCTGTAGTAGATGTACTCTGTAGTAGATGTACTCTGTAGTACTCTGTAGTAGCTGTACTCTGTAGTACTCTGTAGTAGCTGTACTCTGTAGTACTCTGTAGTAGCTGTACTCTGTAGTACTCTGTAGTAGCTGTACTCTGTAGTACTCTGTAGTAGATGTACTCTGTAGTATTCTGTAGTAGATGTACTCTGTAGTAGATGTACTCTGTAGTACTCTGTAGTAGCTGTACTCTGTAGTACTCTGTAGTAGCTGTACTCTGTAGTACTCTGTAGTAGCTGTACTCTGTAGTACTCTGTAGTAGCTGTACTCTGTAGTACTCTGTAGTAGATGTACTCTGTAGTATTCTGTAGTAGATGTACTCTGTAGTAGATGTACTCTGTAGTACTCTGTAGTAGCTGTACTCTGTAGTACTCTGTAGTAGCTGTACTCTGTAGTACTCTGTAGTAGCTGTACTCTGTAGTACTCTGTAGTAGCTGTACTCTGTAGTACTCTGTAGTAGATGTACTCTGTAGTATTCTGTAGTAGATGTACTCTGTAGTAGATGTACTCTGTAGTACTCTGTAGTAGCTGTACTCTGTAGTACTCTGTAGTAGCTGTACTCTGTAGTACTCTGTAGTAGCTGTACTCTGTAGTACTCTGTAGTAGCTGTACTCTGTAGTACTCTGTAGTAGATGTACTCTGTAGTATTCTGTAGTAGATGTACTCTGTAGTAGATGTACTCTGTAGTACTCTGTAGTAGCTGTACTCTGTAGTACTCTGTAGTAGCTGTACTCTGTAGTACTCTGTAGTAGCTGTACTCTGTAGTACTCTGTAGTAGCTGTACTCTGTAGTACTCTGTAGTAGATGTACTCTGTAGTATTCTGTAGTAGATGTACTCTGTAGTAGATGTACTCTGTAGTACTCTGTAGTAGCTGTACTCTGTAGTACTCTGTAGTAGCTGTACTCTGTAGTACTCTGTAGTAGCTGTACTCTGTAGTACTCTGTAGTAGCTGTACTCTGTAGTACTCTGTAGTAGATGTACTCTGTAGTATTCTGTAGTAGATGTACTCTGTAGTAGATGTACTCTGTAGTACTCTGTAGTAGCTGTACTCTGTAGTACTCTGTAGTAGCTGTACTCTGTAGTACTCTGTAGTAGCTGTACTCTGTAGTACTCTGTAGTAGCTGTACTCTGTAGTACTCTGTAGTAGATGTACTCTGTAGTATTCTGTAGTAGATGTACTCTGTAGTAGATGTACTCTGTAGTACTCTGTAGTAGCTGTACTCTGTAGTACTCTGTAGTAGCTGTACTCTGTAGTACTCTGTAGTAGCTGTACTCTGTAGTACTCTGTAGTAGCTGTACTCTGTAGTACTCTGTAGTAGATGTACTCTGTAGTATTCTGTAGTAGATGTACTCTGTAGTAGATGTACTCTGTAGTACTCTGTAGTAGCTGTACTCTGTAGTACTCTGTAGTAGCTGTACTCTGTAGTACTCTGTAGTAGCTGTACTCTGTAGTACTCTGTAGTAGCTGTACTCTGTAGTACTCTGTAGTAGATGTACTCTGTAGTATTCTGTAGTAGATGTACTCTGTAGTAGATGTACTCTGTAGTACTCTGTAGTAGCTGTACTCTGTAGTACTCTGTAGTAGCTGTACTCTGTAGTACTCTGTAGTAGCTGTACTCTGTAGTACTCTGTAGTAGCTGTACTCTGTAGTACTCTGTAGTAGATGTACTCTGTAGTATTCTGTAGTAGATGTACTCTGTAGTAGATGTACTCTGTAGTACTCTGTAGTAGCTGTACTCTGTAGTACTCTGTAGTAGCTGTACTCTGTAGTACTCTGTAGTAGCTGTACTCTGTAGTACTCTGTAGTAGCTGTACTCTGTAGTACTCTGTAGTAGATGTACTCTGTAGTATTCTGTAGTAGATGTACTCTGTAGTAGATGTACTCTGTAGTACTCTGTAGTAGCTGTACTCTGTAGTACTCTGTAGTAGCTGTACTCTGTAGTACTCTGTAGTAGCTGTACTCTGTAGTACTCTGTAGTAGCTGTACTCTGTAGTACTCTGTAGTAGATGTACTCTGTAGTATTCTGTAGTAGATGTACTCTGTAGTAGATGTACTCTGTAGTACTCTGTAGTAGCTGTACTCTGTAGTACTCTGTAGTAGCTGTACTCTGTAGTACTCTGTAGTAGCTGTACTCTGTAGTACTCTGTAGTAGCTGTACTCTGTAGTACTCTGTAGTAGATGTACTCTGTAGTATTCTGTAGTAGATGTACTCTGTAGTAGATGTACTCTGTAGTACTCTGTAGTAGCTGTACTCTGTAGTACTCTGTAGTAGCTGTACTCTGTAGTACTCTGTAGTAGCTGTACTCTGTAGTACTCTGTAGTAGCTGTACTCTGTAGTACTCTGTAGTAGATGTACTCTGTAGTATTCTGTAGTAGATGTACTCTGTAGTAGATGTACTCTGTAGTACTCTGTAGTAGCTGTACTCTGTAGTACTCTGTAGTAGCTGTACTCTGTAGTACTCTGTAGTAGCTGTACTCTGTAGTACTCTGTAGTAGCTGTACTCTGTAGTACTCTGTAGTAGATGTACTCTGTAGTATTCTGTAGTAGATGTACTCTGTAGTAGATGTACTCTGTAGTACTCTGTAGTAGCTGTACTCTGTAGTACTCTGTAGTAGCTGTACTCTGTAGTACTCTGTAGTAGCTGTACTCTGTAGTACTCTGTAGTAGCTGTACTCTGTAGTACTCTGTAGTAGATGTACTCTGTAGTATTCTGTAGTAGATGTACTCTGTAGTAGATGTACTCTGTAGTACTCTGTAGTAGCTGTACTCTGTAGTACTCTGTAGTAGCTGTACTCTGTAGTACTCTGTAGTAGCTGTACTCTGTAGTACTCTGTAGTAGCTGTACTCTGTAGTACTCTGTAGTAGATGTACTCTGTAGTATTCTGTAGTAGATGTACTCTGTAGTAGATGTACTCTGTAGTACTCTGTAGTAGCTGTACTCTGTAGTACTCTGTAGTAGCTGTACTCTGTAGTACTCTGTAGTAGCTGTACTCTGTAGTACTCTGTAGTAGCTGTACTCTGTAGTACTCTGTAGTAGATGTACTCTGTAGTATTCTGTAGTAGATGTACTCTGTAGTAGATGTACTCTGTAGTACTCTGTAGTAGCTGTACTCTGTAGTACTCTGTAGTAGCTGTACTCTGTAGTACTCTGTAGTAGCTGTACTCTGTAGTACTCTGTAGTAGCTGTACTCTGTAGTACTCTGTAGTAGATGTACTCTGTAGTATTCTGTAGTAGATGTACTCTGTAGTAGATGTACTCTGTAGTACTCTGTAGTAGCTGTACTCTGTAGTACTCTGTAGTAGCTGTACTCTGTAGTACTCTGTAGTAGCTGTACTCTGTAGTACTCTGTAGTAGCTGTACTCTGTAGTACTCTGTAGTAGATGTACTCTGTAGTATTCTGTAGTAGATGTACTCTGTAGTAGATGTACTCTGTAGTACTCTGTAGTAGCTGTACTCTGTAGTACTCTGTAGTAGCTGTACTCTGTAGTACTCTGTAGTAGCTGTACTCTGTAGTACTCTGTAGTAGCTGTACTCTGTAGTACTCTGTAGTAGATGTACTCTGTAGTATTCTGTAGTAGATGTACTCTGTAGTAGATGTACTCTGTAGTACTCTGTAGTAGCTGTACTCTGTAGTACTCTGTAGTAGCTGTACTCTGTAGTACTCTGTAGTAGCTGTACTCTGTAGTACTCTGTAGTAGCTGTACTCTGTAGTACTCTGTAGTAGATGTACTCTGTAGTATTCTGTAGTAGATGTACTCTGTAGTAGATGTACTCTGTAGTACTCTGTAGTAGCTGTACTCTGTAGTACTCTGTAGTAGCTGTACTCTGTAGTACTCTGTAGTAGCTGTACTCTGTAGTACTCTGTAGTAGCTGTACTCTGTAGTACTCTGTAGTAGATGTACTCTGTAGTATTCTGTAGTAGATGTACTCTGTAGTAGATGTACTCTGTAGTACTCTGTAGTAGCTGTACTCTGTAGTACTCTGTAGTAGCTGTACTCTGTAGTACTCTGTAGTAGCTGTACTCTGTAGTACTCTGTAGTAGCTGTACTCTGTAGTACTCTGTAGTAGATGTACTCTGTAGTATTCTGTAGTAGATGTACTCTGTAGTAGATGTACTCTGTAGTACTCTGTAGTAGCTGTACTCTGTAGTACTCTGTAGTAGCTGTACTCTGTAGTACTCTGTAGTAGCTGTACTCTGTAGTACTCTGTAGTAGCTGTACTCTGTAGTACTCTGTAGTAGATGTACTCTGTAGTATTCTGTAGTAGATGTACTCTGTAGTAGATGTACTCTGTAGTACTCTGTAGTAGCTGTACTCTGTAGTACTCTGTAGTAGCTGTACTCTGTAGTACTCTGTAGTAGCTGTACTCTGTAGTACTCTGTAGTAGCTGTACTCTGTAGTACTCTGTAGTAGATGTACTCTGTAGTATTCTGTAGTAGATGTACTCTGTAGTAGATGTACTCTGTAGTACTCTGTAGTAGCTGTACTCTGTAGTACTCTGTAGTAGCTGTACTCTGTAGTACTCTGTAGTAGCTGTACTCTGTAGTACTCTGTAGTAGCTGTACTCTGTAGTACTCTGTAGTAGATGTACTCTGTAGTATTCTGTAGTAGATGTACTCTGTAGTAGATGTACTCTGTAGTACTCTGTAGTAGCTGTACTCTGTAGTACTCTGTAGTAGCTGTACTCTGTAGTACTCTGTAGTAGCTGTACTCTGTAGTACTCTGTAGTAGCTGTACTCTGTAGTACTCTGTAGTAGATGTACTCTGTAGTATTCTGTAGTAGATGTACTCTGTAGTAGATGTACTCTGTAGTACTCTGTAGTAGCTGTACTCTGTAGTACTCTGTAGTAGCTGTACTCTGTAGTACTCTGTAGTAGCTGTACTCTGTAGTACTCTGTAGTAGCTGTACTCTGTAGTACTCTGTAGTAGATGTACTCTGTAGTATTCTGTAGTAGATGTACTCTGTAGTAGATGTACTCTGTAGTACTCTGTAGTAGCTGTACTCTGTAGTACTCTGTAGTAGCTGTACTCTGTAGTACTCTGTAGTAGCTGTACTCTGTAGTACTCTGTAGTAGCTGTACTCTGTAGTACTCTGTAGTAGATGTACTCTGTAGTATTCTGTAGTAGATGTACTCTGTAGTAGATGTACTCTGTAGTACTCTGTAGTAGCTGTACTCTGTAGTACTCTGTAGTAGCTGTACTCTGTAGTACTCTGTAGTAGCTGTACTCTGTAGTACTCTGTAGTAGCTGTACTCTGTAGTACTCTGTAGTAGATGTACTCTGTAGTATTCTGTAGTAGATGTACTCTGTAGTAGATGTACTCTGTAGTACTCTGTAGTAGCTGTACTCTGTAGTACTCTGTAGTAGCTGTACTCTGTAGTACTCTGTAGTAGCTGTACTCTGTAGTACTCTGTAGTAGCTGTACTCTGTAGTACTCTGTAGTAGATGTACTCTGTAGTATTCTGTAGTAGATGTACTCTGTAGTAGATGTACTCTGTAGTACTCTGTAGTAGCTGTACTCTGTAGTACTCTGTAGTAGCTGTACTCTGTAGTACTCTGTAGTAGCTGTACTCTGTAGTACTCTGTAGTAGCTGTACTCTGTAGTACTCTGTAGTAGATGTACTCTGTAGTATTCTGTAGTAGATGTACTCTGTAGTAGATGTACTCTGTAGTACTCTGTAGTAGCTGTACTCTGTAGTACTCTGTAGTAGCTGTACTCTGTAGTACTCTGTAGTAGCTGTACTCTGTAGTACTCTGTAGTAGCTGTACTCTGTAGTACTCTGTAGTAGATGTACTCTGTAGTATTCTGTAGTAGATGTACTCTGTAGTAGATGTACTCTGTAGTACTCTGTAGTAGCTGTACTCTGTAGTACTCTGTAGTAGCTGTACTCTGTAGTACTCTGTAGTAGCTGTACTCTGTAGTACTCTGTAGTAGCTGTACTCTGTAGTACTCTGTAGTAGATGTACTCTGTAGTATTCTGTAGTAGATGTACTCTGTAGTAGATGTACTCTGTAGTACTCTGTAGTAGCTGTACTCTGTAGTACTCTGTAGTAGCTGTACTCTGTAGTACTCTGTAGTAGCTGTACTCTGTAGTACTCTGTAGTAGCTGTACTCTGTAGTACTCTGTAGTAGATGTACTCTGTAGTATTCTGTAGTAGATGTACTCTGTAGTAGATGTACTCTGTAGTACTCTGTAGTAGCTGTACTCTGTAGTACTCTGTAGTAGCTGTACTCTGTAGTACTCTGTAGTAGCTGTACTCTGTAGTACTCTGTAGTAGCTGTACTCTGTAGTACTCTGTAGTAGATGTACTCTGTAGTATTCTGTAGTAGATGTACTCTGTAGTAGATGTACTCTGTAGTACTCTGTAGTAGCTGTACTCTGTAGTACTCTGTAGTAGCTGTACTCTGTAGTACTCTGTAGTAGCTGTACTCTGTAGTACTCTGTAGTAGCTGTACTCTGTAGTACTCTGTAGTAGATGTACTCTGTAGTATTCTGTAGTAGATGTACTCTGTAGTAGATGTACTCTGTAGTACTCTGTAGTAGCTGTACTCTGTAGTACTCTGTAGTAGCTGTACTCTGTAGTACTCTGTAGTAGCTGTACTCTGTAGTACTCTGTAGTAGCTGTACTCTGTAGTACTCTGTAGTAGATGTACTCTGTAGTATTCTGTAGTAGATGTACTCTGTAGTAGATGTACTCTGTAGTACTCTGTAGTAGCTGTACTCTGTAGTACTCTGTAGTAGCTGTACTCTGTAGTACTCTGTAGTAGCTGTACTCTGTAGTACTCTGTAGTAGCTGTACTCTGTAGTACTCTGTAGTAGATGTACTCTGTAGTATTCTGTAGTAGATGTACTCTGTAGTAGATGTACTCTGTAGTACTCTGTAGTAGCTGTACTCTGTAGTACTCTGTAGTAGCTGTACTCTGTAGTACTCTGTAGTAGCTGTACTCTGTAGTACTCTGTAGTAGCTGTACTCTGTAGTACTCTGTAGTAGATGTACTCTGTAGTATTCTGTAGTAGATGTACTCTGTAGTAGATGTACTCTGTAGTACTCTGTAGTAGCTGTACTCTGTAGTACTCTGTAGTAGCTGTACTCTGTAGTACTCTGTAGTAGCTGTACTCTGTAGTACTCTGTAGTAGCTGTACTCTGTAGTACTCTGTAGTAGATGTACTCTGTAGTATTCTGTAGTAGATGTACTCTGTAGTAGATGTACTCTGTAGTACTCTGTAGTAGCTGTACTCTGTAGTACTCTGTAGTAGCTGTACTCTGTAGTACTCTGTAGTAGCTGTACTCTGTAGTACTCTGTAGTAGCTGTACTCTGTAGTACTCTGTAGTAGATGTACTCTGTAGTATTCTGTAGTAGATGTACTCTGTAGTAGATGTACTCTGTAGTACTCTGTAGTAGCTGTACTCTGTAGTACTCTGTAGTAGCTGTACTCTGTAGTACTCTGTAGTAGCTGTACTCTGTAGTACTCTGTAGTAGCTGTACTCTGTAGTACTCTGTAGTAGATGTACTCTGTAGTATTCTGTAGTAGATGTACTCTGTAGTAGATGTACTCTGTAGTACTCTGTAGTAGCTGTACTCTGTAGTACTCTGTAGTAGCTGTACTCTGTAGTACTCTGTAGTAGCTGTACTCTGTAGTACTCTGTAGTAGCTGTACTCTGTAGTACTCTGTAGTAGATGTACTCTGTAGTATTCTGTAGTAGATGTACTCTGTAGTAGATGTACTCTGTAGTACTCTGTAGTAGCTGTACTCTGTAGTACTCTGTAGTAGCTGTACTCTGTAGTACTCTGTAGTAGCTGTACTCTGTAGTACTCTGTAGTAGCTGTACTCTGTAGTACTCTGTAGTAGATGTACTCTGTAGTATTCTGTAGTAGATGTACTCTGTAGTAGATGTACTCTGTAGTACTCTGTAGTAGCTGTACTCTGTAGTACTCTGTAGTAGCTGTACTCTGTAGTACTCTGTAGTAGCTGTACTCTGTAGTACTCTGTAGTAGCTGTACTCTGTAGTACTCTGTAGTAGATGTACTCTGTAGTATTCTGTAGTAGATGTACTCTGTAGTAGATGTACTCTGTAGTACTCTGTAGTAGCTGTACTCTGTAGTACTCTGTAGTAGCTGTACTCTGTAGTACTCTGTAGTAGCTGTACTCTGTAGTACTCTGTAGTAGCTGTACTCTGTAGTACTCTGTAGTAGATGTACTCTGTAGTATTCTGTAGTAGATGTACTCTGTAGTAGATGTACTCTGTAGTACTCTGTAGTAGCTGTACTCTGTAGTACTCTGTAGTAGCTGTACTCTGTAGTACTCTGTAGTAGCTGTACTCTGTAGTACTCTGTAGTAGCTGTACTCTGTAGTACTCTGTAGTAGATGTACTCTGTAGTATTCTGTAGTAGATGTACTCTGTAGTAGATGTACTCTGTAGTACTCTGTAGTAGCTGTACTCTGTAGTACTCTGTAGTAGCTGTACTCTGTAGTACTCTGTAGTAGCTGTACTCTGTAGTACTCTGTAGTAGCTGTACTCTGTAGTACTCTGTAGTAGATGTACTCTGTAGTATTCTGTAGTAGATGTACTCTGTAGTAGATGTACTCTGTAGTACTCTGTAGTAGCTGTACTCTGTAGTACTCTGTAGTAGCTGTACTCTGTAGTACTCTGTAGTAGCTGTACTCTGTAGTACTCTGTAGTAGCTGTACTCTGTAGTACTCTGTAGTAGATGTACTCTGTAGTATTCTGTAGTAGATGTACTCTGTAGTAGATGTACTCTGTAGTACTCTGTAGTAGCTGTACTCTGTAGTACTCTGTAGTAGCTGTACTCTGTAGTACTCTGTAGTAGCTGTACTCTGTAGTACTCTGTAGTAGCTGTACTCTGTAGTACTCTGTAGTAGATGTACTCTGTAGTATTCTGTAGTAGATGTACTCTGTAGTAGATGTACTCTGTAGTACTCTGTAGTAGCTGTACTCTGTAGTACTCTGTAGTAGCTGTACTCTGTAGTACTCTGTAGTAGCTGTACTCTGTAGTACTCTGTAGTAGCTGTACTCTGTAGTACTCTGTAGTAGATGTACTCTGTAGTATTCTGTAGTAGATGTACTCTGTAGTAGATGTACTCTGTAGTACTCTGTAGTAGCTGTACTCTGTAGTACTCTGTAGTAGCTGTACTCTGTAGTACTCTGTAGTAGCTGTACTCTGTAGTACTCTGTAGTAGCTGTACTCTGTAGTACTCTGTAGTAGATGTACTCTGTAGTATTCTGTAGTAGATGTACTCTGTAGTAGATGTACTCTGTAGTACTCTGTAGTAGCTGTACTCTGTAGTACTCTGTAGTAGCTGTACTCTGTAGTACTCTGTAGTAGCTGTACTCTGTAGTACTCTGTAGTAGCTGTACTCTGTAGTACTCTGTAGTAGATGTACTCTGTAGTATTCTGTAGTAGATGTACTCTGTAGTAGATGTACTCTGTAGTACTCTGTAGTAGCTGTACTCTGTAGTACTCTGTAGTAGCTGTACTCTGTAGTACTCTGTAGTAGCTGTACTCTGTAGTACTCTGTAGTAGCTGTACTCTGTAGTACTCTGTAGTAGATGTACTCTGTAGTATTCTGTAGTAGATGTACTCTGTAGTAGATGTACTCTGTAGTACTCTGTAGTAGCTGTACTCTGTAGTACTCTGTAGTAGCTGTACTCTGTAGTACTCTGTAGTAGCTGTACTCTGTAGTACTCTGTAGTAGCTGTACTCTGTAGTACTCTGTAGTAGATGTACTCTGTAGTATTCTGTAGTAGATGTACTCTGTAGTAGATGTACTCTGTAGTACTCTGTAGTAGCTGTACTCTGTAGTACTCTGTAGTAGCTGTACTCTGTAGTACTCTGTAGTAGCTGTACTCTGTAGTACTCTGTAGTAGCTGTACTCTGTAGTACTCTGTAGTAGATGTACTCTGTAGTATTCTGTAGTAGATGTACTCTGTAGTAGATGTACTCTGTAGTACTCTGTAGTAGCTGTACTCTGTAGTACTCTGTAGTAGCTGTACTCTGTAGTACTCTGTAGTAGCTGTACTCTGTAGTACTCTGTAGTAGCTGTACTCTGTAGTACTCTGTAGTAGATGTACTCTGTAGTATTCTGTAGTAGATGTACTCTGTAGTAGATGTACTCTGTAGTACTCTGTAGTAGCTGTACTCTGTAGTACTCTGTAGTAGCTGTACTCTGTAGTACTCTGTAGTAGCTGTACTCTGTAGTACTCTGTAGTAGCTGTACTCTGTAGTACTCTGTAGTAGATGTACTCTGTAGTATTCTGTAGTAGATGTACTCTGTAGTAGATGTACTCTGTAGTACTCTGTAGTAGCTGTACTCTGTAGTACTCTGTAGTAGCTGTACTCTGTAGTACTCTGTAGTAGCTGTACTCTGTAGTACTCTGTAGTAGCTGTACTCTGTAGTACTCTGTAGTAGATGTACTCTGTAGTATTCTGTAGTAGATGTACTCTGTAGTAGATGTACTCTGTAGTACTCTGTAGTAGCTGTACTCTGTAGTACTCTGTAGTAGCTGTACTCTGTAGTACTCTGTAGTAGCTGTACTCTGTAGTACTCTGTAGTAGCTGTACTCTGTAGTACTCTGTAGTAGATGTACTCTGTAGTATTCTGTAGTAGATGTACTCTGTAGTAGATGTACTCTGTAGTACTCTGTAGTAGCTGTACTCTGTAGTACTCTGTAGTAGCTGTACTCTGTAGTACTCTGTAGTAGCTGTACTCTGTAGTACTCTGTAGTAGCTGTACTCTGTAGTACTCTGTAGTAGATGTACTCTGTAGTATTCTGTAGTAGATGTACTCTGTAGTAGATGTACTCTGTAGTACTCTGTAGTAGCTGTACTCTGTAGTACTCTGTAGTAGCTGTACTCTGTAGTACTCTGTAGTAGCTGTACTCTGTAGTACTCTGTAGTAGCTGTACTCTGTAGTACTCTGTAGTAGATGTACTCTGTAGTATTCTGTAGTAGATGTACTCTGTAGTAGATGTACTCTGTAGTACTCTGTAGTAGCTGTACTCTGTAGTACTCTGTAGTAGCTGTACTCTGTAGTACTCTGTAGTAGCTGTACTCTGTAGTACTCTGTAGTAGCTGTACTCTGTAGTACTCTGTAGTAGATGTACTCTGTAGTATTCTGTAGTAGATGTACTCTGTAGTAGATGTACTCTGTAGTACTCTGTAGTAGCTGTACTCTGTAGTACTCTGTAGTAGCTGTACTCTGTAGTACTCTGTAGTAGCTGTACTCTGTAGTACTCTGTAGTAGCTGTACTCTGTAGTACTCTGTAGTAGATGTACTCTGTAGTATTCTGTAGTAGATGTACTCTGTAGTAGATGTACTCTGTAGTACTCTGTAGTAGCTGTACTCTGTAGTACTCTGTAGTAGCTGTACTCTGTAGTACTCTGTAGTAGCTGTACTCTGTAGTACTCTGTAGTAGCTGTACTCTGTAGTACTCTGTAGTAGATGTACTCTGTAGTATTCTGTAGTAGATGTACTCTGTAGTAGATGTACTCTGTAGTACTCTGTAGTAGCTGTACTCTGTAGTACTCTGTAGTAGCTGTACTCTGTAGTACTCTGTAGTAGCTGTACTCTGTAGTACTCTGTAGTAGCTGTACTCTGTAGTACTCTGTAGTAGATGTACTCTGTAGTATTCTGTAGTAGATGTACTCTGTAGTAGATGTACTCTGTAGTACTCTGTAGTAGCTGTACTCTGTAGTACTCTGTAGTAGCTGTACTCTGTAGTACTCTGTAGTAGCTGTACTCTGTAGTACTCTGTAGTAGCTGTACTCTGTAGTACTCTGTAGTAGATGTACTCTGTAGTATTCTGTAGTAGATGTACTCTGTAGTAGATGTACTCTGTAGTACTCTGTAGTAGCTGTACTCTGTAGTACTCTGTAGTAGCTGTACTCTGTAGTACTCTGTAGTAGCTGTACTCTGTAGTACTCTGTAGTAGCTGTACTCTGTAGTACTCTGTAGTAGATGTACTCTGTAGTATTCTGTAGTAGATGTACTCTGTAGTAGATGTACTCTGTAGTACTCTGTAGTAGCTGTACTCTGTAGTACTCTGTAGTAGCTGTACTCTGTAGTACTCTGTAGTAGCTGTACTCTGTAGTACTCTGTAGTAGCTGTACTCTGTAGTACTCTGTAGTAGATGTACTCTGTAGTATTCTGTAGTAGATGTACTCTGTAGTAGATGTACTCTGTAGTACTCTGTAGTAGCTGTACTCTGTAGTACTCTGTAGTAGCTGTACTCTGTAGTACTCTGTAGTAGCTGTACTCTGTAGTACTCTGTAGTAGCTGTACTCTGTAGTACTCTGTAGTAGATGTACTCTGTAGTATTCTGTAGTAGATGTACTCTGTAGTAGATGTACTCTGTAGTACTCTGTAGTAGCTGTACTCTGTAGTACTCTGTAGTAGCTGTACTCTGTAGTACTCTGTAGTAGCTGTACTCTGTAGTACTCTGTAGTAGCTGTACTCTGTAGTACTCTGTAGTAGATGTACTCTGTAGTATTCTGTAGTAGATGTACTCTGTAGTAGATGTACTCTGTAGTACTCTGTAGTAGCTGTACTCTGTAGTACTCTGTAGTAGCTGTACTCTGTAGTACTCTGTAGTAGCTGTACTCTGTAGTACTCTGTAGTAGCTGTACTCTGTAGTACTCTGTAGTAGATGTACTCTGTAGTATTCTGTAGTAGATGTACTCTGTAGTAGATGTACTCTGTAGTACTCTGTAGTAGCTGTACTCTGTAGTACTCTGTAGTAGCTGTACTCTGTAGTACTCTGTAGTAGCTGTACTCTGTAGTACTCTGTAGTAGCTGTACTCTGTAGTACTCTGTAGTAGATGTACTCTGTAGTATTCTGTAGTAGATGTACTCTGTAGTAGATGTACTCTGTAGTACTCTGTAGTAGCTGTACTCTGTAGTACTCTGTAGTAGCTGTACTCTGTAGTACTCTGTAGTAGCTGTACTCTGTAGTACTCTGTAGTAGCTGTACTCTGTAGTACTCTGTAGTAGATGTACTCTGTAGTATTCTGTAGTAGATGTACTCTGTAGTAGATGTACTCTGTAGTACTCTGTAGTAGCTGTACTCTGTAGTACTCTGTAGTAGCTGTACTCTGTAGTACTCTGTAGTAGCTGTACTCTGTAGTACTCTGTAGTAGCTGTACTCTGTAGTACTCTGTAGTAGATGTACTCTGTAGTATTCTGTAGTAGATGTACTCTGTAGTAGATGTACTCTGTAGTACTCTGTAGTAGCTGTACTCTGTAGTACTCTGTAGTAGCTGTACTCTGTAGTACTCTGTAGTAGCTGTACTCTGTAGTACTCTGTAGTAGCTGTACTCTGTAGTACTCTGTAGTAGATGTACTCTGTAGTATTCTGTAGTAGATGTACTCTGTAGTAGATGTACTCTGTAGTACTCTGTAGTAGCTGTACTCTGTAGTACTCTGTAGTAGCTGTACTCTGTAGTACTCTGTAGTAGCTGTACTCTGTAGTACTCTGTAGTAGCTGTACTCTGTAGTACTCTGTAGTAGATGTACTCTGTAGTATTCTGTAGTAGATGTACTCTGTAGTAGATGTACTCTGTAGTACTCTGTAGTAGCTGTACTCTGTAGTACTCTGTAGTAGCTGTACTCTGTAGTACTCTGTAGTAGCTGTACTCTGTAGTACTCTGTAGTAGCTGTACTCTGTAGTACTCTGTAGTAGATGTACTCTGTAGTATTCTGTAGTAGATGTACTCTGTAGTAGATGTACTCTGTAGTACTCTGTAGTAGCTGTACTCTGTAGTACTCTGTAGTAGCTGTACTCTGTAGTACTCTGTAGTAGCTGTACTCTGTAGTACTCTGTAGTAGCTGTACTCTGTAGTACTCTGTAGTAGATGTACTCTGTAGTATTCTGTAGTAGATGTACTCTGTAGTAGATGTACTCTGTAGTACTCTGTAGTAGCTGTACTCTGTAGTACTCTGTAGTAGCTGTACTCTGTAGTACTCTGTAGTAGCTGTACTCTGTAGTACTCTGTAGTAGCTGTACTCTGTAGTACTCTGTAGTAGATGTACTCTGTAGTATTCTGTAGTAGATGTACTCTGTAGTAGATGTACTCTGTAGTACTCTGTAGTAGCTGTACTCTGTAGTACTCTGTAGTAGCTGTACTCTGTAGTACTCTGTAGTAGCTGTACTCTGTAGTACTCTGTAGTAGCTGTACTCTGTAGTACTCTGTAGTAGATGTACTCTGTAGTATTCTGTAGTAGATGTACTCTGTAGTAGATGTACTCTGTAGTACTCTGTAGTAGCTGTACTCTGTAGTACTCTGTAGTAGCTGTACTCTGTAGTACTCTGTAGTAGCTGTACTCTGTAGTACTCTGTAGTAGCTGTACTCTGTAGTACTCTGTAGTAGATGTACTCTGTAGTATTCTGTAGTAGATGTACTCTGTAGTAGATGTACTCTGTAGTACTCTGTAGTAGCTGTACTCTGTAGTACTCTGTAGTAGCTGTACTCTGTAGTACTCTGTAGTAGCTGTACTCTGTAGTACTCTGTAGTAGCTGTACTCTGTAGTACTCTGTAGTAGATGTACTCTGTAGTATTCTGTAGTAGATGTACTCTGTAGTAGATGTACTCTGTAGTACTCTGTAGTAGCTGTACTCTGTAGTACTCTGTAGTAGCTGTACTCTGTAGTACTCTGTAGTAGCTGTACTCTGTAGTACTCTGTAGTAGCTGTACTCTGTAGTACTCTGTAGTAGATGTACTCTGTAGTATTCTGTAGTAGATGTACTCTGTAGTAGATGTACTCTGTAGTACTCTGTAGTAGCTGTACTCTGTAGTACTCTGTAGTAGCTGTACTCTGTAGTACTCTGTAGTAGCTGTACTCTGTAGTACTCTGTAGTAGCTGTACTCTGTAGTACTCTGTAGTAGATGTACTCTGTAGTATTCTGTAGTAGATGTACTCTGTAGTAGATGTACTCTGTAGTACTCTGTAGTAGCTGTACTCTGTAGTACTCTGTAGTAGCTGTACTCTGTAGTACTCTGTAGTAGCTGTACTCTGTAGTACTCTGTAGTAGCTGTACTCTGTAGTACTCTGTAGTAGATGTACTCTGTAGTATTCTGTAGTAGATGTACTCTGTAGTAGATGTACTCTGTAGTACTCTGTAGTAGCTGTACTCTGTAGTACTCTGTAGTAGCTGTACTCTGTAGTACTCTGTAGTAGCTGTACTCTGTAGTACTCTGTAGTAGCTGTACTCTGTAGTACTCTGTAGTAGATGTACTCTGTAGTATTCTGTAGTAGATGTACTCTGTAGTAGATGTACTCTGTAGTACTCTGTAGTAGCTGTACTCTGTAGTACTCTGTAGTAGCTGTACTCTGTAGTACTCTGTAGTAGCTGTACTCTGTAGTACTCTGTAGTAGCTGTACTCTGTAGTACTCTGTAGTAGATGTACTCTGTAGTATTCTGTAGTAGATGTACTCTGTAGTAGATGTACTCTGTAGTACTCTGTAGTAGCTGTACTCTGTAGTACTCTGTAGTAGCTGTACTCTGTAGTACTCTGTAGTAGCTGTACTCTGTAGTACTCTGTAGTAGCTGTACTCTGTAGTACTCTGTAGTAGATGTACTCTGTAGTATTCTGTAGTAGATGTACTCTGTAGTAGATGTACTCTGTAGTACTCTGTAGTAGCTGTACTCTGTAGTACTCTGTAGTAGCTGTACTCTGTAGTACTCTGTAGTAGCTGTACTCTGTAGTACTCTGTAGTAGCTGTACTCTGTAGTACTCTGTAGTAGATGTACTCTGTAGTATTCTGTAGTAGATGTACTCTGTAGTAGATGTACTCTGTAGTACTCTGTAGTAGCTGTACTCTGTAGTACTCTGTAGTAGCTGTACTCTGTAGTACTCTGTAGTAGCTGTACTCTGTAGTACTCTGTAGTAGCTGTACTCTGTAGTACTCTGTAGTAGATGTACTCTGTAGTATTCTGTAGTAGATGTACTCTGTAGTAGATGTACTCTGTAGTACTCTGTAGTAGCTGTACTCTGTAGTACTCTGTAGTAGCTGTACTCTGTAGTACTCTGTAGTAGCTGTACTCTGTAGTACTCTGTAGTAGCTGTACTCTGTAGTACTCTGTAGTAGATGTACTCTGTAGTATTCTGTAGTAGATGTACTCTGTAGTAGATGTACTCTGTAGTACTCTGTAGTAGCTGTACTCTGTAGTACTCTGTAGTAGCTGTACTCTGTAGTACTCTGTAGTAGCTGTACTCTGTAGTACTCTGTAGTAGCTGTACTCTGTAGTACTCTGTAGTAGATGTACTCTGTAGTATTCTGTAGTAGATGTACTCTGTAGTAGATGTACTCTGTAGTACTCTGTAGTAGCTGTACTCTGTAGTACTCTGTAGTAGCTGTACTCTGTAGTACTCTGTAGTAGCTGTACTCTGTAGTACTCTGTAGTAGCTGTACTCTGTAGTACTCTGTAGTAGATGTACTCTGTAGTATTCTGTAGTAGATGTACTCTGTAGTAGATGTACTCTGTAGTACTCTGTAGTAGCTGTACTCTGTAGTACTCTGTAGTAGCTGTACTCTGTAGTACTCTGTAGTAGCTGTACTCTGTAGTACTCTGTAGTAGCTGTACTCTGTAGTACTCTGTAGTAGATGTACTCTGTAGTATTCTGTAGTAGATGTACTCTGTAGTAGATGTACTCTGTAGTACTCTGTAGTAGCTGTACTCTGTAGTACTCTGTAGTAGCTGTACTCTGTAGTACTCTGTAGTAGCTGTACTCTGTAGTACTCTGTAGTAGCTGTACTCTGTAGTACTCTGTAGTAGATGTACTCTGTAGTATTCTGTAGTAGATGTACTCTGTAGTAGATGTACTCTGTAGTACTCTGTAGTAGCTGTACTCTGTAGTACTCTGTAGTAGCTGTACTCTGTAGTACTCTGTAGTAGCTGTACTCTGTAGTACTCTGTAGTAGCTGTACTCTGTAGTACTCTGTAGTAGATGTACTCTGTAGTATTCTGTAGTAGATGTACTCTGTAGTAGATGTACTCTGTAGTACTCTGTAGTAGCTGTACTCTGTAGTACTCTGTAGTAGCTGTACTCTGTAGTACTCTGTAGTAGCTGTACTCTGTAGTACTCTGTAGTAGCTGTACTCTGTAGTACTCTGTAGTAGATGTACTCTGTAGTATTCTGTAGTAGATGTACTCTGTAGTACTCTGTAGTAGCTGTACTCTGTAGTACTCTGTAGTAGCTGTACTCTGTAGTACTCTGTAGTAGCTGTACTCTGTAGTACTCTGTAGTAGCTGTACTCTGTAGTACTCTGTAGTAGCTGTACTCTGTAGTACTCTGTAGTAGCTGTACTCTGTAGTACTCTGTAGTAGCTGTACTCTGTAGTACTCTGTAGTAGATGTACTCTGTAGTATTCTGTAGTAGATGTACTCTGTAGTACTCTGTAGTAGAAGTACTCTGCTCATGGATACTAGAAGGCGTCCCAAAAAATACCATGTGTTTCTTTAGAGAAATATCAAACCTCTGTATACTGTATTTCTGATGTATTTCTACACCACATCTTTATATATTTCTTTATATATTGCACCATCTCACTCCTCAAGTGTGGGTGAGAAAATAACTTCCACCCAGGTCCCTGAGAATCCACACCTCGGGGCGTGTCCTGACAAACAACCGCTGTGACTCAACATAAGGTCGCGGGTTTGAAAATACCTGAACAGGAAATTCGTAAAACTTTAATGAAGTTGAAGTATTTGAGGTACTACAATACTTCTGTTTGTACGATGTGTCTGGCGTGGGCAGAGATGCTGCAGGACCGGTTTTACAGAACGCCCCGGGGTTTGAGCCTCATGGTGAAACTACAGCACTTCTGCCTGAGTGACTGCAGCTGCACTGAACAGCCTGCAGGGGTCAGACGTGGGGTCATAGGTTAAAGGGTTTTTACTGGAAATTTGAAGAATGTAGGTCGAGGGGGCGTCGGGGGGGGACGGGGGGGCAGGTGTCGTGGTTTCGTAACTTTGGAAAAAACAGCTGTATATTATACGACTGTGTTTAAGTTCAACTGTGGAAATTCCAACATTTGTGAAGAACTCGAATGCACCGTCAGCTGCAGCAGACCAACGATGTTTGACGACTTTAACTGGAACAGTGGGCCGGGGGGGGCATGGGGGGGGGGGGGGGTTGGGTGAGTTTGTATT
>NC_024314.1:28713131-28715524 GCF_000523025.1 Cynoglossus semilaevis | reverse complement strand
GGGGTGAGTGTGTTCTGGGGGCGTGGTCTCTGTGGGGGAGACAACAAAGGACATCAGTTCAACAGTCTGTGGTTCAACACGTGGTTTGATGTAAAGAGTGTGTGAAAGTGTGTGAAAGTGTGTGTGTTGTGGCCTCTGACACACACACACACACACACACACACACACTTTATTCTCATCATGTGACTGGTTTATATTTGTAGGATCTGAATAAAGACGTCCAATCACAGACCACGACGTTCGTCCACTTTGATCCAGTAAATATACCGTCGTATCTATAGAATCACGATGTATCGCAATATATCGTATCGGTGCCCCTGTATCGTGATACGTATCGTATCGTGATACATATCGTATCGTGATCGTATCACCAGATTCTTGCCAACGCACGCTCTTACATCCGACCAACATCCGACCAACACTGAACTATTTTACATTTTGAACCTCATTTTGGCCACGGACCCTTAGGTTTGGCCACCTCTGATTAAAAGTTTAATTTACGTTGGCGTTCCTCTCGTGTGGTCTGACGTCTGTGACATCATCACCCAGCTGATGATGTCACACCAGCGGCTGTCGCGTGAGAGCCCCCGGTGGACCACCTGGAAACAGACCATAATATTAGAGAGACAGAGCTGAGTCACACACCTTTACCTGTCTTCACTATCACAGAAGACACCATCAGCAGTGTGTACACACACACACACACACACACACACACACACACGCCTGCAGCGTCAGACACACATTAAAATTCTCTGTCATCGTCTCAGCAGAGAAACAGAAGCGTCTGCTGATAAAACAGTTCTGAGAACTTTACAGGAGAATGGGCTTCGAACCAAGACGCTGTGACGACGACGACGACGACGACGACGACAACAACGACGACGACAACGACGACGGCGACGACGATGGTCCGTCTGCTGCAGCGCGGCCACGAGCCTTATATTTCCCATGATTCATCTGTGACTGAGCTGACTTTTACCGACTTTCTTCTTGACGTTGAACCTGTCGCCTAGGCTAGCATCTGTGGCGCAGTGAGAGGCGTTGCTAACACTCTAAATACTACAGACAAACCAATATGAGGGGCTCAGGCCCCAAAATGGACGGGATGGACGGACGACATGAGGTGAAAACAAACTACAGTAGAACTGAGGCCTACACAGCGTGCCCCCCCCAGCCCACCCTAACCCCCAACCTGACCTGTCAGTCAACAGTCAGTTGACTGACAAGAGTATTTGTAACCATGACGACGGTCGTGTTGTTCTTTCAGTCACGGACAGCTTTTTTTTATTTCAGCAAAAAAAAAAACAGATGAAAAATGAGGTTTGACTAAACTCTGGTCTCTGAACCAGGAACAGACGACATCTGGTCAGAGTTGAACCAGCAGCTCAGACTCAGGGACGTCTCGTCTCTAATGTCATAAAAACCCAATAGAACTGGACTGAACTTCAAAGGTCCACGCCGTCTGAAGTTCAAACCCGTCGTTTTGATCTTCTCCAACGTTCAGCTAACACGTAAAAAAAACAACGTTAGCTGTTCTTCAACTTTCTTTAAAAAACCTCCGTCGGCCGCAGGATCAGGTCACATCCCAGAGGCTCCTGTTGGTCCACGGGCCAGAGATTGATCTCTGCACAGTTGTTTCTGTTGTTAATGTGTGTATAAATATATCTGTGTGTGTATCTGTACCTGTGATATAAATATATCTGTGTGTGTATCTGTGTGTATATCTGTGTGTGTATCTGTACCTGTGGTTCAGTGTTTTTACGGTCGCCTCATTACTCAGTTCCTGGTACTATTTCCGTCAAACTGATTCCCAGGTGTGAACAAAAAGTTTAATTTACGTTGGCGTTCTTCTCGTGGCGTCAGCGACATTTAAACCACGCGATGATGTCATCACGGAGGTTATGAGCACCAAGAGAGGGATGTAATTACCATGGCGACAACAGCCAGCAGGGGGCAGTATAAAAAATAACTCTGAAAGTTCTGTTCACTACTGACGAAAAGTTCTAAAACAAAGGTTTAACGATAAAACTGTTGTTGGAAAATCACCGATCTGATTTTTTATTTAAATCTGTCGTTGTTTTACTGTTTCCGACATCTGTTAGAAAATGCTAACCATGAGTTTGTCATTTAGATTCTGTTTATTTAAGTGCGATAATATAATATTTTAACCACTTTCCTCATCACTATTTTATTTTATTTTATTTTATTTTATTTTATTTTATTTTATTTTATTTTATTTTATTTTATTTTATTTTATTTTATTTTATTTTATTTTATTTTATTTTATTTTATTTTATTTTATTTTATTTTATTTTATTTTATTTTATTTTATTTTATTTTATTTTATTTTATTTTATTTTATTTTATTTTATTTTATTTTATTTTATTTT
>NC_024314.1:28711929-28713025 GCF_000523025.1 Cynoglossus semilaevis | reverse complement strand
TGTTAATGACCCAGGGGGGGGGGGAGGGGCGGGGGGGGGGGGTTGTCATAAATAAAAAAATAGTCAATTCAGGGGAGAATTTTATGATTTTTTTTTTTTTTAGCCAACGTTGTCAAACAATTCTGCGAATGAAAACAATTTTAGACCAATCGAATTTGACTTTTTAATAATTTATTCGTTTATCTGATTTTTTTTTAATCTTATCAGAGTCGTTCGAGATGAACGCGAGAATAAAGTATAAATTAAAAAAAATAAAAAAACACATGAAGCTTCCAATCAGGAAGAAGAACCAGGTCCCTGACCCAGTGACCTGGACCAGGTCCCTGACCCAGTGACCTGGTCCAGGGACCTGACCCAGTGAGCGGGCCGCCCGTCAGAGACACCTGACAGTTTGAGGTCAGTCGTTAATAGAATAAAAACAGGAAACGTCTTCAGCTGTGACGATGTCGTCAGTAATTAGTAACGACTGAACGTTAGCACAGAACGTCGTGTTCTACTGCAGCAGTTCTCTTTGGAACGCTGCGGTGACACAGTTCCCGCTGACGCTGGAGAACGGAATGTGAACACGGCGAAGGAAACGTGCCTTTGTCAGAAGTCGGAATGACAAAATCGTCCACTTGACAGGAAGTGGTTAAACATGAGAACCAACCAGAAGCAACGTGAGGGTGAGCGTGACCAGAACCAGAACCAGAACCAGAACCAGAACATACATATATAAATATATATATATATTTGATGTGTACGACTGACTTTCCTCACAGTTGAACCGTGATGTCAGTAGTGACTGATGTATCGAACTGAACTGAACTGAACTGAACTGAACTGAACTGTTGCTTTTCTGTTCCGTTCTAAAATTACGTTGTACGATTAGTTTTTTTTTTTGATACCGATACCTGGAGATATGAAAGACTAATGAGCAACAGTTTCTTGAAGATAAATCATGACATCAACAGCGTAAACAAAAGTCGGTCCAGATCTTTGTGGGGGTCAGTCACTCTGGGGGCCATGCTGGTAAGCGGTGGGATTCTCAACTGCCATGCGGTCCAAGGTTTTGAAACTTTCAAATTACTGCTGGGGTCAACAGTAGGAATTGCAT
>NC_024314.1:28710671-28711542 GCF_000523025.1 Cynoglossus semilaevis | reverse complement strand
CTGAACAGTACTAGTATCTGAATCAGTTCCAGGACGGTACCTGCACGGCGGCCGGGCTCTGATGTGTCAACACGCTCATGGTGGCCGGCGTGTTTTGACTTCTGGGAATCAAACACATCGGGGCCGTGGGAACTTTTCTGAGAACTCAGAAGGTCGTCAGCTGTGAGATGACAAACGTTGTCGTCACGTACGTCAACAACGGGCTCCGAGGTGACATTTACATTTGTTCTTCTGAAAATGGCACCGCCTGTTTGTCCACGTGAGCCACTAGGGGTCAGTTTTTTCACGTGCGCGATCGACCGAATTAAACCTTCACTAAAAAACAACGTAGCATCAATGTCGTTGTTAACGCAACGCCACGACTGCAGATCGGAGAAAACCAGACTGGACCTCTGCTGACCTTTCCTCGCAGGTCGCTGACCTTTCCTCACAGGTCGCTGACCTTTCCTCGCAGGTCGCCGACCTTTCCTCACAGGTCGTAGTTCCACCGTCGGCCACCGGTCGACTCCGCCTCAGCCTCCTGCAGAACCGACCGTGATGTTATGAGGAAACGCGGTGTCTTGTGTCTGAAAACCAGTTTGTGGAGGGGGGAGAGTCTGTGGGTGAGATCATGTCTCACCCAACAATATCTCCATTGCTGTAACTTCCCCCCTGTGTGTTTTTTAGCAGCGACTTCGTGTGTAACTGTGAAACCGATCCCTGGACCAGCGTCGTCTCAGCTCCACCGTCACATCATGACCTCGTCAACACAACGCTGCCATTTAGTCCTGGACAGGAAATCCACCGTAACTGAGACAACGCCGCGAAAGATCACATGGTTTTAATGGAACGCTACGACAGTTTAGAAAAAAAATAAAAATAATAATGGCTT
>NC_024314.1:28707834-28708928 GCF_000523025.1 Cynoglossus semilaevis | reverse complement strand
CACTACTTGATTTGTCTGGGTTTGTGTGTACGAGAGGGGGAGGGGGGGGCACAAATATTAACACAACAAATAAAACGTACACAGTGGTGGTGGGGGCGGGGCCTGATGAAAAACACATGATGACATCATCATCAGCCAGGGGTCAATAGGTCAAACACAGTACGAGTGTGTACTACTCTGAAAATACTACTAACTACTAGTAACTCCTACTAACTCCTACTAACTACTACTAACTACTACTAACTACTAGTAACTACTACTAACTACTACTAACTACTAGTAACTACTACTAACCTCTGTGCACCAAAAAAACTAGCGTCACTGAGACCAGAATAAAGAGTTCTCTGGGGTTTGCAGTTCTGGATGACTGCGTTCGGTACCGATTTTCGGATTCCAATGATTGACAGGTGACGATGAAACAGTTCCACAAACTTCACTGGTTCCGTCTTCAGTTCAACAACTTTCACAGTAAAGTTCTTGGTGACTGGAACGAGGTTCCTGTGCAGTCACTCTTTTCACGGTGAAAGAATGTGTTTGTCGATTTTCCCATCAGCCCCTGGGCCAAGTTTTTCAGATATAATTAGCGAATCAGGTTTTCAGCTCAGAGACTCGGCCTCAGGCTGCCTCGCTCACAGGAAGTCCTGATTAAATCACTTCCTGTCTGCAGCATCCAGGGCTCAGTGGAGTTCCCCTGCCACTTTGAGACCCCGCCCCCAAGGTTTACCACCGAAACAGGTGAAGCAGCAGCAGCAGCAGCAGCAGCAGCAGCCCGGCCCACGTGGGTAAGAACCAGAGAACAGTGGTCTGACAGAACTGGGTTCTGCAGGAACCTGTGGCTCAGGTCACTGGTCGCGCCCCGGGGGTTTGAACACAGACCTCGTGGTCTGTGGAAACAAACAGATTCATGTTGGACCAGAACCAGAGCGACTCAGGGTCGGTCTCTGTGTTGTTGTTATTTTGGTTCTGACCTCGGTCCAAATGTCTGAGCTCAAACATCATGTGTTCACGGCCGTGACCTCAGCACAGAAACTTCTCTCACTCTGTTTATAGAACGACTCACCGGGGAGAGAACGAGTTTGAAGACAATAGACTCT
>NC_024314.1:28705408-28707202 GCF_000523025.1 Cynoglossus semilaevis | reverse complement strand
AAATGTTTCAGTTGAGGAACAAAACGATTCACATCAGGACCAAGAATCTGAACACAGCTGTCGTCTGTTCGTGTAACTGACCTGGATACTTCAGGCAGTTGTAGTACTCGTTACGTACACACTGTTACGAAAACTGTGTCGTCAGGAAATGAATGTTCTGTAACTGTGTCCAAAAATGTGGCTCCAGGTCCATCAGGTTTGTCAGGAGTGCAGGGCCACAGGTGAACGGGTTTCTCTCTGACACCCTGGGGGGGGGGGGGGGGGGGGGGGGGNNNNTGGTGGGCGAGGTGGGCTGTACCCTGTGCGCGTGGGTGGGGGGGGGGGGGTTAAAAATGTATTATGTGTACTACATTTTGTACTGTGTGTACTATATTTGATCTACTTTGTATTGATAGTATTTTTGGTCCAGTTTACATCAGTACTGTGAAAAATCTGACCTTTGAGTCTTGACCTCTGACCCCTCTAATCCGACATAACAGATTTAAACCGACCTTCAGTGTGAACGTGTCTTTTGTCGAAGGTGAAAAGACTTTTTTTTTTTCCCAGCAGACATTGCAGAGTTGAACCCGTGGCCTCACCAACACTGTGGGCTGCTCAGTAAAAGGAAGTGGGCCAGATGGAGTGGGCACCTGGGTGTCTGTGTCCACGTGGACTAGTCGGCTGATCTGGGTCACTAACGTCAGGACGTGGACCGGAGTAAATACCACGACTGGGAAAAGACTTAATGTGAACACCAGGTCCTCAGAGGTCAGAGGTCAGGGGTCATGTGGTCCATTAAAGAGTGTGTGACAGGACGGGCTTTGATGTGGGATCAGTGTGACCGCTGCCCGCCGACAACCGACCAGGAGTCGGACGAGACGTGAGCAGCTGTTGTTGTCATCAGCGTGTGTGTGTGTGTGTGTGTGTGTGTGTGTGTGTTACCCCTCAGGTTAGGACAAAGTACACAACCAGAGTACTGCGAAAAGATGAAATACCCATCATTCTTCAAAAAAAATGTCAGTCTCACGGGGGGTGGGGGGGATGTGGGGGGGGGTAAACTGTCCTAAACTGGAGCAGTTGTACAACGACACTAATGTGTGAAATGTGTGAACGTGACCTTTTTGACCTGTTGTTTCACCTCGAAACAAGGAATGAATTTCACCTCCAGGGTTTAGACAAAAAACGACGAGATGAGAAAAGAATTAATATTTAAAAAACACTGACGTAAAAAATGTATATACAATAAATATAATAATACTTTGAATTAGTGAATAGGCGTTAGGCTAACGTTAGGCTAACGTTAGCTCTGGTGTCTGTACCAGGACTGTTGTAGCTAACGTTAGCTCTGGTGTCGTACCAGGACTGTTGTAGCTAACGTTAGCTCTGGTGTCTGTACCAGGACTGTTGTAGCTAACGTTAGCTCTGGTGTCGTACCAGGACTGTTGTAGCTAACGTTAGCTCTGGTGTCGTACCAGGACTGTTGTAGCTAATGTAGCAATGTGATTGTTACCAAGGAGGTGGCGGTGAGTCCTGTTTTTCTTCTCATGGGAAAAATGACAGCTACACACACACACACACACACACACACACACACACACAGACATCAACACACACTCTAAGCTCAGTCTAATCCCACAGTGGACGGATGATGTCACTCACCTGTGGTGCATTTGGGCGACAAAGGCTCTTTTGTAGGAGAGCAAACACACACACACACACACACACACACACACACACACACTTCCTGTATGTGGTTCACGTGAGTGTGTGAATAAATGGAAAACACATGTGGTGTTTATTTACAGAGAGGGGGGG
>NC_024314.1:28700475-28705222 GCF_000523025.1 Cynoglossus semilaevis | reverse complement strand
TGGCGGCAGACTGACTGTTCTGTTTTGTATGAAAGAGGGCGTGAGCTCACAGACCTGCAGCACTGACTGCTGTGGTCTGGACCAATCACTGACTCCTCTGGTCTGGACCAATCACTGACTCCTCTGGTCTGGACCAATCACTGACTCTGTTTACACCAGCCTTTGTTTACATTTCATCTGTTTGATTGGACAGATACCAGTCTCTGTGTGTGTGTGTGTGTGTGTGTGTGTCTGTGTGTGTGTGTGTGTGTGTGTGTGTGAGGTCATGTTCAGAATACTTTCAGATACTCTGTTGTAGTACTACAGTACAGCAGCAGGTATTAAGAGAGTGAAGGTCACATGGTTAATGTTTACCTTCAGTGTACGTGTGTGTACGAGTGTGTGTGTGTGTCCGGCCTCACGTGCACTTGTCCACAGCTCCACTCACACAAACATGAGGGTGTGTGTGTGTGTGTGTGTGTGTTTGTTGGCTGTTGGTCACATGACCCAGTTTGTCGTCGGAGTACGACCCTCCCTGGAACCATGTACTCTGTCAGTTTAGTGACCCGGGTCACCTACCCCCCCCCACCCCCCCAGCTGCCTGACTGCACCACCCTCACATACTTCTCTGCCACTCCTGACTCCAAAACAACTCCTTTGGTTCCTCGCTAACATTTAGGCAGAAAAAAGAGATTCTTAACGATACGATGACAGAGTACAACTGTAAAGAGTACTGAGTACATGGACGTGAAGTACTACACACAACATGTACTTTATCACTGGGAGTGTAATACGGAGGAGTACTGCTGTGATTAAAGTCTGATAATAACGTGAGGTCAGTGAACATCTCACGCCTCCCTCTGATGTGGATGAGGTCGCGGCGGCGCTGCTGTGACCTCATCCTCATCCTCCTCAGATGATGTCATGACCTGATGTGAACTGTGGCTCTAACCACCCCCCCCCACATCAGCCTGGGCTTCAAACCAAACCAAGGACGGGATTCAAACCAAACACCGATGTTCTGAGGGTTCTGATCCGACTGTCCAGAATGTAGTTCAGATCACCAGGTGACCACCGGGCTGCGCCGTTGGAGAGAACATATACCGTGCAATGCGTTAGCTTTAGCCTTTAGCTCGGTGACGTCAGTTTCTGGTTTAAATCCCACAAAACACAAACAAACGACTCATGAAGATGGAACTTTTTTTTTTTTTCCCTCTCAGCCTCAGTTTGTTTTTCCAGCTCAGTGAAGAGGAGGAAAAGTTTCAGTGACGGAGAGAAACTGACCTTTGAGTTCTTATCTCCCTGGGTCAGAGGTCAACGGGTTTCACAGATATTTACGCTGCACCACAGCCAAACCTGACATGTTGATGTTGATCGAGGCGTCGTTCGCTGATTCACTGGGAGTCAACGTTTTTTATCCAAACACTGAACATGAGCTGCGTTGAACCAAAGCTTCAACACAGAACCAGAACAGAAGGAACAAAAACAGTGACCAGTACCTGAGCAGAACACGGTCCAAGGAAGACACCGGAACCACAGCCATCGCCAATGACGCTGCAGCTGCAGCTACAGTGACATCACCTGTAGGGGGAGCCGGGGAGGGGGGGTGCAGAGACACACAGAACACGGAGAAGAACACGTAACCTTCACACTGAAAAAACATCAGTTACGGTCAGGCCTCATACCAGTGACCTTTTCACTGTAAGGCAAGAACACCAACCGCTTCCCACCGTGTGTCGTAGGGTCAGAGAGTTCTCTCTCTCTCTCTCTCTCTCTCTCTCTCTCTCGTCATGTCCTCTCCTCCTTCCTGCCAGCGTCCTCTGACTTCCTGCCTCCTCGTCCTGAAGAAGTCCAGAACGTTCTGTGTGCTGAGCCCGTCTTTCGTCAGTGTCCGCTGTCAGAACGCCGACTCCGCTCAGATGAGGAACGCGTTTGGACTCTGTTTTGTTTTGATGTGTGGCGTCCGCTGGGTTCTGTCTGTGCCCACGGATCGCAGCAGCTGCTGCTAACGCTAGGCTAACAGTCGGTCCAGACCAGGAGTGTATGTTGGTGAGAGTCTGTCCATGAGACACGTGTCGCGATATACTGCGATACTACAGGCGATACTTCAATGTATCGATACTTTCCTGAAGTAGAGATGTAAAACCCTGGTATAAAAACGTACAAATATCTGTGATATCTACAGTATTACATCATCAGCGTATGTGATCATGTTTGGTTTAATGAGAAAAACGTGTTAAAAACTCACAGTAAAAATACGCAGTACTTTCCTTCGACTGCGAACTCACGGTGAAACTCTAGAGTTTACTGTTTAATTTGATCCCCGCGGGGTAAATGTAGCAGCAGGAGGAATTCTGGGAACAGGAAAAAGAATGAAGGAATGAAAGAAAAGGTTCATAAAGCTCCGGATCGTGTGTCAGCGCGTGGCCATAAAAACACGATGACGTGGACGGGACTCGTGTACGACTTGTTAAACACCGAGGAAGTTTGTCCTCGGTGATAAATTATCGCACGTAGACGATGTGGCTACTGATACTTCCGCGGACCAATGGGAACAGAGGGGAATATTCCCAGAGTTGATGGTTGAACTTCCTGTCATTCATCAGTTTTAACCTGGAGGTTGTCGGTTTGAAGCCGCCACAGGAGGGAGCTGCCATTTTAATACAGCCTTAAATATGGACACGTTTAATATTCTGACAGGCAGAGGGGTCAGAGGTCAGGGTCCTGGCCCCGTCATGACATCCACAGCCACACAGTGACCTGTAAATGTATCTTAGACAAACAGCAGGGGGCGCTCAGCCGTCACTGGTCTCCAACAAAGACCATTCACCGACCAGCGCCGTGGACCAGCGGGAGGTTCCTGGAGTTCCTCGGTCGACGGAAGGAAACTGAAACGATTAACGTGAGAATCAAAAGTCAAATACAGACGTGAGACCGGAGCTGTGTTCCCCTGAGCTTCTCTGCAGCGCCCCCTAGGGGAGAGGTAAGGCTACGGTTCACCCCATGTCCTCCACTCCACTGAACCTGAGACAGTATCAGTTCTCAAAGATATTCTCACATAAAGAAGGTCACCCCCCCGCCCCGCCCCCCCCCTGTAGTTGATGTGATGAGTCACAGTTATATAACGATGGCCAATCAGAGCTGACTTCACCTCAGCTCCTGCCAGACACGTCCCAGGGTTGAACCATGACTCAGTTCTTCATCACCTGAACAGAGTCTGGAACCGATTCAGAGACAGGATCCACTGTATGTTACTGACATCCAGCAGCTCCGTCCGTCCACTGCCTCACACCTCACAGTGGTGAGGGTTCTTGCCTTACAGTTGGAAGGTCGGCGGTTTGATCCCCAGTGAGAATTAAAGCTCTGCAGTCTGTGTGTGTGTGACCTTTTGACCCTAAAAATAATTGAGGTGCAAAAGCTGCCGGGTAAAGGTGTGTGTGTGTGTGTGTAAACTGCGTTTCTTGCTAACCCTCATTAGCCTCATCCCTGCGTTTACTCCCACTCCTCACCCTCAATCCTCCCTTCGTGGGCAGCTGGGGCAGGTGGGTCAGTCGGACCATTCGTCTGTCACTGTTCAGATTGGGATCTGCCAATAAAAATACCTCAGCAACAACAGCCTCCTTCACCGACGGACTGAGCCGCGGCAGAACGGAGCGGAACGTTAGCATCAGTTCAGTGAAAAAGAAAAAACACAAATCTTTTCTTTCTGCACAGACACGACACCAAGGTTTGGGAAAAACACAGTAAAATGTTGCAAAAAGATGAAATAAAGAGACCTAGCTTAGCACTTGACACGTTAGCTAGTCAGTGTTGCTAATGTTGGTTGCTACGTTACAGAACAAACAGTTCTCAACTTCAAACTTCAAACAGATCCAGGGTCTCCTGAGCCGCTGCTGGGAGTTCTGGGAGTTTTGCTCTTAATAAGCCAATTTTACTGCCCCTGACCCCCCCCCCCTCCATCAGGTCAGCAGTTAGCCTAGCCTAGCTTAGCTCGGTGACAGACTAATGCGACACTGAACAATGGCTGGCGTCTGACGGACTGTGGACGGACAAATCCCAGCAGGCTCATTTCAGTGTGTGTGTGTGTGTGTGTGTGTGTGTGATTGTGCGTGTGTGTGTGTGTGTGTGTGTGTGTGTGGGTGCTGTCACGTGTCCATGTTTTTATACTGTATCGTGTTTTTTCCCTCCAGTCTGCGCTCGTGTCACAGTAGCCGACAATAACAACAAACTGCGACCTCCAGCTGAGCGTTCAGATGACCCCCCCCCCCCCCCCCCCCCCCCCCCCCCCCCCCTCCCCCCCCCCCCCCCCCCCCCCTCAGGTTGCAGATTAGGAACATGTTTCATTAACCCATCGACTGCCACAGGATCGTCTTTGAGCTCATACTTGATCTGGTTAGATAAAAAGTTATTAGTTATAAAATTAAAAAAAAAATTAAATTCAAAATAAAAAATAAATAAACTTGAAGGTTCAACTGATACCAACTGAAATGTTGGTCAAATTGACCTGTTTCATTTTAAACAAAACTGGGTACAAACGTGACTTCAGTCTTGCAGACAGTACATTGTTGAATAAAATATATATATTAATCTAATCTGTTCGCTAACTGCAGTACCGTTGGCTGCCCCCAGGGGTCAGATGTTGCATGTAAAGACCTGGGCTGGGATTCTGTGGGTTTATTGACCAGGACGTCTGTGTTTGGACTAAATTCTGCCTAAACGTCTAATATTCAATGGAACGATGAAACTCCCTCCTCCAAGTGGAAGTGCA
>NC_024314.1:28698819-28700316 GCF_000523025.1 Cynoglossus semilaevis | reverse complement strand
TGCCAACAGAAGCTGACACCGAGTGGAAGACGAAACCACGGCCGGATATTTGTTACAG
Organism: Cynoglossus semilaevis; assembly: GCF_000523025.1. NCBI lineage: Eukaryota > Metazoa > Chordata > Actinopteri > Pleuronectiformes > Cynoglossidae > Cynoglossus > Cynoglossus semilaevis. Next base: position 28,700,258 of record NC_024314.1, on the reverse strand, counting down.
ACGAAGGGGAAGAAACGGTGATGTGAGAAGATCTGACATCAGGCTGAGGAACCAGGAAGTGGGTCATTGGACATGGACGTCCTGGTTTGGTTTGCATGGTGTGAAGGTGTGTGTGTGTGTGTGTGTGTGTGTTTCCGTCACGTCTCCATCAGTTTTACAGTCAAAGAAGTGAATGTTGAACATTTGTCTCTTGTCCTGCTCTCTCACCTCTGACCCTCCCCTGGTCCGTCCTCTCCCCTGGTCCGTCTTCTCCCCTGGTCCGTCCTCTCCCCTGGTCTGTCCTCTCCCTTGGTCTGTCCTCTCCCCTGGTCTGTCCTCTCCCTTGGTCTGTCCTCTCCCCTGGTCCGTCCTCTCCCCTGGTCTGTCTTCTCCCCTGGTCTGTCCTCTCCCTTGGTCTGTCCTCTCCCCTGGTCTGTCCTCTCCCCTGGTCTGTCCTCTCCCCTGGTCTGTCTTCTCCCCTGGTCTGTCCTCTCCCTTGGTCTGTCCTCTCCCCTGGTCCGTCCTCTCCCCTGGTCTGTCTTCTCCCCTGGTCTGTCCTCTCCCTTGGTCTGTCCTCTCCCCTGGTCTGTCTTCTCCCCTGGTCTGTCCTCTCCCCTGGTCCGTCCTCTCCCCTGGTCCACTCTGTCCATATGTTAAAGATGACAAACAGCTGGACACCATTTGGATTTCCCAGCATTCCCTCTCCCTCTGTTTTTTCCCCATGATTCTGGAAAACTCCAGCCTCAGCTGCAGTTTTTACAGACGTCTGGGACGGAAACAGTGAGGGTCAAAATGAGGGTCCAGCCTGTGGACGGGTCCACTGAGGTTCAGGGTCCGTTTTACTAGTTCAACCCAAACGTGCGGCCCGATAGAGTCAGATCTGGCCCGGGTTTGTGGGAGGAACCAGGTGTTAGGAACTGTTTTTCTCCATCTGCTGTGAACTGTTCCCAGGTACATCTTCTCTCCCCCCTCCTCTCTCTTCTCTCCCCCCTCCTCCTCCCCCCTCCTTTCTCCACTTGACCCCCTGACCCCCTCACTTTATTTAGCCTTTTTTGTACCCCAGTCAGCTGCGTCGAGTTTGTAACTTTCTGACAAGCTGTCAACTCCAAACCCTTCGTTCTCCAAACTCCTGACTCGCCTTTTAAAACGTAACCTTTGACCTTTTGTTTCATGGCCTGAGGGGGTCAGACCTGCAGCCACCTGTGACACGCAGCTACGCTGCTGACGTTAGCATCGCACCGACAGCAGCCTGGAGACACGAAAATGAGTTGTTGGTTTTTTTTCAGTTTAAAATAAATGAAAGTTTTTAAATTCCAGCTCCAAAAAAAAACCTGCTGCGATCGATCGTTCCGTCTGTGATGATGATGTAAATATAAGAAGAAAGGAAAAAAAAAAAACTCGTTTTCATTTTCATGCAGACAGACGTCCAGACATGGAGCCCATGAAAACACACACTCTTT
>NC_024314.1:28682491-28697914 GCF_000523025.1 Cynoglossus semilaevis | reverse complement strand
CATGAGTTTGTTCTGATCGTGACAGAAGCTGTAGATTAAAGATGAACTGGAGTTGGTTTTTCTTCTGAACTCCACGACTGTTGACTAACAGTTATACAACACACACGTACTTCACAGTACTCTGTAGTACTCTGTAGTACTCTGTAGTACTCTGTAGTACTCTGTAGTACTCTGTAGTACTCTGTAGTACTCTGTGTAGTACTCTGTGTACTGAAGGGACATTATGTTTTATCAGCAGTGTGAAGAAACACAGGTGTGGTGAAGTTTCCACAGGCTTCAGTGACGCTTCAGTGGGTGAGCACGCCCCCTACAGGTGTTCAGTCACCGCGGCCCTGACACAGTGAGAGGTGATGATGATGATGAAGATGATGAAGATGATGATGATGAAGATGATCCCTGGGTCTGTGAGGCCCCTGGGTTACATAATGTCTAGTCATCATCAAGAGGGGCCTCAGGAGACACACCCCCCCTCCTGACCCCCCGCCCCTCCCACCTCACACACACACACGAGACATAATAAATAATGTGAAGGAAGAGAAGGAACAGCTCAGAGCATCGGTTCTTGGTGCAGAAACAGTTCCAAACAAACTATTGATGATGACAGTACAGTCTGTTTTTACCCCAGTCTGTTTTTACCCCAGTCTGTTTTTACCCCAGTCTGTTTTTACCCCAGTCTGTTTTTACCCCAGAACGTGGATGAAGATTTCCAGGACAGAACAGGAACCACATCACGCCGCTCAGACGTCTCAGACGTCCCAGCCAATCAGAGCGAGCCGTCCATCGGGCGACGGCCACAGAAACCTGCGTCAGAGCTGCTGAGAAACAAAGAGGGAAAGTGTCTGTGAAAAAGAGTTTGTCGACTTCACTCACACTGGAGTGAGGGGGGAGGAGGGGGGAGGAGGAAATGAGGAGGAGACATGGGAAAGAGAAGAGACAGATTCTCTTCCCGTTTGTCACGGTCTTCCAGACACGTGAATAATATTTCCTTACAGTGGACTGTGAATGTGGGAGCAGACTGGGGGAGAGGGGTGAGGGCTGAGGGGTGAGGGTGAGGGGGGGGGACTGTACGTTCAACTCCAGGAACAGAAGTTATCACAGTGTCCATGGTCTGCAGCTGTTTTTTTCCCACAATGCCTCTGTTCTTTGTCCCAGATCATTTCTCCAGCTTCATTCACTTTAACAAAACATCATCTTCATCATCTTCATCATCTTCATCATCATCAACTGTTAGTTGTTGACTTCAATGATTGGTTGTCCTGCAGCAGTGACAGGACGGCGTCTCCTTCAAACTCTTTGTTCTTTAGCGTCATTAGCATCTTTAGCTTCTTTAGCTTCTTTAGCTTCATTCCAACTTCTGTCTTTGAACTGAACTTCCTGTTCCTCAGAGCAGCGACCAGGACTAAAGTTCCTGGGACCGCAGCGTCAGTTTTTACAGGTGAACCAGAGATGAGACTATAAATAGACCAGCGGGATATTCTTCTGGATGATTCCGTGTCCGTATCAGACTCTGGCTGTCACCGGGCTGCGAGCCTGAGCTGCTGGAATGTGGGCCGGAGCGGCGTCTGGAGAAGCTCACCTCTGATGGGGAATCCTCCGGATATTTAAAGGTACCACAGTCGGCCAACAACAGTCGGCCAACAACAGTCAGGAAGACAGGACATTCCAAACTGGTGAGACGTCAACATCGGACTCATGTGAACCATCGTCCGATCATCTCCACCTGAACCCTGGTTCGGGTCGGGGGTCTCTGAGAAACAGCTGTTACGTAAAAGGCGGCAGGACGAAAACGTTCACGTCAGGCTGAGTTTAAAACTGGGTCACCAGGTCGGAAGGACCAGGTCTGAAGGATCAGGTCTGGAGGACCAGGTCTGAAGGACCAGGTCTGGAGGATCAGGTCTGAAGGATCAGGTCTGACGGACCAGGTCTGGAGGACCAGGTCTGAAGGACCAGGTCTGGAGGACCAGGTCTGAAGGATCAGGTCTGAAGGATCAGGTCTGAAGGACCAGGTGTTCTGTTCTAACCAGGTGTTGACAAACAAACAAACAAACAACAGGAACCAGTCATCAGTTCCCACCTTCACTCATTCATCGGTGCTGTTCCTTATGGTTTATTTTCTCATAAATAGAATCAGATTTTAGAAAATTAACAAGGCCTCTCAACCACTGGGTCGGGGGCCATTACCGGGCCATGGCTCATTTGCTTCTGTGACTCAATATTTTTTATTTTTTCTCTTAATTATCGTCATCATTCAACCAGTGTTTGTGAACCCATCGTCAGGTCCAACGTCCAAACCCAGTCCTGTCTAATAATAGAACCCTCTCCGCTCTGTGTTTAGATGAACGTCAAACAGTACTACACACTGTTTAGGACTTTTATAGCAGTGTTTGTGTTTAATATTTTGTCAGTGGATCCACTGCCAGTGAATGTACTGGCTCGTCGTCGGACTCTTCCAGTCTGAGACTTTTACAGAGGGAGAAGAAGTTCAGAGTCGCCGGTGAGGAAACTTCTAGAAAACCTTAAAGAACTGTTTCCTGATAAAACATCACTCCATAACAATAGTGAAGACCTCCAAGTCTCTGGTGCCTTAAAAATAAAAACAAAATATCTCAAAATCTACAATAAGGAGAATAAGAATTCCGACCGGAGGCAGAGAGCGTGTGCATCTGTAGACTGCACCTCTGATTCAACCACAACCAAAACAGTCGTAAAAACACAGCTGTTTCAGGTCCTTGGAGAAAAAAAAACTGTGTCGAATAAAGTGAACAAAAATAGTAGGAGACCTTCAGGTTAGAGAAACAGTCGGTACCGAGGACGCCGTCCAGCAGCGGCCCCGTCTGTCAGGCCCAAAAGAAACACATAAAAACTGGTGAGTCACGTAGAAGTCGAGTGTTGGCCGAGGCGGCCGCAGAACCACGCTGCTTCATCTGGACCGCAGAACGTGGATTCTGGAACTGATAAACAGAGAACCGTGGACTTCAGACGTGCGTGTGCTCATTAAGACCTTCAGCAGAACCGCCCTGAAACCTTGGACCGGCCGTTAACGGCACCTCGTGGTCTGAACGTTCCTTCAGGAACGTCGGGACTTTAGAGCAGCTCAGTGGAACGTGACGGTCCGTCAGACGGGGCCTGGAGCCAGGCTCCCGTTGGCTGCTCCTGTCTTTCACATCACGCCGACTTTTTCACCAAAACATGTTTTTTTTTTCTCAGGTTGTGCTGCGTTTAAAGACCGTCTGACTACAACCATGAACATCTTGTGAACCACTTTACCGACACTGTAAACCAGGGAGGACAAAAATATATACATCTTATTCTACTGTGCCATACAGTGGTATATATTTGACCCCGACATATATTTGTGCATATAGTACATTGTTTTTATTGTATCAAACTAAATTAATCTCTAAATCATATTGAACTCAGAGAAGCTGCCACCTGGAGGCCACACTGAGAAACAACAGATGTTTCCCTGTGTTGGTGTCATTTTTTTGTGTGTGTTTTTTTTTTTTTTTTGTCTGTAGAACCCTGATCTTGACCGGTTGTTGTTTGTTGGCAACTCTGAAAATGTTCACTCTTTTCTTGAGCGTCCAGTTCCAACTTCGACCTCGAGGGGGGGCTCTTATTTATAACAGAGGAAGTTGATGAGCGCCTTTGGAATGTCCAGGTGAACCACGGTCTTCAGGGCGCTGGTCCCCAGACTCTTCCTCACTGACAGCCTGCTGAGCTGCTGCAAACTCATGGGATTATCTACAGACGGGAGAACAACGGGTCAGTGTGTACACAGTACTAAACAGTAGTACTATTTACTACGCAGTCCATATTTTTGCATCTGGGGCTATTTAGTGGTATTTTAATTATTCAAGTTTGTAATCCTCAAAGAAATCTGTTGAGTTTTCGTGGCAGTGGAGGACTATCCTCTGCTGCCATCTATTGGCCCATATTTTTGCATCTGGGGCTACTCAGTGGTATTTTAATAATTCAAGTTTGTAATCCTCAAAGAAATAATCTTTGAGTTTTCGTGGCAGTGAAGGACTATCCTCTGCTGCCATCTATTGGCATTGCGGTGGAAATACACTGCCGTGTATTAATACATAATGAATCGGTGTACTGTATATGTATGGTTATATTACTTATCATATTAACATATTAGCACATTTCTGCAACATAAATATTTACGTTTTTTTAAAATTATCTTCGTAAAAGTTATTTCTAATTATCTACAAGCAGCGATATCAGATCGTAACTGCTTTTACCACTTATATGTCGCTTCGGGATCACATTTCTTCTGATGTTGTCGTTTTTATAGGGTCACAGAAACCAGTTTAAAACCACGTTGTCGTTTGTATAGGGTCACAGAAACCAGTTTAAAACAGACCCACTAGATGGCAGCAGTTAAACCCACACACACCTCAGATCTATCAGTAAAGCCCGGAAACGAAGGGACACAGCGTGTGCTAGCAGGGTTAGCTTGGCCTAGCGCGGAGCTAATACTTCTCTAATGTGCTAAATGCTAAAATACTGTTAGCATGCTTGCTTTTAGTGCACAAATTATAGTGTTTTAACGACGTGTATTTCTTATATCCAGCGAAATAAAATGATAAACGGCTTTTCGTCTCTTTTCTTGTATAAAACGCTTCTCGTGAGTTTTCAGGATTCGAATTTCATTTCTTTTTTATCAATTCCCTATTCAACACGGGCTTTAACTGTGTACCTGGCTCCACCTACAGGTAAGAGATGAGTAGTATATGCTCAACCGTGGCAAACATAAAATACCACATTAGTTGGAGGTGACTACTGCCAATGATGACTTTCAACCCACTCTCATAAAACTTGAGACAGTCCGCTGCGGCAGTCCCCGGTTTCGTGTAGTCCACAGGTTTCCTCTCGTGTTGATCTCTGGCGTAGATGTTGGCTCCAAACTCCACCAGCATCTCTATCATCTCCACCTGCCTGGTTTTAGCAGCGTGGTGTAGCGCGGTTTGGTGTAGCCTGGTAGCATTGACTTTAGCCCCTGGGTAAATAATTAGCAGCGTTAAAATGAATAAAGAACAAATATAAATGTCTTTATTTTATAAATAATTCTTATTGAAAACGTATTTAATGAATGTAATGTAACGACAAATATTGACAGGGAACCGTGTGGTTTTTGTTCTTCCACTGGTTTTGGGTCAGTGTGCCTTATGTTTGATTCAAAGAGTTGAATTCCTATTGAACGTCTCAGTCCACTCAGCACCGACAGACTCGGTTCCGTTAACTCACCTGCGTTCAGCAGCACTTTAACACAGTCCATCCGTTCGCTCACGCAGGCCATGTGCAGTGGCGTTCCGTAGTAAAGGTCGTAAGCCTCCAGACAAGCGCCCACGGCGATCAGCAGCTCGGCACAGTGGACGTTCCCTGAAATCGGACAAACTGACATCAGACACAGGGAAACCTCACTCCCACATCCATGATGCAGCTACAGCACCTCCCATGCAGGCCTCGTGTAGAGGTGAGGTGGTGCGTGACGTGAGGGCGGGGTTGGCTTTGGCCCCGTGCTCCAGCAGGATCCTCACACACTCCAAACTGCCGGCCGAACAGGCGTCGCACAGCGGCGTGCTGCCGTCCACGTTCCTCGCATCCACCTGACACAGAGAGACACGCCGTGTTACAGACAGAGGACGTGACAGAGAGCAAGAAGGTCAACGGTTCGATTCCAGGGAGTCTGGTGTCCTCACAGTGATTGGATTCATTTGACTTAATTCTGTTATTGGTAAAAATTATTGGGAAATGTAATTATTCAAAATATATTTTTTAAATGTAATCAACCGGAGGACTGTCCAGGGTGGACCATGTTTGAAATGTATTTTGTACTCATTTTGTGCTGCGACCCCCATTTTTGGAACCATTGACTAAGTTGGTGAGCCAGGCACTACTTGCGACTCATTAGTGTACAGTAAGTACCAGAGCTCCGGCCTCCAGGAGCAGCCGAACACACTCCGCCTGGCCGCGGACACACGCCTCGTGCAGTGGCGTGATGGAGTCCACTGACACCACGTTGACCGAAGCTCCGCTGTCGATGAGGCGCTGCAGCTGGGAGGCCTGGCCAAGGGAGGCTGCCTTGTGGACCTCCGTCCTCTCTGACCAGCAACCTTCAACCCAACACACACACAAAAAAAGACTGGTGCAGAAACTGGAACTCAAATATTACACATAGCAAAAATATATATTTTTTTAATATGGTTGCAAAACAAAGTTTTGTAATTAAATTTGAAAAGACGTTGATGCTATAAAAGAGCCAGATTGTGTTTTTGTTTGAATCTAATTCTGCTGCGAGTTTAGGCGTAAAATCATATTAAAGTCAAGTAACTGACACAGAATTTCTCAATTAAAACAACAACAAACAAAAAAAAAACCACCTGCATTTTTATGTACAGTACAAAACAACAACAACAAAACCACCTGCATTTTTATGTACAGTACGAATGCATTCAGCGCACGTTTAAAACGTTTCCGGTATATTGGTATATTAGACATGAACACTGTAAATGTTATGAAGGCACAGAAAAAATACACTAACATTTACAGGAAAATAGGTGGTGATACAGTAGCTGCTAGTTAAACATCAACGTGTTAGCTGGCTTAAACTGGGTCAAAATAGAGATAAATGTTTAAAAATAGCAGAAGAAGAAAACATTTCTGTTCGTCTTATTCTTTTCACTCACCAATGTCACCGAAAGCGTACGCGACGTCGTTGTCAACGTCCATCCTGCTCTGTTATTACACCGCTATGACTGTTTGTAAACAGCCCGCTATTGGCACGGCGGCTCCGGTCACGTGGTATACCTGGCGTGGGGGCGAAACGCATCTTGGGATTTGTAGGGTTCAGCGTCAGACGTAGTCAACCTTTACATACTGTACGTTAATACCTATATAGATGGTTTCTTTCATCTTTGACACATGGTGTCTGACGACATTTCTTCATCAATTCAATTGCCTTTGAATATGATTTAAAATCATTTTGTCCAAATTCCGTTCCAGCTCGTTGCTCAAGAACGAGTATCTTTCATCCTTAACCACTCATTTGTCAGAAGTCGCTTTGGATAAAAGCGACTGTTAAATGTAATGTAGTGTGTTGTACAGTAATCTACAAATCAATCTAATGAAGTGTGTTGTACAGTAATCTACAAATCATGCTGTTCCGCACGCTACCAGCTGATGGCGGTAAGGAGCCAGGGAGCTGTGTGAGTATCGTCGATTAATAGAAGAAGAAGAAGCGTCAGCCTAGAGACCTACGCAGTGAGTGAAACGTCAAACTGACAAAATGAGCACCGAAAAATATCCTCGCTCTTCAATAGAAGACGACTTTAACTATGGCACCAACGTCGCTACAGCCAGTGTCCAGATACGAATGGGTGAGTGAAGAAGAACAAAAAAGATTTCTTTGTAGCTTTAGCGGCAGGAGAATACAGTAAAGCCAAGCTAACCGAAGCTAGCCTGCCCAGAAACCGAAACAGTTGACAGTAGCGAACCTGTCTGTCTGTCTTTGTTGTAGATTAAACTAGTGTTAATAGTCAGGCCTGGTTCGTAATCTGTAACCGATCATTTCTCCTCTTGTTTACCCGTTGACCAGACTTCCTCAGGAAGGTGTACAGCCTCCTGAGCGTCCAGATCCTACTGACCACAGCCACCTCGGCTCTCTTCATGTTCTCACAGACCATCAAGGATTTCGTCCATGCCAGGTAGGAACCACTGGAATGTATTTCATTTCAATGCACATCATCATCATCATATCTGTGTTTATATCACACAGACTGTGTTGTGTTCACTGTGACGTGCTTCCTTCCTCAGTCCTGCTGTAGTTTTGGTCTCTGCTGTGGGTTCTCTGGTTCTTCTGGTGGCCTTGGCCGTTTACAGACATCAACATCCAGTCAACCTCTACCTGCTGCTTGTATTTGTAAGTCTTTGATTTAAATGCTTACATTGAAATGCACATTTTTCTTGCAGATTTTTGCAATATTGACTCTAGTAAATAAACATTTCTACAGTGTAGCCAAAGAGCTAAATGCTATCTAGCTAAAACTGGCCAAAGAGAATATATATTTATTATTCAATGGTTTGTCTTGCAAGGGAATTCTGCAGCTCCAGCTGAATATAAATGATATGTTACAAATATTGTGGAACCTACAACAAATGTTTTTTTTCCCCAGACTCTGCTGGAAGATGGAACCTACAACAAATTTAACAACAAGTTTTTTTTCCCCAGACTCTGCTGGAAGCTGTTTCCGTGGCTACAGCTCGTGAGTAACTTTTGTAAGTTTTCACTTTTGGTACCCTCTGCCCACAGACTTCTTTGACTGTCGTCCTTTGTCCCTCTGTACAGTGACCTTCTATGAATACTCCACTGTTCTCCAAGCCCTGGTTCTGACCTGTGCTGTGTTCGCTGCTCTGACCTGCTACACCTTCCAGTCCAAAAGAGACTTCAGCAAATTGGGAGCCGGGTGAGTGTGACACAACGTTAACATCTCTCTGTTGTTATCGTGACTACTGCCTCTCTGGTTGACTGACGTCTTCTGTTATGTTCTGATGTTCAGTCTCTTCGCCTGCCTGTGGATTCTACTCATTGCAGGTTTCATGAGGGTAAGTTTGAGTTTCTTGTATAAATATAATATATGAATGCAAAAGTAAGTAGGGTAATATAGCCTGGATATCGTCCCTAACTGGGAACGTTGTCTCTGCAGCTCTTCTTCAACAGTGACAGCACAGAGCTGGTGTTCGCTGGAGCTGGGGCTCTGGTCTTCTGCGGCTTCATCATCTACGACACCCACCTGCTGATGAAGCAGCTCTCCCCTGAGGAGCACATCCTGGCATCCATCAACCTCTACCTGGACATTGTCAACCTCTTCCTGCACATCCTCCGTGTCCTGGACTCTATGAAGAAGCACTGAGTGCAGCAGGTCGTGGGGGCAGGACTGCTGCACTGACGGTTACATGTCAATGTCAGATAATGTGCTAAAACTCCAGGTCTGGATCTTTATTTCCTTTCTTCTAAATTAAAAAAAAAAAACTTTAACATTTGTTGAATGTACTTTGTCATAAAGGAAAGGGATGATAATGGAATGAGTTCACACAATATTGAGATGTGGATTTTTAAGTCCTATACACTAGAAGTAAATTTTAAAAAATCATGTGTCATCACAAAAACCAATTATCAGATGTTGCAGAGTAGTTTTTCTTTTGTTATGTAAAGTAATTATGTCTATGTCTATTGTAATTTTTTGCACTTTTTTTCTGAGTCTCGTCCAGTGTTTCTATCACACACAGGGGCTGGGACTCACTGGTTCACACTAACTCTTTCTTGTGTACCCAAGAATGCTGAAGTTTTTAAATGCAAGAAAACTTTGTACTCCTCTGGGCCAAATGACTCCAGTTAAGTATTGTTCTCTAATGTTAAATGAATCAGTTATGCTGTAACGGTGGACATTCCTTCTTCTGCCATAAACCTGTTTTTTGTTTCCTTGTGGTAAGAGGAAAACATATTGTAGATTGGTTTTTAATGGAGTATGAATGGATGTGTGGTTTAACTTGGGTTTGTGATTGTGACATACTGTATTCCCACGGTGTATGGTAATGTGGAAGCTGTTTTGCAATCAGGGACAAAACCTAATAAAATATATAACGCAGGGCTGAATGTGAAGGTTATTTGTGTTACTGTGTGGGTTTGTCCTCTGATTGTTACAGGAACTGAAGTGATGGTATCGTAACGCCATGTTCTGTGGGTAATGTACAACATCCTAAAAAATTAAAATAAGTATTGTAAAAAAAAAGTCCTGAAGACAAAATTGCATATATATTAAAATTTTATTTATGTCACATACACAACTAAGAATTCAGACATCTGGATTCATCAAGTGTTTTTTTTTTTACAGCTGCGTTTTTACCCCACACACCTCCTAAAAAAACCAACATGGCAACCTGACTGAAAAGAAAGATGCAACAATTGGTTAATTCTAGGTTAATGGAAAAAAAACCAACATGGCAACCTGAAAAAGAAAGAACAATTGGTTAATTCTAGGTTAATGGAAAACTAAACTTTAATTTTATGGAATATACACTCATAAATTCAATATCTGACCATAAAATAACTATAAAGTTATTTAACCTAAAGAACGATAATCTGATTTAAATTTGCGTTTATTTCAAACTAATTTTATCCACCGCTCACAAAGAAAGTTTGTACACATGAATAATGTGTCCTGACATTTGATATTCGGTTTGGGGATTTATGTTTTTGTTTTTTGCAAAACAGGAGTTTTTGGATATACATCGATATTTCCTTTCATCTGTGTGAACCCGAACCTAGAAAAATCAAAGGCGGTGGGAAATTGCAAACTAGTTTAAAAAACAGTTTTTAAACGGCGGAGTGTTGATGCAGGATCTTGAACGCAGCACAGTTGGTCCGAAGCCACTTCATCTCTACGTCATTTCCGTCACACAACCTTCTCCCATAGTTTTGTCTAAGATGGCGTCAATGCAGTTAACGGATGAGGAGCTTTTCTCCGAACTGAAGCGGCTTGGGTTCACCCCGGGCCCGGTTACTGAAAATACTCGACCCGTGTATTTGAAGAAACTTAAGAAGCTTCGCGAAGAGCAACAACAGCGGGGCTCCAGGTCAGGAAAACCCCGAAGCGGCGCGGTCGTCAACAGCATCATTGGCGGCGGCAACACGACGGGATCCAGGCCAGCCAGCCATGACGTCACGCAGCCGAGCTCTAACAGGAGACCGGGCCGGAAGTCGTCCGTCCTCGGCTTTAGCTCTGACGAGTCTGACGCCGAAATCCCGCTTAAAAGAAAGGGCCTCAATCACAGCGGCAGGGTGGACCGAAGCCCTGCATTCCAACAACCGAAGCCAAGGCCAATCACACCGACTGTGGTCAACAAGAACCATCATGGCGCTGGGAGTCCGCTAAATAGCAACGATTCTTCCCGTAGTCCGGACGGTCACAGAGGCGTCTCGCTGGTCTGGGGAGCTCGCGCCAGATCCAGCCCCGAGGCGGAAGGGAGGGATTACGACGAATCGGGAGACGAGGATGATAATGAGCAGGCGACTGAGAAAAACTCTCGCTCTTTGAATGGTTGTGGAGCTTCGCATTCGACCCCCAGTAAGTTAGCGGGGGATTATTCAGACTCAGACGAGGAGGAGGCTAATCTTGGCGCCGAAGACCGACGGCGGGATAGGCTCGGGGGGCATCGGAGCCACACGAAAGCGGCGTTCCTTTCCCAAGGAGTCGGTCGAGGGCCTCAGACGGGAGGGGCAGCCAGGGAGGCTAGCCCGTCTGGGAGTGTGAACATGGTGGGAAGAAGGAGGGAGGAGGGGGAGGAAGACGAGTTGAGAAGAAGGGACTCAGATCCTCCGGGGGGCATGCGGAGCCTCAACTTTCCCAGGAAGGCCATCTACGTGTCCCTAGCAGAGAACCACGACAGGGAGGCCGACCAGAACAACCACGTCGACAGCGGGGATGGATACTCCAGAAGTGGCGACATCAGTAGGTTTAGCATCGGGCTAAGACCGCGCTTCTCCAGCTACAGCAGTCTGTCACAGCCGTACAGGAGCAACCACTCCAACCACAGTACTTCCAACCACACGTACAGCCAGGCGGCCCTGAAGCAGAAGCTGTCTCCTCCGGAGGATGAGCTGCTCCAGCAGTTCAAAAGAGAGGAGGTGACCTCCCACGGGAGCTTCAGTGCTCACTACCTTTCCATGTTCCTGCTCATAGCAGCCTGCCTCTTCTTTCTGCTGCTGGGCCTCATGTACCTGAGGATGAGAGGCTCCGGAGCCACAGAGGCGGACGCAGTCAGTAAGTGAACACAGTCATAACACACCAGGTCAGGGGTCATCAATGTGTGTCAGGTCAGGGACCCCTAACCTGACTACAGGAGGTGGAGCAGGGACCTCAACATTATCTATTAACATTTATGTCTTTGTTTTATGGAAACAGGACTCGTGTAAACACTAATAGACCCCTAACCTGACTACAGGAGGGGGAGCAGGGACCCCAACGTTAGCTATTAACATTGATGTCTTTGTTTTGTGGAAACAGGACTCGTGTAAACACTAATTTTGTCCATGAATACGTATCACTGAAACCAAACTACTTCTGTAGTTTTTTTAAACTCTGTAATAGTGATGCTCCAGTCGACTGTCTGGTGATCGGAATCGTCCGATCGACCCAGACTGATGATCATTTCCCAAAAGCGTTCTGAACAGAAATAGAAGCTCTCACGAATAAGCTAAAGCTAACATGCATTTTGCATTTTTTCTCAGACGTAGTCGTTTCAAGTCGTGTCATGCCAAGTTAGCAGCCCGCTGCTGGTCACCCCTAAACCAGCAATTATAAACCTTCAACTGACACTTGGACCAGTCACCTGGTCCTGACCCAGTGAACGAGTTTTGTTTTCCCCCCCCACTCACCAAGAACTTTATTTTGAAAGTTGTTGAACTGAAGGAAGAACCTTTTGAGTTCAGTTTTTTTTTTTAGTTCCTTTTTTCATTTTCATAATTACTGGTTTTGGGAAGAAAGTTTTGTGTTGAAGAAGAGTCTGAATGGCTGTCGGTTCAACTCCACCATGAAACGAGAGAAGTTGAAGCTGCAGCGGTCATGGACACCACAGCGTCTGTCTGCAGCTTCTCTAAGTCGTGAGCGTTTACATCATCCTGTGTCTCTGTGTCAGCTGAACATCCAGACGTGCAGTTGTGTTACACTTTAATACGTTCTGTCGTGAACCGACTTGGCTCCAGGAGAGTTTGGCTTCTGTGCTGAGGCCTCAGGGCCTGAGCTTCATGTACAGACACTGACTCACTCACCTGTGGGGTGAGGTCTGCGCTCCTCTCATCCACTGCTCCATGTCCACAGACTGTGGTGTTTGTCTCCTGTGATGTGTCCAGGTTGGTTTTAAATCCCTAACACGTTTTTTTTTCTTCTTCTTCTTTTTTTTTGTGTTTGCAGTTAAGAGCCACCCCTTTGGCAGCGACTTTGACTCTTCTTATGTAAGTGGACCTTTTCTCCTCACCCCTACTCTCTCACCCTGTCTTCCAAGCCTCTGTGGACACGTTTTTTGACCATCAAAGAAAATGCACTTCACACGCTCGACACCAGGGAGCAGAACCAGTGTTGGCTTTGTCAGATTACGGTTCTGTGAACCCGGGGAGCGGAGCTGTTGTTTCAGAGGGAGGTGTTCCAAATATGTGGTCTGCTTTGTTTTAATCGGCAGGTATAGATGAGAGCTCATGCTGGATGAACCAGTTTGATCCAAACTGGTACTGGATGATCACTGATTACTCACCCTGTCTGGGCTGCTGTTGCTGCATGTGTAGCAGAAACTGTAATTATGTTAATTGGCAGTTTATTATGCTATAGGTTTATAGGTAAACGGGTGATTATTAAAGTTTAATATTATTTATTTTAAAAAGAGGGACACATTAACCAGAACTGACTTGGTCTTTGTTTTTTTTTTTTTGTTTTTTTTCTTCATATATTTTCCATTTTGTGGCCAGATTCAACAACTGTGTCAAAGACCAACAACTAGTCTATAAAAAGTCTTTAGAAGTCGACAGGTCCTTCGTGACGTCACGTCACCACAGTGGATTTGTCGTCTTCTTCTTCAGGGCTTTTGTGACAGTTGATGAACCAACTTTTCTACTGTTGTTGTTTTTGGTTGTTTTCAGGACAAAGTAAAGAAGGACGTGATCCTACAACTGCTGCTCAGTCTACACGACCATCTGGCCCACATTGCAGGTAGCTATAAACCCAGTGTGTGGCCCACATTTTTTTCCAGCTGGAGGTGGTTTTAGCTGCATGTTGTTAAAAACTGTATTTTAGTTTGTTGTTTTTGGTTTGTAGTATTTGGAGACTAAACAAAAACATCTTTTAATGGGGTAAAATGATGTAGATATAAACTGTCTCTCTGTAAATCAGGTTGAAATCCGTCTGTTATGAAAGACAAGTTTTTAAGGTAGTTTAGATGAATGTTCACAGAGGAGCAGGTCGCTCCTGGTACTGTTACTGGTACTGTTACTGGTACTGTTACTGGTACTGTTACGACAAATTGATGTTCGTTTAGTTTTAGGTCAGGTGTTTACTACAATTATCACAGGCTGAACAGCGTTTCAACATAAATACTGTGGACCACCAAGTTCAACAATGACTCATGTCCCGATCGAATTTTCCCCATAAAGAATAACTAAGAACCAATTAATTAATTAACTCTGATTTTGTCCAATTTTTTCAGTCATTTTATTGATGATTTAATCTTTTTTTTTTTTCTATTGCAGGTCAGCATGAGTGTGGAGAGCTGGAGATTCTGAACCGGAGTCTGTCCATTGATGAAGCCTCTGCATATCTACAGGTGGGAAAACATGACTTTCACATACAGGAGGTTTGGGTTTGTGTTTGAATTCACTTTTTAAATTATTTTATTTATTTTAAATTAGTTTCAATGACAAGCCTCTGGTAAATTATCTCAGAAATAGATCGATTCTTAAATTTAAAGAAGTTCCTGGATGTTATGGAGAAGTCAGTTTGTCATATATGACTTTTATACTGTGTCTCTAGATTGTTTTCCAAACACACACCATTGAAGAGAGTGTGACTGAGTGTGTGTGTGTGTCGACACGTTCTTTATGACAATGTTGTTGTTTTTTTTTTCTTTATCTCAGGCTCAGAATCAGCAGTTTGAAGGATTAGTTCTGGAGTCTCTGGAGTGGATTATCCGGTCAGACCAGGATGTAGGGATCAGGTGAGAAGATCCTCCTCCGTCAGTGGATCTCTGTAGAACGTCTCAACTGTTTTTGACTTTGACCTTCCGTCCCCTGTGTCCCTGCAGGCTGATTGGACAGGTACCTGACGATCCTGTGACCGATATCAACGAGATCTCGCGGCTGGAGTCCACACATCCCAATATGCCCTTCGTTTGCCGCTTCCGCCGGGCGTTCCTCACCGGCATCAGCAGAGTCTTTGTCTTTTTAGTTGGTGAGAAAAGCAAAATCTTCACGGCACAAACGTAACACGCCGCAACAAACGGTTATGGCACGTCTCCTGTTCAAGTGGTAACTGCGTGGAGTGTCTTTGTCTGCAGCGGTCGGCCTCGTGTGGAGCGTCGTCTTCTACATCAAGTATCGATGGAGGCGAGAGGAGGAGGAGACCAGGCAGATGTACGACATGGTGGAGCGGATCATCGGTAAAGAACTTGACTCACTGTCAGGAGATAAAACCTTCTCTACATGTCTGTTCTTCTCTGCTACACTGAGGTCCGACCTCACAGAGGTGACCAGGACTTTTCACTGACTCCTGACTTCTACAGTGGGGGGGTTGAGGGGGGGAGGGTCTCTGAGCATTTAAAGTCTGCAAACGGGGGCGGGGCGTCAAAAAAACAGGCTGGAAGGCTGTCCGT
>NC_024314.1:28669872-28677922 GCF_000523025.1 Cynoglossus semilaevis | reverse complement strand
CATCATCATCATCATCATCATCATCATCAATAATATGACCCTAATCCAGTCAGAACAGAACTGAGCAGAGTTTATTAGATCTCTCTATTTTTCATATACATATATAAAATATAAATGAAAGCCACTAGATGGCAGCATTGTAGCATATTTTATTAATGTATTTTGACAGTCGGGGGATTGTTTTCTAATACGGTGTTTACAGATAAACAAGTAAATATTACCAGGCCTGTATCGGCACCAGTTGTTATCAGAATCGGAACAGAAGTAGAATATAAAGCCTTCGCTCAGCTGTGACAAGAGCACCTCCATGCCCTCCAAAGTCTGGCAGGGAAAAGGTGAAGCACACGGTCGTGTGGCCCAGGCTCGGTGTCATATTCATCTGGTTTCTGTCAACATTGTCTTCTGTTTCCAGCCTTCCCTCTGGACCGGAGGAACTCCCCCCCCAACAGCCTGACGCCGTGTCTGAAAATCAGGAACATGTTTGACCCAATCATGTGAGTTTCCTGACTGAGCTGCAGGTCTTTGTAGACCACCTCAGAGAGACCACCTCCAACTCACTGAAGCTACAGCATAAATATGTGACGATCTCTCCCTCTGTGTGTCCTCTTAGGGAGGTGGGGGAGAACTGGGACCTGGCCATCCAGGAGGCCATCCTGGAGAAGTGCTGTGACAACGATGGAATTGTTCACATCGCTGTTGACAAGAACTCAAAGGAGGTACGCTGCTCCGCTGCTCCTGAATATCTCTTCCAAGTACCACCAGTACGACCAGCGTGTTGTACTACAGTATCACATGAGTACTCTGCGTAGCATCGTATATGTAGTAGCGGTTTACTGCTAACCTCAGTATTAGCATACGTATTAAACTACTTCAATCAATGTAGTAATACTACAACTGGCTCTTTGCTGTCGTTTGAAAACCACAGACACAAAAGGCAAAAAAAAAAAACTCCAAGCGTTCCTTTACATACCACTAGAGGGAACCAGAGTACTGTCAGTGTTACACACTGCATAAGGGGTTGTACAAAATATATCTTTACACTGAAATATTGATATTTCATTGTATCAATTTTTTTTTTTAATTTATCAGTGATGTGATAACACAGTGTTTTTTTTTCTTTTTCTTTTTTTATCAGTGATTCCAAATGTAGTCACAGCTCCTACATTCCAGAGCTGGAACTGTTTGTCACCGATGTTACTCACAGTTTCTCTCTCTCCCTCTCTCTCTCTCTCGCTCTCTCTCTCTCCCCCCCCCCCAGGGCTGTGTGTATGTGAAGTGTCTCTCTGCAGAGCACTCAGGGAAAGCCTTCAAGGCTCTGCACGGCTCCTGGTTTGACGGTAAAGTACACACCCAGTAACACACCGAAGTATTTTTTTTAATTACCTCACAGCAGCCAGATTACTTTCCAGGAACTCTGGAACATCACCACTGATCTGCTGTGACACGTCTGGTCTGGTTGACCTGGTTAACTGTCAACATATGAAACAAAAACAGGAAGTGGGAAGAGTTCCACTGGAGAACTCTGTTGGTGTCTGTGGAACCAGATCTTCCCACGTTCTGTTCCAACACCTGAACGTCTCTCAACCTGACGTCTGGGTTTGATAGTGGGTTATTAGGAGCACACTGCCACCTACTGGACTAGAGTGTGTAGTGTCATGGTCTGATCAGTGACTTTTTGAGATAACTCAGCCTACTTCTTATGACTTGATACGTGATTTGATTTTTATTTCAACCGATGACACGCAGGTCACAGATTTGTTTCAATCTCTAACCGTTTCACGGTGCAGCGTCACAGTTCACCAAAGTACTGTGCTGATGCTTTGATCCTGGTCTGATTTACAGGCAAACTGGTGACGGTCAAGTACCTTCGTCTGGACCGATACCACCAGCGCTTCCCGCAGGCCCAGTCGTGCACCACGCCCATGAAGGCCTCCGGCCCCCACCTCAGAGCCGTGGGCTCCACGGACGGTACGGCCAGCCGCGCCTCCACCTCCTCCTCCTCCTCCTCCTCAGGCTTCTCATGAGACGCGGGTCAGTGTCAGAGACGGCGTTTTCGTCCTCCCAGCGTCACGCACCAGTTGCTGCTGCTCCTTTTACTGCTTTACAACATGAACGACTTCAGTCCGTGTCAGCGGAGAGCTACTTTTATTATTTTTTTCTACATTATTTTCAAACTGTGTCTTTTACAAAAGAATGCAGTTTTGAGTTGAATAGAATTTTTTTTTTTTTTTTTACTTCTTTCACCGTTGTTTTAAACCAACCAGGGAAGAGAAGCTGTTCTGGAATGATCTAACACACACACACATACACGTACACGTATGTTCTCCAGGCCGCTCCCTCCTCAGCCAATCACAGACCGGCTGCTGTTTCAGAGCGTACCTGGATCTAAGCTTTCATGAGAACAGAGCAGATGATTGGCTGAATGTGTCCAACGTACTCCTGATGTTATGATTATTATAATTAGTATTATTGTTGTTATTATTATTACTCTGATTATTGTTGTTGTTTAGAGAAACGAGGCGACGACGGTTGCGTAAACGAGCGTCGTCTCCGCCTTCATCGTCGTCATCATCGCGTGGTCACCTGATCCTACAGACGAACCATAAGCTTATTTATGTTGCCGCCATAGACTGCACTCCACAGGTGGACCCAGGGTTCTGGTTCTGGTTCTGGTTCCACAGTGTGGTCTGATTTAAACCACACTGACAATCACGGAACAGACCTGGGATGGTTCTAACTCAGTCGTGCCATGTTCTCGTCTCCTGTTAAGATATTTTTTTCAAAGGCGTCACGTTCTGTTGAGGAACTGACCGTCGTCGAACACTCGCTAACGTTTTCACAGAAAATCAACTCACTTTAACCTCACCAGTACCATAGAAATCCTGTTCATTCTCACTGCTAATCTGGAGTTGGAGGAACTTTTCAAACGGAAAGACCCGGTTCTCCTCCTGGTCCGCAGACGACCCCCTGCAGGTGCAGCAGCAGAACTGCAGTGACCGTGTGGACTGGGCTCCTGTGTTGGATGTTTTTGTTTGTTGTTGTTGTTGTTTTTTTTTTCTAGTTTTACATTTTTCGTCCTGTTATATAGAGGTGTTTACTCACAACAGTGACCTGAACCTTTTCTACTGCAAATATATTCCAAATGTACCCGGCTTTTTCTTTATTATTTATTACGTTAAATTTGGGTCATGTTCTCCTGTTGGTGGCGCTGCTGGCATTTCTGAGGGAATCCACATTTTGTTTTTCATTCAAGTCGCCCATTTCTACTGTCTTTACTTTGGACCAACAAACCAAAGGGGGGGGGGCTGCGAGTGGGTTCTGTCCTGTCGTCACTCCCGTCACAAACAGACGTTCTCCTCTCAGAACAGTCAGACCCAGGTCACCGTCACGCTTCTCTCCGCCACGAGTGTCTGTCAGTGTTTTAACACTATTTTAACTGCCCCCACCTCAGGGGGGGGGGGGGGGGGCTGGGTGTGGTTGTGTGTTTGTCCAGCACCTGTGTATTCAGATGAATTTTTCTTTTTTTTTTTTTTCCAGTAAAATCCAGGATCTGAATGTTGGACGTTGGTTCAGTATTTGCAGTGTGAAATTGTACAAACGATGCACATTTCAGAAGTTCACGCTCTGCTGCGGTCGGTAGCAGAAAACACAAGAGTGCCTTAAAAATGTTCTTTTCCTTTTTTGTAAAAAAAAAACAAAGCAAAAAATGAAAAAAAAAAACAAAAACCCAACAGTTGGCACTGCATTACTCATCGTCCTGGATCCACAGAGCTGAGTGAGTCAGACCTGCCGTAGACCTAGATCCTCTAGATTTCCTGTTTTTTTTTGTTTGTTTTTTTTGGTATTTTGTAGACGTTTACTTTCATATTAAACCAAATGCTTTTTCTATTTATTTCTTCAGTTGTTTGTTTGTGACCAGCCATGTTGATGCACACGAGCTCCACTATACCTGTTAATGTAGTGACCGTGTCTCCACACGTGGACTGATCGTCAGGTTCGGAATTTGTCTGTCGTCGGGACGAGCATGAGGACAAAAAAAAAAAAAAATGAAGTGAAGACGTCAAAGAGTGCTTCACTGGCATCTATTTTTGTACTTCACTAGACCGGGGGTGTCTCACCCCCCTCCTCTCTCCCCCTCACCTCCCTCACCCGCTGTCTTTGAGGCTGAGTGTAAATAGAGATGTTTGGATGTTTGGACTCCTCCTCCTCTCCTCCTCCAGGCTCCTGCTTCACCTATAGAAACATTCTTATCTTGATGTACGTTATGTAAACACTGTACATTGATATAACTGTAGTATGTACCATTATTCGCAGCTTTATTTCCATTTCATTGTACGTTTGTTTTTTTTGTTTGTTTTTTTGCCAGTGTCCCTAATCTGCTAGCCAGAGCGGGGGGGAGGTGTGAAATAAGAGACATTTGAAAGGAAACATTTTAACGAGACGTTTTGATGTAATTTGTCACTTGTACAAACAATTAAAATTAAAGATTTATTAGGCGTTTTTAAAACCTGGTCGTCTATCGTGGTCTTTCTGTCTTGTGGTGTTTTCACTGTGGCTGGGGTAAAAATGAGGTTCAAAATGAGGCTGGTGGGCCAGTTTGGTATCTGCCGCCATCTAGTGGTATCAACAGAAATTATAGTTGATTCGTTGTAATGCATGAAACAGAAGAATCAACATTGATCTTTACCAAACCCTGTAGCAGCCTGTGGGGGGCCAGGCCGGATTAGAAAGCCCAGTGGGCCTTACCTGGGCCACGGGCCGTAGATTGTCCAAGTCTGCTCTAAATAGAAATAAAAAGTACACTAATAATTTATGTAGAATTAAGTACAAGATCAGTTGAGCTATTGATGCATTTTTGAACGTTAAACTTGGGCAAGAAAACTGGTTCAAAGTTTGATACCACCTAGCCTCCAAATCCGGACTAAATTATTTAATAAAATGTTTTTTTTTTGTTGTTTTTTTTTACCATTCGTGTCCGCCTGTTATGTCTATGCGCTCTACTGTAGGATCGCGCCCCGCATTGTTTACATCAGACATTTTCCGCCCGTCCGTGAAGTGAGGGATGTGACGAAGCACCCACCGGAAGCTGGAGCGGGGGTCCTGACCACATTTGGACATGCGTAGCTCCAGTGGCCGCTGTCATTCTAGCCGTGACCCTCGCTAACAGCCTGTTGACGGACGCTGTGTTGGCGACATCTTAGCGTCACGTTAATGAGCGGGCGACACTTGACCACCGTCACCACCACCGCCACCGTCCTCCTCGTCCTCCTCCTGCCGCTGCTGCTGCCGCTTCTCTCCGGTGAGTCAGTCCCACAGTTGTTGTCGGCTTTAACGGAGAACTATTAACCACAAACGACAACGTGGGACGAACTATTTAATTATTTTTCTCTCTGTGTCGTGACGACAGAAAACAACGGGTATTTTTACCTCCACACTTTTAAACATGGCGTCAACACCGACACATAACAAACTGTTGTCATTAACCGTGACGTCGCACAAATACGGCGAGATTCTGGTTCTGTTCGAGGCGATGATTTAAATGTCAAGCACTTTTGTTTTGTAAACTACTTTACTGTTGTGACGTCATGTCAACTAACAATTCAAATTATTGTCAGTTTAAAGCGGAGTTCACTGTTGTTGTTTTTTACACCGTAGAAACTGATGTAGACCGTGTTTACTGTTGTATTTTATCTCTGTATCCAAACACTTTATTGTTGTGTATCAAGTACTGTTCAAATGTTACACTGTCTTATAGAATATATGTTTTTATTTTAAACGTATGTCAGTACGGCGGGTGTAACACTGACCCCTGTAGGCAAAACCGATAATTGTATTTGAGAAAATTTAACTAAATTAAATTTAAAAAATTAAACCCAATATTTTAGACTTTATATGCAGTACTTTCATGAACCTCATAGAGCAACAGGGCCCCCTGTTGGAGAACTCTATAGCTTTAAAACATAGCACTTTAACTTTACCAACAAATACGGTGGAGACAGAAAGAAAATTGACATCTTTAGACGCTCACTCTGGAACTCTTGGTGCTGATTGGACGGACCGTGTGACAGGTCCTAACGGGCCAAGTACAGGTGTCTGTAACGACGGACGGCTGGATTAGCTTTAGCCTCTTTGGTGTCCTGCTACATGCCTGAACGTCTGTGTCCTCTTTCAGGGACTAAGGTCTTTGGGGGGGTAGGGAGGGGGGGGTGGGGGGTATTGTACTACTGCCCATTGTACTACACATGGGGATAGTATTTGCCCTTTGGCAAAGCTGTCAACAGGTGGAACTTTTGCAGTGCACCAGTAGGCGGCGCTCTGCAAAAATATCTCACATCAACCACCTTTTGAAGGACCATGTGACCACCTGGTGAGACTGAACAAGACCATCAGAACTTTAAAGTCAGCCCAGGGAGGAGGTCAAAGGGTTAATGTTCCACTGCCGTCAATGCGACCATATAAGGTCGTCTCTCTCTTTAGCCCTAAATTCTCAGAGCCGGCTGCTCCAAGTCTCCGTTAGATCTTTTATTTTTTTCCCTCCCCTCCAGAACTGTCGGTCAGTGAGTGTGTTTGTCTCTGTCTCTCTTCAGTTTGACTTTCTCATGGCCGTTCTCCTCCGACGTGGACTTTTTGTGGCGCTGCATCGTTGTGTCAGCAGCACAGTGGCGCCCCCCCCAGCACTGCTCGCTGCTGCTCTAGGTAGAGTAACCTGTTAGCTTTGACGTCATGTCTAGTCAAGACGGCCAAATGTACGTCGGGATATCTTCAAAAATTAACAAAGAAATGTTTAAAAATCTAACGTGACGTCTTTTCAAGACAAATCTTTGGAATTTTAATTAAATTGTTTATATGACGGTGGGGGTTGTTTACGTTTAAACGTGTTGCTGCAGCCATGTTTTTTTCCCCCCTGATTAGATTTCACTGCTGTTAAAAACCAAGATGTTGTTGTTTGTTTTTGGTTGTTTTTTTTCTTGTTGACTTTAAGGAACTGTTTCCCTAGAACTGTTGACTCACGAGGCTCAGCCTCTGGTCCGTGTTTTGTTTTGTTTGTTTTGCTCCATGTTGTGATCAGACTATTTGGAGACTTGAGTCATAAAAAAAAAGTCCCGACTTTTCAAACACACGTCTGAAAGCTGCAGTTCTGTCAACGCTCTGTGTTCCGTTAGGGTTCATCGGTTCCACCGTTCATCTGGAGGTGTCAACTTTCTGTCCCTCTAGGTGTGAATGTGCACATGTATTTTTTATGTTTGTGTGTATGTGTGTAAGAAAATATTGATACTCTGAAATATTGCGATATTTTGTTTTACGATACCGTATCACTATAGTATATATTATAAACTATTATAGAATATAAATTATAGTAAGACAACTATATTTCATCGTCACTACAGTATCGCAATATATTGTATCGTTCCCCGTATATCGTATAATTAAATAAGCACGTGGTTCCTCTGGGAATCAAACCCACGACTCTGCTCCTAGCGTGCTAACTGCTACTGTACGGAACCGAAAAAACTCTATCGCCCAACGTGGGGCTCGAACCCACGACCCTGAGATTAAGAGTCTCATGCTCTACCGACTGAGCTAGCCGGGCTACTGAAATATAGCTTTCCGTCTGGTTTCGAAACTTTCGCGTGTTAGGCCGAACACGATAACCACCACGCTACAGAAACTCATATCACCGGATGCCAATACACACCCCTAGTGTGTGTGTGTATATGTGTGTGTGTGTGTCTGTGTGTGTGTCATGACCTGTGGTGACCCTCGGACATGTTTCAAATGCCCCCTCCTTTATTTCACCCCCCCTCCTTTAACCCTCTGTTGTCATGTGTTGTTCTCCCGTCTGCTCTCCATCATCCAGCCCAGTCGCTCGGTCGTAGCCTCTGCCGACGTTGCTAATTTCTAGCGGTGGGCGGAGCTCCACTGTCCAGCAGCCATGTCGGGCTTCAATCTGCTGCACCTAATAACAAAGAGTCAGCCTGTAGCTCTGAAGTCCTGCAGTCTTCCTCCAGGTCCACTGACTGGGTGCTGTGTGCCTGCTGTGCTCTGTCCC
>NC_024314.1:28663556-28669307 GCF_000523025.1 Cynoglossus semilaevis | reverse complement strand
AACCCTTGGCGGGTGTTTCAGCATTTAGTTCCTGTCTCTGCCTCTGTTTTTTTTTTTTTTTTTTTTTTTTTTGGTGCTTCTCAAAGTCAAAGGTGGTTCCTCCAGGGTTCTCCTTGTAGTATCTTAGGGTTCTCCCACACAAAGGTTCTACAGGGTCTGAAAGTCCATCACTCAGTGGGTCCAGAATTAAAACACGACCACTGAATGTAGCCTAGTGGTTCCCAACCACTGTCCCGTGGACCACTAGTGTGCCGTGGAAAATCACAACAATTTCACTTTATTGGGCTGAAAACGATTATTTATTTTTTGAGCCTAATTTTTTTTTGCTCGTCAAAGCACAAAAGGCTGAACAATTAAATCCTCTTCTGCTAGGTGGCAGCAGATGGCTATGAAAAGATAACCAGAGCTGTTGAAGAAGATCTTTGTGAGTGTCTTTCTTCAATTCCTGCCAGTTTATCAGCGTCGTCTTCAACTAAACAGGCTGAGATTTTAGTCTTATTTAAACCAGAGGATTATTAGATTTCATTACATATTTTTGTCAGATTTTAGTTTGGTGACGTGGGGTTTATCCTGGGGTAAGACCCTGGTCCAGATGTGGTCCACCTGTGGAGGATCCGACCTTGACTTTGAGACGTCCACACTGATCTGTGAGCAGCTTTCAGCCTCCTCCTCCACTGGAAGGTTTTTATTTTCTACAGACAGAACTCATAAACAATTTCTACTGTCAAGTCTGTGGCGCCATCTACTGGACAACACTAGACACGCAGACAAGGAATTTAAAATTATTTTAATAATCATTCTGATCGTTAATAATTAAATAAAATAACAAATTATTAGCCTTAGATAAATAATGGTTTTCAGATCAGTTAAGTGAAATAAAAATAAATACATTTTCCCTTGTGGCACACAAATGTGCTGCGGCCCAGGGGTTGAGAACCACTAAATTAAAATATTAGTACTTTTCTAAGACCTACTAAACGGACAGGTCAAAAACGACAAAGATTTTTTATTGTTACTAGTTATTAACTGGTTTAGTTCACCATTGTACAGCTTTACTAACACAGCAGCGCCACCTAGGGTTTAAATGTCTCAGGTTCACCTCTAGTGTTTGATCTTTAGACTCTTTAGTTTTTGTGTGGTTTTATTTTCTAACCTGTGACACAGCAGTCGTTCCAGTCACTGCTTGGCTTTGGCGTGTGTTTTTGTTTTTTTAATCTGATTTTTTTATATTTCTTTCCTGTAGTTTTATTGAAACAGTTAAACAGAGTCTGGTCCTGTCGTAACCACAGAACTCTTTAGAACCTCTCTACAGATTTATACTCTGTAATACTGCAGTTTTTTTCTTCCCTGTCTGTCTGGAGGAGTCCGGGTCTGTAACTGTCTTTTTTGTCCCCTGCAGGAGCCCGTAGGACCAAGAGGACATGGCCGAGGACTTTCCCTCAGGAGGAGCTGAGACAGCGCCTCACACCGATGCAGTTTCATATTACTCAGGAAAGAGGAACTGAGAGGTAGATGACGTCATCACTGCTCTGATTGATGGACACCTGAAAAGTTGTCTGCTTTATAGATGTGAAAACTCTGCCCTCTACTGGACATTTAACCATCCTTTACAGTTTGATCACTCAGACAACAGCAGCTCCTGTAAAATAATACTGGTCTAAACTTCGTTACAGATAAACATTTGTGAGAAACACTGACCTCTACCTGCTGATGTTTTCACCTTCAGCTCCAGGTTGTCGTCATATTTGTCTGCATTAATCATCAGTCCCTCTCTCTCTCTGGTCCCACAGCGCCTTCACTGGTGAGTTTGTGGATCACAAAGAAGATGGAACGTACACGTGTGTCGTCTGTGGAACTCAGCTGTTCAGGTTAGAACTGAACACAGTACTGTGTCTGTACTGTGTCTGTACTGTGTCTGTACTCTGTCTGTACTCTGTTTGTACTGTGTCTGTACTCTGTCTGTATTCTGTCTGTACTCTGTCTGTTACTGCACGTGTTGGTATTGTAATATTGAATTTTTATTTTTATTTTTTTTCATAGCTCAAAGACGAAATTTGACTCTGGCTCAGGTGAGAATTACAGCCGTTATGCTAATTAAGAAGGATGTGACGATTCGCTCAGACTCACGATGACGTCCACTGACCCCTGTCCTCAGGTTGGCCGTCCTTCACTGACCTGCTGAGGGAGGAGTCGGTCTCTCTGTCCGATGACTTCTCTTATGGGATGCACAGAGTTGAGACCACCTGCAGCCAGGTACAGATGCAGTGTTTTGGTTCCACCACCAGGGCGCTCATATAGGATTCCAAACATTGTAGTAAAAAGTCGCACGTTTCCCAACGTCGGAGTTTCCAAACCTAGAAACAACAATCGCACGACGCAAAACAAAACAAATAGATTGCTCCCACAGCCCAATCATTGACGCAAAACAAAACAAACATGTCAAAAAAAATAGATTGCTCCCACAGCCCAATCATCACCACTGTCATATCTGCTGCCACCTAGTGGAAGAGTATTTAATTGCTCTGCCAAAGACAAATTATTGACAATAAATTGTTGTCTGGTTTCAGTGTGGAGCCCACCTGGGCCACCTGTTTGACGACGGACCACGACCGACGGGGAAACGTTACTGCATCAACTCGGCCTCACTGGCATTCCAGCCCACGGACGGTGCCGCCCCACCCGCCTCAACCGGCTCTGCAGCTGAGGGGGGGGCCACCGGCAGCTCACCCAGTGATGGGAAGACAGAGCTGTGAAAAGTTGACATGTACAACAGCAGGTAAAGGAGTTTCAGGGTGGGTCAACATAGGGAGGCGGTGACCCCAGGAGGACGGACAGACCTCAGACACAGACCAAATGTTTAACCTGTCACACAGCCGGCATGCTTCTTCACACAGTCAGTTTGTAGTCACACCGAGTAACTGCCTTACGTTCAGTACTTCAAGTACTTTGAGTATTTGTCAACCTGGGTTTTTTTTTTACAGTATTGAACTGTAGAGAAAAGCAGGAAGTTTTGTTTCTTGAAGGTTTATCAGAGTGAACGTGTGGTTCTGCTACTGTATGTGCCTAGATTCAAATGCTGTAATGTGATTTTTCACCTCTTGGTGGCGCTACATCCCACACACACCGTACCTTTAACGTCTTTAAATGAAGATGAAATCATCCTGGTTGACAAATACCAGAATGTTCTCCCTTTACTGATCTCACGTCACTCTGATGAGAATTTTGATGCAAACAGGTCATATATAAATATATGCAGTATATAAATATATCTTTATGGAAGTTGTGTTTGATACAGAGGGTTTAAAAAGTGATGCAGGAACCAACAGACGTGACACGAAAAAAATCTGTGGCCTTGAAGTTCTTTATTTAAATATATATTTGGAAATATATATGATTTTTTTTTTTGTCTTGTAATCAGGCTTTTATTTTTAAAATTAAATTTGAGTTTATTCCAAAGATTGTGCATTTCCTCCGGTTCTTTCAGTATAAAAGCACCAACTGAATTCAGTGTGATGGTTATATTGGTTTTTATTGGAGTATATGTCTAAATATGTGTATATATGTGTGCATATATACACATATATGTGTATATATTTTTATAAATATATATATGTGTACATGTATACCTATATGTGCACATATACACATGTATGTATATATATATTTATATATATATTTAAGGCACCATCTAGTCATCTCTCAGTGGGACACTGTCTCAGAAGTGTCAGGTTGCAGACCCCCCCCCCCTTAGTGGCTGCATCTGTTATAATCTACAGTCGTGCTGTTGGGTGTCGACCCCCTCCTCACATGAAGAAAAAAAAAGGTGTTAAACATTAACAACACGATGGCATTTGGTCGATCGTCAGGTGTGTGTTTGACAAACGTCCTTCAGCCTGCGATGATCGTCTTCTTTCCACCTCTGTGGGTTTATTTTTACGTGTGTTCCCACGTTGGAGCCCCCTCCCCTGCACTGATAACACTCTGTCTTCCAGGCTGCTCCGTGCTCTCACACTGTCGGCAGCAGATTGATAATGTCTGTCTGGATGGCTGAGTGTTACTTCTGTTTGGGTTCTGACCTTGTTGACTCCACCAAGTCTGCTCTCACATTCTTTACATTCCCCACAGACCCATACGCACCAACCCCCACTGCCAGAAGGAGCAGCGCTGAGCACACAGCCTGCGTATGTACATGTAGATAACTGTAGCATATATGCACATATAGGAATATATATGCATTAATAGACATATATTTATATATGTATTTATATATTTTTTATATGTATACAGTATGTGTTTGTACCCATGTGTATATTTATATGTACATGTACATATAAATATATATATATATTTATATGTACATATAAATACATATATTTTTTGTGTACATAGTATATATTAGGTCAGTCAAACCATTAATTGCAGCGCAACAGATCAATGCATTGATCACAATTAATTACGATTAATTGTGATTGTTATTAATTATGCTTGTAATTAATTATGATATAATAATTAGGATATAAAAATATAAATCATTATTATTATTATTGATGATAATTAAACCAAATATTTTTTGTATATTTCTGGAACAGAAAGACAAATAACAGCAGGTAGAGGTCAGTGTTTCTCACCCGTTGTTATTTGCGAATAATCCAAATGATGGATCTCAGTCCGGCTGCTGTGACACAAGCTAGGGCCGCTGACCTGATGTTGAAGCACCCACGAACACATGCTAGGAGTTAATGATGGGATTGTAATTAGAGCTGCTTCATCATTTTTCCCCACAATGTGTTCAAATAACAGCACGTGTGTGAACTGTGTGTCAGTGGATGGAGGGTGGAATTATGGGATGTACAGACCGTGTCATTCAGCGTGCGTTCAAATACAAGTGGAACCAACCTTCACTGTTAGCTAACAGTGTTAGCTAACACTGTTAGCCGGTGATTGGTCGCTGACGGCGAGCTCACACTCTTATGCCAGCGTGATGGAAACATGTCATCCTCCCTGGAATTTTGTTTTCCCCCTGGAAGAAAAAAACAAAGTTAGTGAAGAGAAACTCCTGATCCTGTGGTTTACTGCACACCTCTGCCATGAAACACGCCAAAAATAAGACCCGTCATTTTGTCCCGGCCACAGACAGAACCTCAGTCTGTCCCCCAGTGTTGACACATCAGGACGTCTTCATCACAACACTGAGAAAAGTCACTGGATTTCACAAGTGAGGAATTGTGGTCTACGTCCTTGTCAGGGATGGAAGTGTCGCCGTGGCCAACGAGACGGAAAAAGTTAGGTTTTAATTTTGTGGATGAGTAACAATGGTGTTCATGAAAAGACCAGGAGTGGAGAGCTTTGAAAAGTAAATGATTTATCCATCGCTGATTGGATACAGAGACTGTAACCAATCACATTTCACAACAGCAGGGTCTCATTTAGTAAAAAAAAAGTAGACAAAATTTTACTCAAAACTCGCTACTTTCAAAAACGGAATCAAATTCAAAACAGAGAACCGCGGTGAATCGTTTTGTATGCAGCGGCTTTCTAAATACTCGAGAGACCAGCAGGTGGCGCCTTTACCCTGCAAACTAGAGCAGTTCTATAGGAGACTGCTGTCTGTGTCACCTGAAGACAACACCAAAGATGGTGTCCTAACTACAGGCGATCATTTATTCATTCATATATTTATTTTTAAATCTTAAATCTCTGTGTTCATCACAACAGACTAGTGTTAATGTAAACCACCAACATGATGGAAAC
>NC_024314.1:28660885-28663515 GCF_000523025.1 Cynoglossus semilaevis | reverse complement strand
CCTGACCCCCGTGGGTGTGGTGGCTGGATTCCACTGCAAATCCTCTGGAGTTCAACAGCCGTCCTTTAAAGGCCACTGTTTTCTCTCACTATCAGTTTCCTTTTGTGTTCTCCACAGGAAGTCAACACAACACCTCGTGACGGAGAACACACTGGTGGGTAGTGAGTCACGGGGGGGGCTCTGCAAAACGTATCTTTATATACACATACATATAAATTTATAAATAAATATACATTATATGTAGATATATATGTACATATATATATTTATGTATATAGGTATACATATTTTGTGTCCATATATTTTATATATGTACATATATATTTATGTATATATATGTGTGTACACATATTTTTGCATCTATACATATATTTTGTGTGTCCATATATTTTATATATGTACATATATATTTATGTATATGTGTGTGTACATATATATTTTTGTATGTATATATACATATTTTGTGTCCATATATTTTATATATGTACATATATATTTATGTATATGTGTGTGTACATATATATTTTTGTATGTATATATACATATTTTGTGTCCATATATTTTATATATGTACATATATATTTATGTATATGTGTGTGTACATATATATTTTTGTATGTATATATACATATTTTGTGTCCATATATTTTATATATGTACATATATATTTATGTATATATATGTGTGTACACATATTTTTGCATCTATACATATATTTTGTGTGTCCATATATTTTATATATGTACATATATATTTATGTATATATATGTGTGTACACATATTTTTGCATCTATACATATATTTTGTGTGTCCATATATTTTATATATGTACATATATATTTATGTATATATATGTGTGTACACATATTTTTGCATCTATACATATATTTTGTGTGTCCATATATTTTATATATGTACATATATATTTATGTATATGTGTGTGTACATATATATTTTTGTATGTATATATACATATTTTGTGTCCATATATTTTATATATGTACATATATATTTATGTATATGTGTGTGTACATATATATTTTTGTATGTATATATACATATTTTGTGTCCATATATTTTATATATGTACATATATATTTATGTATATATATGTGTGTACACATATTTTTGCATCTATACATATATTTTGTGTGTCCATATATTTTATATATGTACATATATATTTATGTATATATATGTGTGTACACATATTTTTGCATCTATACATATATTTTGTGTGTCCATATATTTTATATATGTACATATATATTTATGTATATATATGTGTGTACACATATTTTTGCATCTATACATATATTTTGTGTGTCCATATATTTTATATATGTACATATATATTTATGTATATATATGTGTGTACACATATTTTTGCATCTATACATATATTTTGTGTGTCCATATATTTTATATATGTACATATATATTTATGTATATATATGTGTGTACACATATTTTTGCATCTATACATATATTTTGTGTGTCCATATATTTTATATATGTACATATATTAATATGTATATGTCTATATATTCATCCATTATGTCTGGTTAAAAACGGAACATTATAAGAATGATCTGTTACAGTGTCGATTCACATGATGTTATTTACAGACACCGTGTGGACAAAGTTGTTATTTCACCAAAGAACCTCCAGTTCTCTCAGCGTGTGTTTGTGGAGGTTTCAACATCAGGTCAGCGGCCCGACTGAGATCACACTGTACATGACAATTAAGGCTAAGTCTTTGTTTGTTAATTTAGAGTTTAAATTCCAAACAAAATTATGTGTTAAAAAACGTCTGCATTTAATCGCAATTATTTCTCTGTTCCTCAAATTACTGGGTCCATCGTTAAAACACGTTAACGTTAACAATAAAAAGTTTAAATTTAAAATTTATCAGAGCCTCTAATTGAAGTATTTATTATAATGATATTTATTTATCGTAATTATTTTATTCTCAGGTGATAAAAACAGTGAATCAAACACATTTCAACGTTACTTTGTGATTCTGTCTACTGTAGTTTTTGCTCTCGGGGAATTTTTTTTTTTTTTTTTTTGAGTTTGATTCCCTCTTCAGGACGGTGTCTTGAACCTGGTCGGTCTTTGAAGTGTTGTTGATCTTCTCTGTGTGCCTGGTTCACAAGTTCATCGCTGTCGAATAAGGTGAAAGGTCACAGCAGTGAAACCAACACAACCACAGTCTGTGGGTCTGCACCACAGAAATGAATATTCACACACACACACACACACACACACACACACACACAGGGCTTTCCGTTCCAGTGCAATAACACATTTCTTTCCTGTGTCTTTGTGCGTCCTCCGGCCTGGACGCAGCCCCGTGCCCGGCAGAGACGTGCACTTGAACAGCAGCCACGGAGGTAATGGATCTGTGCAGCCCATTGATTGTATTGGTTTGATGCTGACGCCGCTCTGTCTGAAAGGGAGGGGTGTGCACAGAAACCCTCTTCTTTGGGGAGGAGGGCTGCTCCTCGCCCAGTGAATGGCTCCTGTGAATGGAGTGAATAGCGGCTACAAATTAACCACACACCGAGTGAAGTGACTGCCTCAGAGGGAGGAAGTCCCGCCGTCGGGAAAATAAATGTTTGGGGGGT
>NC_024314.1:28659323-28659649 GCF_000523025.1 Cynoglossus semilaevis | reverse complement strand
TCTTTTTCCTCCTCCTCCTTTTTTTCCATCCTTATGGAGTGGCTGCCTGTGTGTGCGCGCGGGCGCGCGCGTCTGTGTGGGCATACATGCACATCCCTTGCACTCTTCATGCACTCTACACACGCGCACTGACGCGCGCGCGCGCACGCCTCTCAGTAGTAGTCGGTCGGTAGTAGTACACGGAGCTGCCGCTCTTGTTGTGCCGCATGGTTCTGCGCGGTGCCGCGGTGCGCTCTACAGCCGCGTCCCTCTCGCTGCTGCTCGGCGTCTCACAGGCGGATGTTTCCGCTCTTTCCTCCTTTCTTGTGTCCCCTCTCCCGTGTGGC
>NC_024314.1:28656952-28659254 GCF_000523025.1 Cynoglossus semilaevis | reverse complement strand
AGAAGAAGAAGAAGAAGAAGAAGAAAAAGAAGAAGAAGAAGAAGCGGTAGAACAGCTGCCTCGGAGACCTCCGGTTTCTAATTGTTTTTTCACGGTTTTCGCGCCTTTCTCACCGGGAGAACGTGGAAGCAGCAGCACCGGCAGAATCATGAGTGGACGCGGGGACGACGGCGGTCAGAGCTCGGGCTCCCAGGAGCCCGCAGGGGCCTCGGAACCACAGAAGAGGAGGCCGGGGAGACCGAGGAAGCCCCAGAAGGTAGGCGGCGGTAGAGACGGATTTAAAGGCACTTCATCACTTTGACGTCGGAGGATAAAGTTAAATGTGGTCGGAGGTCGAACTGTGGTCGGAGGTCGAACTTTTTGGAGACTTATTTTTGATTTCTCACATTTTTTTCATACCGTTGGTCGGTTGGTCGGATTATTGTTTTTAATTGTTTTTATATATATATTTATATAAATGTGTTTCACGGTCGTGTTTACGGTTTTTTTTTTACATGCACGGTTCAACCACAGCTGCACCGAGGAATGAACTCCGTGTCACTGTGTTTAATTGACTACAGTAAAGAAAAAGTACAGGAAGAGAGTGGCCACACACACACACACACACACACACACACACACACCTATTCATTTATTTGTATATGTCGCTGTTTTTCCTGATTTATTTTGTAAAGTTCGATGTTTCTTCTCATGATCAACTTTAACGACATAAAAAACATCGTTTTCACTGAAATATAAATCTCCACAAAACACGTGTAGAACACGTCGTCCACGCCATATATTTACCGACATACATTTCTGCAGTATATGCCGCGGCGACATTTGTGGAGTACATTTTAGTAATTTTAATAATATTTGTGCCGTTGCTTCATTCGTGCTAAAAAAAACGTTTTTTTTTAAATTAAGAAATGCCGTATTTTCCCAAAGTTGTGAATGAAAACTGTTTTATTTTAAACCAAGGCTATAGATTATTTCGAATGTGTTTTTAAGTTATTTTTTCTGACACATTAATCATTTTATTTAACTGTTTATTTAAAAACTGAACAGTCCAGATACTAATATAAATATATATATATTTATATATATGTATCAGACAATGTTTAATAATTTATTTTAAAAAAACAAAGT
Organism: Cynoglossus semilaevis; assembly: GCF_000523025.1. NCBI lineage: Eukaryota > Metazoa > Chordata > Actinopteri > Pleuronectiformes > Cynoglossidae > Cynoglossus > Cynoglossus semilaevis. Next base: position 28,658,126 of record NC_024314.1, on the reverse strand, counting down.
TCAAATAATGACCCAAATATGACATCATTTCCTGTTGTTGTGGCTAGTGGCGTAAGAAAAGCACGTGACAGTGCTCACAACGTGATGACGTAGGAAGAACGGTGAAAAACCTGAGGGGATCAATGAAGCACCTGTTGTCCGGACCAGAACGGTTGGTTCTGGACCGGGTCTCCGCAGACACACGTTCTAGGACACGTTCTGGGACACGTTCTGGGACACTTTCTGTCATCTGATATGAACGTTGTTTCTATATGTGAGAAGAGTTATTGTTTTGTCCGGTTTTGGTTGCACTTTCACCGATATTTAAAAATCGGTATGCTACGGTTAGCAGCTAGCAGCGAAGTTAGCTCAGGTTAGCTCAGGTTAGCGCCACTACGGTAGAAAATTACCCTCCAAAACAAAACAAAAATGGCCTGAAATATGTTGACAGTGCTGTATATAAAGTATTAATATGATAAAAAAAAGTTTGACAAAATCTTTCGAAAAATTATATTTTAACATATTTTAGGGTTAGAAATGACGAAAATAGTTACCCAATTTTTTTTACCCGAAAATTGTTACCCAAAAAATTAATAAATTTTTTTAAATTTAAAAATGATTTAATTCTTTAATGATATGTGACTACATTTTAACCCTATATATATATATATATATATATATATATACAGTATATATAAATTCCAATTTCCTGCCAAAGCTTTTGTTGTTTTTCTAAGATGTAAGGACAGGGATAATGGATGTGGCTCACACTATGGCTCTGTAAACACATCGACCATAGGTTCCCACAACATTCAGTGACGAGGGGAAGTTTCAAGGATTTGTTTCCTCACCTTGACACCCGTGTCCTCCTTCTGCTTGTAGGAGCCAAGCGGAGAGCCGGTCCCTAAGCGACCAAGGGGCCGTCCCAAAGGAAGTAAGAACAAGGGCCCGTCCAAGGCAGCCCAGAAGGTGAGCAAAGTCAGAGCGCGTGTGGAGCTTAAAAGAAATAATTTGTCTGTTCTTAACACAATATATTGTGGTTCTGAGGACAAAGAGCAAAAAAAAAAAGCTCAAAATATTGTTACAAATACTATGGAACATGAACTGTATGTAATGAGACACAGCTATGTTGTCTGGTTGAAATGAGTGAATTTGAAAGACGTGTTAAACTTATTCAGTTGACCTCAACACTTAT
>NC_024314.1:28654476-28656897 GCF_000523025.1 Cynoglossus semilaevis | reverse complement strand
TTGACAAACAAAGATGATTTATTTATTTACAAGTTCCAGCCCTAATAAGTAAAATTGTATATTTTTCCAAATTACACCTGATGATCTCTCACGTCACACTAGTGTGCCGTGGACCAGGGGTTGGGAATCACTGGTTTACATTATACTTTCTGTGCAAGAAGGGATTTAGCGGACCATAAAAATCCACATCGTAGACGATGTGATCCAATGAACTGCAACGTTCAAGAAAAGTTAAATAGAAGAAAATACATGAAAATTCTAAATCGGTTCCATCAGGTACTGTTGGTGGCACCACGTTTGTCATTTTGGTTTTCCAAACTGAGGCCTTCAAAGGTTCAATATCCATTTCCAGGTGAGCTTTAGGGTCGAAACCCGGACATTCGACGTTGTCACAAAGGTCGTTCACAGCAGACAGTCTGTCGACCAGTCTGCAGCCCTGGTTGGTTGTTTAAAAATAATCTCCTGACAAGGTTTGGGGAACGATGACCTCCGTGTCGAAGAGTTCCATTAGGGCGCTCCGTGGGATGGATTGATGGCTTCAGTATGTCTAAACCAAACACATGGAGATAGGAGCGGCCACACTCAAAGACAGGACCAGACCCAGGGAGCCCCAAGTGGACAAGTGGTAAATCACAACAAACGTCACACGGTCCATCAGACGGACCACGACCCCTGGTCTGCGTCTGGTTTTGTTGGGATTTATTCTTCATATGAAGTTGAGAGGTTTTAAAACAATAATTTCTTAATTGAAAATAAATGCTTTTCAAAGATGATAAAATATCTGGAGTCACTGGAGACAAAACATCTGCCGTTTGAAATTCTCTCAACTGTCTTAGAACTTTTTGACTATATGTTGACTCTCAACGTGATGTCTGTCCACTTGACCTTTGACCAACTGTCCTTTCTGACATTATGGTCATATAAAGGGTCGTCCTCTTCCACCAGGGCTGGGACGTGAGGTCCGGTCTACGTATTAGGTCTGATCTAAAAAGACTCTCACGTTCGTCTTTCCTTTTCTGCTGCGTTGGAGTTAAGAAGTCGGCGTTGAATCAAATATTGATGTCAGTCGGAGACAGTGACGTCTCCGGAGCTCAGAGACATAAACACAATGATAATTAATTGAACAGGGTGTTGTCTTTCAGACCATTAAAAATGCAGGGTTCTAAAGAGAGTCCTGGGATTATGGTTCCCAGATTGGCCCGGTACCATTTTCTTTCATTCTAATGGGTTTCAGGACTTTATCCAAGTGGGCTTTAAAAAACCCCCGTTCCATGATTCACATCTAGTTGGTCCCGTTGGGCGCCCCCCCCCCCACTTTGGAAACCATCAACTTTATTTACCTATAGAAAGATTAAACTCATTTGGGCCGGGAACTGAAGTTCTCTGAAGTTCTGTTGAAGTTCGGTCGAGTTGAGGAGGTTCTACTCTATGTTCTACGTTCTACGTTCTACGTTGATGATCATCAAATACATCCCTTATAAAACAGACCTGATGTTCCTCTGACTAATCCAGAAAAAAAAATCAGCCTCCGTCACAGTGGAACTGTAGATGGCGCTCTTGCATTTAGTGGATGAAAACTGTTATTCGAGAGAATCGAGTTCTTGATCAGAACCTCTTTGACCACCTGGGCAGAATGGTTAGGAATCATAACAGACCTCAGGCTCCAGCCACCGCTCCACCCGCTGCTCCACCCGACCAGGCACTGGACTCAGTTCCAGTTCCAGTTCCAGTGTTACCGGTGTTACCATTTGCAAAATTCATTGGCGCTCGGCGTTTGGACTAAGATTTCAGCCTGACTCCACACAGCCTGGACGCATCCCATTAATTATGGACAGGTGTCTGGGCCGGGCCACGTGACTGTATGGGCTGTCCACAGTGTCCAGCCCATCTGACCTCTAACCCCTGTGATTTTTTTTGTTTATTATTTCTATATTTTTTCTACTGTTTTGTGGTTTTGGACAGATCATTTTTTATTTATAGTATTTTATTTATATATATGTCATAATCTAATCAATTTAAATATTTTACCTTTTATTTTGTTTATTGTCTGAGGTTTATTTTTTTAAAACAAATTGTCTTATTTTAATATTTTTTCTTTTTTCACAGAAAACTGAAGCAACTGGGGTGAAGAGACCGAGGGGGAGACCCAGGAAATGGGTGAGTCGGGGGTCTCTTTATCTTGTGTGTTGTGGGCCGTTCTTGACTTGTGTTGGACCTCAGAGTTCTGGCCATCAGTGCAGAACATTCAGTTCCAAACAGACGTCATGAGTACGAAGAGCGCCCCTCATGTTGGTCCCTCCCAGTTGTCGCTGCTGTGTTTGTGTTATCAGTCAGAGATAACGTTTACTCTCCACGATGTCCACACCAATAGTTTAATAATTCCCGCGGCCTCAAGGCCTCCGTGTTTGTCAGACCCTGAAG
>NC_024314.1:28650778-28653998 GCF_000523025.1 Cynoglossus semilaevis | reverse complement strand
CAGTTAATGTCAATCAACGAGGGCCACGCCTCCACCGTACCGTCATTGGAGGGTCACGAGTTTATATGTATATTTATATATATATGTATATATAAATATATATATAAAACAGTGATCCTCAATCACTGGATCCTGGACCAGTATTGGGACCTGGATCATTTGGCACTGAGACTAGAGCTTTTTTTATTTTCATGACTCTTCTCGGTATTTTATTTTGAAAAATTACCACTTCCCCCCAAGATGTCAGTCCTGGCGTAAATACTCGTATTATATGTAAGAAACAGTACACAAATACTGAGTTTTTTTTCACACGTACATGTGAGTTCCCCTCGACCCCCTCGACCCCCTCCAGCCCCCACCCTCTCTGACGGGACCGCAGACACACTGTACTGTAAATAAGTCAGCTGTGCCGGAGGTTGTGAACCCTCTCCCACTGCTGACGTCCTGGTGGAGATCAAAGGTTCTGCGGCAGAGCCAAACAACCTGTCGACGTCGCTCAGTCAGCGGGGACGTTCGTACCCGCAGGTGGCGCTAGACCGCCGACCATCATGGAGAATTAATGATTACATTTAAGGTTAAACCTCAGGGACGGGCAAAACTTTTATTTACACTTTATCCACCGGAGTGACCTTTGACCTCTTTAACTGGCTGTCCCTGTTTTTCACCTATCTCTGTTGCTATAGTAACAAAACACCTTGTCTTTAGTTTACCGTATGTGGAATAGGGAGGTTTTTGGGGGGAGGAGAGTCGGGTGGGAATGAGAGGAAGGGGGGGGGGGTAAACAGATTAAATTAAAAATTAAATTTTGGTTTTGAGAAAATAAATCAGACCGAACTACAGCCGATTCACGTTGGGGTCAAATGTCGACGTTCTGATCTGGTTGTTGATTCTGGACGATTGAAATACCTGATAAAAAAATAAAAAATTTCATGATGAAAAATTCAAAAAGCTGTTGGCGACACCTGAGAAACTGATCTTAATTTAAGGTTAAGCTAAAAAAAAAATTGCATTTTTTTTTTAAATGTTTGTGCAGAGCTAACAGTGTTAGCCGAGGTTGAACGGCTCTGAGGGCAGATCTGGGGTCAGCGTCTCATTGATATGTCTGCAGGGCCGTGTCCTCCGTGTGCAGGTGCGGAGCGGCCGAGCAGCTGAGCAGCTTCCTCTGCTAATAAACACTCGGAGGGCAACTGTCCAGCGGAGTGCATTCATCAGCAGTTCCGCTCGTCTGCTGCCAAGTGGCCGCCGTCCACTGGAGTTCATGTGTCCAGGCCTTTACCGCAAAGTTTGCCTTTTGTTGGCCTGCGAAAAAAATCAGCCGTTTTCGGTCACGAAGCCTCAGGATTTTTTTCAGTTGAACTGAAAACGACTTCTCTGCTGCTGTAGTTGAAGACCAGCGCCTGTAGGTGGCGCTGTAGGTGGGACTGATCTGTCATTCCATTAGCTTTGAATCCTTCTTTTGAGGTTTTTCCTGCAGATGAGACTAGAGATCAGGGGTTCTCAAGTGGAGGTGCGTGTACCCCTGGGCGTCTTTATCTTAAATAAGCTAGAAGCTACAGATCGCTGTTCTGCCCCGCGGCCGTCCCCCCCAGCGCTCTTCTGCCCCGCGGCCGTCCCCCCTGTCCTCCACACAGCTGCGTCTTTGTCTCCGCGGCCACTTCCGAAAGTAGCCGACATCCAGGACGTACAACGTATATATCTGGGCTTTTCTTGGCGCAGACCCTGCAGTTAAATGAAGTCCACTGTGTCTGGACGACGCCCCCTGCTTTAGACGGGCGGAAATGACTTAAATGAACGGACGGGGACGGACGGTGGGAGTGTGTGTGTGTCCGGAGAGTGTGTGTGTGTTGATCTGGATCAACCACCAACAGTCGGACGGTGACAGTTTCATCAGTGAGAAAATGAAGTGAACGTCGTCCAATCAGGGCTCGACCAATGAAATCACCTTTCCTGTTTATATCTTTATTCTTTATTCAGTTCTGTTGATCTTTTTTGTTGGATCTAATTATTTTTTATTAGTTTCCTGTTTGAAACTGTTCACAAAATACTGTTGAAATCATCCAGGAACCAGGAACCGATTCATCCCTGTCACGTTGATTCCTACGGGAAAATTGTTTCAGTTTTCGAACTTTTTGTTTCACAAACGAATTAGGTTTGAAAAACGAAGATGTCTCGTGTAGAAAAGACTTTCATAAAGCAGTGAAAACTGAGCGTTTCAGTCACATGGACTTCCTGTTTTTTCCCGTCTTCGTCAACAGGATTCTTTAGTTTCACAGAAGCTTTACTCGGGCTTAGAATTTTTATTTTTTTTTCACGTCTTTGCAGATGTTGATTTGTCACAGCAGCTGTTGTCTCCAACAATCTGCTGGATTCTCGTCCACGTTGGAGAAAAAGACTCGCTGCTCCAACGTACGTCTCTGTGAATCTGCTGAATCGTCATGGAAACGTGAACGCGATGCTTCGGTGTTGTCGTTCTACGAAGGATGAGTTTACGTTTACGTTTGCCTGCGTCCGTGGTGATTGAACAGTTGTCCTTCAAACGTCGTGAAATGACTCATCAAAGGGTCAGTGTTTGATTGACAGGTGGGTGTATCAAACCCTGCTGAGGCTCAGCTCCAACGACTGACGTCTTACTGAGAAAATGATTGACAAAAGAATCACTTTTATGGAAGTGAGTCTTTGTTGGAAGTTGTTGAGCAGTGGTGGGTGTCGACGTTGGGCTCCTGCGTGATGATTGGACGAACTGTTTAAAGCACGTGTTTCTCATTGATAAATGCTCGGGGTGTTAGAAAATTTCGATAGAGTGAAGTATCTCCTGATCTGTCCTCTCCTGATCCCGTATCAATCTCCTCAGTCATTGATCAGTTATTGATTTTTTTCTCTCCAATTCTCAGTCCAATATTCCTGGTGTTGGTTCATGTTCTTGTTCTTTTCTTTCTTCTCTAGTGATTCCAAATGTAGATCCCTCTGTTCCAGAGTTAGGAACTGATGTTCAGATGGAACAGAGTCTCAGACTAGGATCACACTGGGGAGGGGGAGGGCAGAGTCTGAGACACACTTCAGTGTGTGGATGTCAATGTTTAAAATAAATAAATAAATAAAAATGCAGATGATGCATCCATTAGCTCCGAACGTCCCGCCACAGACACCAGCGCTAACGTTAGCTACGACAGGCCCGGGGTTTTCTGATGGCGGTTTCGCAACACCGTCTGTTTATTTACAG
>NC_024314.1:28630651-28631084 GCF_000523025.1 Cynoglossus semilaevis | reverse complement strand
TGCTGCCACTGTTCTGAGGCAGGAAGTGAGCGGTTCCAGACACTCCAGGTTAATCCGTAACATCTGTGACGCTCTGCTGGAACAAGGCAGCGCTGAGTGCCGTGGATGCAGCACTTCCTGTTCCAAAGCAGCCGCACATGCACTCTGGGAAACAGTCACAGTCATGTGCGTCCGATGGTTCCAGGAGCCGGGGAGAGTGAATGAACAAGCCACAGTGTGGGGAATTCTTCAAATGCTAATTCAATAACCTCCGAGGAAAGGATTTGAAAAGTCCGAGCAGACATTCCCGGTTTTCCCTCCACTCTTGGTTCCATTTTTCCCTTTGAGATACTTGGGAACAGATTTCACTTCAAACAGCGGAGGCTCCTAAATGGAGCCGATCCAATTTGTCTGTGCCTTTCTTTCTTTTCAGAGCGCCCCCTCCGCCCCCCCC
>NC_024314.1:28626723-28628702 GCF_000523025.1 Cynoglossus semilaevis | reverse complement strand
CCCCCTAAGCACAGGATTTAGTTGGACCCTTATAGGTGCAATTCATGCCCCTGGTGGGTGGGTCGTGGGGGGGGGGCATTGGCAGGGGTTGGTGGGGTGTTACCAATCCGACCATAGAGAAGGGGTTGGACGGGGGGGGGGCAACTTCCATCTAGGAAAAGACAAAGCCGTGCCAGTTGGACCTGCCGGTGGTCCCTGAACCTCAGCTTTAACAACCGTGTGACGAAGTACGGGTCAGGTTTTCTACCACACGTGATATTTGCCCTTTCCTGTGGGGGGGGGGGGTTTCCTCGAGGGTGGACGGATGTTTTCTGAGGATCAAACGTCAACAGTGTGGTGACAGACAAACACGGCAGTCTGTGTACTAAGACGTGTGTACCTGGAATACACAGTACTGTGCAAATATTTTAGGCAGTATTGTAGTATTTAAAACAGAAGTCAAAAATAAAACTAAAATGTATTAAAGTAATACTCCGTGTACAGGAGTTTTACTTCACTCACCAAAACATTATTTGACTAAAAATAGTATTTGTAAAAAAAAAAAAAAAGTATTTGTACAAAAATTCCAGTCAGTCAAATATTTACCTGCTCGGCCAAACAGTCAGGTGTTTCATCTTGGTATGTGTGTGTACACACACACACACACACTCACACACACATACACACTCACACACACACAACCTGCTAAGGGCTGCGAGGGGAGGTTAGAACTCACTGGGTCACATGATCCGTTTGTCTTCAAAGGAGGTTCAAAGGTTAGCATGTCTGCTAACGGTTAACCAGAACAAACAACAGCGGCACCTAGTTTATGGGATAATTAATGCGTCGACTGCAGACGCAGCGGAGCAGGAAACAAACTCCGTGCTGTTGGAAACACTTCTGTCCACACGGGTGACTCTCAGTGACCCCCACCAGGAGGCCCCCCTCTCCCCTCCATGGAATATATTCAAAATATATAACGCCGCGGTTGACAAGATACGTCAGGAAAATGTGCGTTAACGTACGCGAAATATAACTTCCTACTTCCTGTAAATCTGACGACTTTTATCACGTTTAATTCTAACATTATAATGAATTAATCTATTTCATTAGCCTCCCTGCAGTACCTCTGTTGACCTGCTAAGGGCTGCGGACCTCATGTTGAACACCTCAGTGATCGAGGATTTAATGATCGATGATTTTAATCAAGGTTAAATGAAAAAGTTTCATTCAGTCTGTTCTGTTCCGTGAAGATTCTTCTTGATTAAAATCATCAGATTTTAAATCTGTTCTGTTCCGTGAAGATTCTTCTTGACTTAAATTCACTCCACTGATCTTCATTCCTTCAACTTGAAAAAAAAAAATCTATTTTTTCTGGACCTGCTGTCCATAAAAAATAGATTTTTATTTTTTTTTTGTCTGGGTCCGTCCTCTGTCGTATATAATCACGGCGCAGGAGAATAAAACTGCACGCGCAGTGACCTCGTACGAGTAAAATATGAGACACGTCCGTGGAGACGGTTGTTTAAAATCTGTTCTGTTTGAAGAGTTGGAGACAAAAATGAGACAAAAGCCGTCCTGCGTGGACATGTCCCACCGAGCTCTCAGCTGAGTTCATTTGACTTTTCATTTCTGCTCTACTTTCTCTGTCAACTGTTGGACAACGAACAATGAATCACGAGGTGAAGACGTGAACACAGAGGAGACAGACTGAGGACCTAGACTGAGGACACAGTCTGAGGACACAGACTGAGGACACAGACTGAGGAAACAGACTGAGGACAGTCTAGGTTCACAGACTGTGTCCTCAGACTGAGGACACAGTCTGAGGACGCAGTCTGAGGACACAGTCTGAGGACACAGTCTGCGTCCTCAGACTGTGTCCTCAGTTTACGTCCTCAGTCTGTGTCCTCAGACTCTGTCCTCAGTCTGTGTCCTCAGTTTGTGTCCTCAGTCTGTGTCATCAGTCTGTGTCCCCAGACTGTGTCCGCAGTTCGCGT
>NC_024314.1:28623297-28626527 GCF_000523025.1 Cynoglossus semilaevis | reverse complement strand
ACACGGCCGCGGGGAGCCCAAACATTCCCTCCCCTGCTTCCTGTTTTTTTTTTTTTTTTAATTCATTAATTGCCAGAGCAGAACGAGACCAGGCAGCAGATGTTCCCAGGTTTTTTTTTTAGCGGAGCATAAAACTGCCCAACTCTGAGTCTGAACTTTTTAGAGCTGCGTTTTGTGGCGATGAAATTCCTCGAAGCAGAGCCACATGGATTTCCCTGGTTTACATTTTTCCTGCTTCAGGTTGGAATTCTCCCAACTTCACAGTTCACTCCACCACACACTCTCTCTCTCCCTGTCTCTGTCTCTCTCTCTCTGTCTCTCTGTCTCTCTGTCTCTCTCTGTCTCTCCCTCTGTCTCTCCCTCTGTCTCTCTCTGTCTCTCTCTCTGTCTCTCTCTGTCTCTCTCTCTCTCTCTCTCTCTCTCTCTGTCTCTCTCTCTGTCTCTCTCTGTCTCTCAGTCAGGTTGGACTTAAAGACTGAGGACGTGATCTGGACCAGACATTTAGAACAGATTTTTTTTCTTTTTCTAAATCACATAAATATGAATCATTCATACGTTTATTTATTCACTGCTGCATCAAAAAGTGCATGGAACCAAAACGGTTCTTGAACCGAAGATGGAACTTTTCAGGAAGAACAAACATTAAAACAGTAAAAAATTTTGTTCTGACGTTTTTTTTATATTTAACTTTTTAGAACGCGTCGTAAAGTCAAATCAGTGGAAGGTTAAAAATTCTTGTTCTGACCCAGAACGGTGACTTTTTTTTATCGTTAGTAGGTTCTGTAGGCAGCATGCTGTGGCCCAACAAGTGGGTTGTGGCCCAACAAGTGGGTTGTGGCCCAACAAGTGGGTTATGGTCTCCAGCACCAGAACAATAACTTTGGAAATGTGCGCTAATCATTCGGGATGAACGTCAAATTTTACTGGCAAAGTGCGATGTGTCAAAAAAGTTTATGAATATTTTTCTGACTTTTTTTGTGAAGGACTGTAAAAGTGTCCGTCTTGACATGTAGTTTATGTGACGTGGCGTGGATGAAGTACCGTCTGTGGTTGAATACTGCAGTTGTCACGTGTATCAGTGAGTAGTTAAAAGTGATAAACTGCGAGGAAGTGAAGGAAAAGGAAGGAGGGAATTAAGGCGCTAATTCAGCAGCTGCAGAACAGAACGAGGAGACAGTGGCTGCGTCTAGACACTAAATGTTTACCCCCGCTCTCTGGGGCAGACAGGGCAGAAAGTGGAAAGTGCAAAAACAAAGGTGCGAAGGTTTAACTCAGCAACGTAACTTTAGATCAGACGATTGGCTCCAAGATACAAAAAAAAAAAAACAGAACAAAAAACTACATCATGTTAAGACAGTACTTCTCAAATAGTGGGGCGGGCCCCCCATGGGGGCACGGTGAGGTGCTGAGGGGGGCGTGAGGGGCTTCCAGTGGAATATAGCCTCCAGTCACTAGGTGGCAGCAACTCATACAGTGGTTTGTACAGATGAAAATATACGTGTTATCAGGTTCTCAAAAGTACGTTTTTGAATTTGCAAGGTTGTGGGTCGGTTGGTAAAAACATTTCTGTCCCCTAGGGGGCGTGTGACAGAGAATAATTGAGAACCAACGTGTTGAGACACGATGACCATGAAGGTGGAGAAGGTCAAGACCACGGACACACGGAGACGTGTCGTTGACTGGACTGAAGTTTCAGGAGTGGTGGAGTGGTCAGGGGGGTCGGGGGGGTGAGTTTTTTTGGGGGGGGGTCTGGACTGACCTCTCCTGATGAGTCCGGACTTTGGTGAATGTGTGGCTGTACAAGGGATGACCATGAAGGTGGAGAAGGTCAAGACCACGGACACACGGAGACGTGTCGTTGACTGGACTGAAGTTTCAGGAGTGGTGGAGTGGTCAGGGGGGTCGGGGGGGTGAGTTTTTTTGGGGGGGGGTCTGGACTGACCTCTCCTGATGAGTCAGACCTTTGGTGAAGGGTTGTCTGTACAAGGTGCTCAGCAGAGCGGGGGTAAATGTCGCTGAGAAACACAGAGTTGTACAGCAAGATGTCCAGATGTCTGACCCCTGCTGGTGACTCTTGGTGTTGTAGCCAAACCCACTCAGGATGAGGTGATCGTTCACTCTGAGTTGACCGCAGGTGTGAATGTTAGTGTGAATGGTTGTTTTTTCTGACCTGAACTGTTGCGTTGACCTTTTCATTCATGCAGTTTTTCAAACTCATCGCCAACGATTCCCAAACGATTTCCTAGACTGCGGCCTGCATTCCTGGTCCCGGGTCCATCCGGTGTTGACACGGACTCCGTGGTGTTGGAGCCCACTGACATTCCACTCAGAGCTGGCAGAGAAAACACCAGCTGTGAGGGGAGATCTGGGTGGGGGTGGTGGTGGGGGGGGGTCAGGGACATGGAACTGTCTCCTGGAGGCCGGCAGCTGGCTGGACTTACCAGCACCAGGGACTCCCGGGTTTTTTTTTTCCGTATGACATTCCCAGATCTGTCGGAGTGCCCAGCTGTTCATGTCTGGTCCACGCAGCCACTTCCTGTGTGTGTGTGTGTGTGTGTGTGTGTGTGTCTGTTAACGTCAGGCAGGAACGCCGACGACATATCCAGGTTGTCATCACATGTTTGATGCCGAATTCCGGGGAGTGTGCGGTGGGAGCGCGTCTCGACCGGCGGCTCTTACTTTAAATATTCTTTCAGTTTTAATGTTATTAGCATTTTAGCTTCAGCGCTGGTTTAACGTCTGGGTAAAAAGTCCAGAATGTCGACTGACGTCTGTTTTTTCTTTCTTTTCTTCTTTCCAGCCACAACAAGTCGTCCAGAAAAAACCTGCTCAGGTAAGAGATCTACACGCCAACGTGCAACGCACACTCTTCACCACTAGTAGTCGAAACTGTGTCTTCATTTTACCATGGAGGTCACGGCGTCTCAGTCGATTGTTTTGAATAGTTTTACTGTTTCTTTGCTAACGGCCGTTTGACACAAATCTGACCACTGACCCCCCCACGCCTCCTCCTCTCAGTTCTGGTCTCCATGTTTTTGAACACAAACAGATGACGACCCTGTTTTTAACGTGGGCACCACGGGTTTGACACCCCGGGTGACCGTGACCGTTCTGTTGTTGGTGAGAAGTTCTGACCCCGGCTGCGTTCCGTCACTGACCGGGTCGTTCACGTAGAACAGATAATTAGACGTCATTTTGTAACATTGGTGCCAAGTGAGTGGAACACACCA
>NC_024314.1:28622307-28623070 GCF_000523025.1 Cynoglossus semilaevis | reverse complement strand
AAATGTCACTTAGTTCTCTCCCACTTTGATGGGCTGCTTCATCTCAGCTCTGCCTACACGTGGAGGTAGAATGAGGGGGCCTCTGTGGGGGGGGCATATGGGGGGGTGGGGTCTGTAGACAAGTCCATTATAATTTTACATGTAAAAACCAACAGCCATTCACACCTACATTCACACCAACTGTCCATTAAACCCAAAACTCCAGGAAACCTCACATTCACATCAGCTCCAAATAAATGGAAAAAAAAATTAAAATTAAAATTCACCAAACAAACTCATCACTAACCTTAATAAAAGTATCGTGTTGAGTCGGTGTCTGTAGTATCGATGTATCGTATCGTTGCCCCAGTGTCGTGATACGTGATCGTATCGTCCGATTCTTGACAAAAACTCTTTTTTTTTTGGTGTTTTCGGTGTTTTTCCATCGGTAACGTTCGTCATCCTCTTTTTAAATGTCGTGTCAGAAATCACTGCCCTGGTGGATTGTTGTGGGTACTGCACATGTACATGTTACGATTGTAAAAATGATAAAACATCAAACAGCAGTCGAGGGCCCAACCTGACGAACCTCTGGGAGAACACGCCCCAGTGTTTTAGAAACACCTCTCTTTTACCGTGTGAACAAAATTTAGATAATTTTTTTATATGTATTTATTAGATTTTATGGAATAAATAAGAATATTGTTGGTTCAAAGACTGCGAAAAAAATCAAAGAAACTTTAAATTCAAAGACAAGTCGCCCCCCCCCCTCCTCCCCCCCGCC
>NC_024314.1:28621130-28622210 GCF_000523025.1 Cynoglossus semilaevis | reverse complement strand
AGCGCGGTTGCCTCCAGCCACGGTTGCCTCAACACCGACCCCCCGCGCTCCCCCCACGCCTCTGCTCCGGTTTGCCCTCGTCACACATGGAAGCGTTTAGCAGCTCATTCAAGGCTGCAGTGTGTGAGCGCTAACGAACGGAGCGGGAGCCGCAGTCGGACTCCGTCAGACTCTGGCTGCTGATTGGCCGAGCCGCCAGAGTCTGGGACGGGAAGTTAGTTATAAATCGTATCAGTTAGCCTCACGTCGTAAAACCAAACCATGTGGAAAATGAAAATCCATTTCATTAGGACAGGGAGGAAGATGAAGGGGGGAGAGGTGTGAAGAGGTGTCACCCCTTCCTCACCCTCAGGTACCAGGGCCGTGGGTTGGCAAGAATCTGAAGATACGTATCACGATACAGCAGTGAAGACGCGATATACTGCGATATACTGCGATATACTGCGATACTACAGGCAGGAGTATTTAAACTTCAGACCTGAGGGTGTCTCTCTGTTGTCTTTCACAGGTAGAAGAAGAAGAGGAAGAAGAGGAGGAGGAGGAGGAGGAGGGGGGAGAGTCCCCGCAGAGGGACTGAGCGACCACGTCATCAAACCTCTACCTCATTCAGCTGTCAGGTCTTTCAGTGGGGAAAGACGGCCTTGACCACTTATTTGTGTCTTTTCCCAACGTGTCCACTTCCTCCCTGAGTCCAAGCTCCGCCTCCTCCAGACTGATGTGTCACTGAACAGGCAAAACTACACTAATCCACCTCGGACACGTGTGTGTGTGTGTGTGTGTGTGTGTGTGTGCTGGACGGCGACGTGGAGACGAAGGTCCAGTGTGTCATCGTCGTCGTCATCGAGAAATGAACTAGTGATCTAGAAACACATACACACATATATACAGTGTTTCCCAACCTTTTCTGAGCCACGACACAAATGTTCTCATCAGAAAATTCCCATGGTGCACCAGCAAAAAAAAAAAATCAATCTCCCAAAGAGTGTTTTCATTGAAATATGTCGATCTTTTACATTTAATTTACTCACAATACTCAATAATCTTAGTGTGAAACCTGGGCCTGTTTAGTTGAACACAACG
>NC_024314.1:28595994-28602186 GCF_000523025.1 Cynoglossus semilaevis | reverse complement strand
GGCGTTGTGGGAGCGCAAGCGACGGGGGCGGGAGCCGCAGTCGGACTCCGTCAGACTCTGGCTGCTGATTGGCCGAGCCGCCAGAGTCTGGGACGGGAAGTTAGTTATAAATCGTATCAGTTAGCCTCACGTCGTAAAACCAAACCATGTGGAAAATGAAAATCCATTTCATTAGGACAGGGAGGAAGATGAAGGGGGGAGAGGTGTGAAGAGGTGTCACCCCTTCCTCACCCTCAGGTACCAGGGCCGTGGGTTGGCAAGAATCTGAAGATACGTATCACGATACAGCAGTGAAGACGCGATATACTGCGATATACTGCGATATACTGCGATACTACAGGCAGGAGTATTTGAACTTCAGACCTGAGGGTGTCTCTCTGTTGTCTTTCACAGGTAGAAGAAGAAGAGGAAGAAGAGGAGGAGGAGGAGGAGGAGGGGGGAGAGTCCCCGCAGAGGGACTGAGCGACCACGTCATCAAACCTCTACCTCATTCAGCTGTCAGGTCTTTCAGTGGGGAAAGACGGCCTTGACCACTTATTTGTGTCTTTTCCCAACGTGTCCACTTCCTCCCTGAGTCCAAGCTCCGCCTCCTCCAGACTGATGTGTCACTGAACAGGCAAAACTACACTAATCCACCTCGGACACGTGTGTGTGTGTGTGTGTGTGTGTGTGCGTTGGACGGCGACGTGGAGACGAAGGTCCAGTGTGTCATCGTCGTCGTCATCGAGAAATGAACTAGTGATCTAGAAACACATACACACATATATACAGTGTTTCCCAACCTTTTCTGAGCCACGACACAAATGTTCTCATCAGAAAATTCCCATGGTGCACCAGCAAAAAAAAAACATCAATCTCCCAAAGAGTGTTTTCATTGAAATATGTCGATCTTTTACATTTAATTTACTCACAATGTACAATAATCTTAGTGTGAAACCTGGGCCTGTTTAGTTGAACACAACGTTGATTTACTGACAGGAATTGAAGAAGGACACACACACACACACACACCAAGAGTCAGTTTTTTGTTTTTTTTTACTGCCACCTAGTGGTTGAGTACTTCATTGTTCTGCCTGTCACTGTGGCATAAATGAATGAAGACAAATGATTTGATGTAAACAACGAAACGTTTTCAGCCCCATTTAGCAACAGTTTCCTTGTTCGCCCGACGATCTCTCACGGTGCACCAGGGGGCCTCGGCTCAGGGGTTGGGACTCGATGGTTTATGTTCATTTCTGTACACCGTGTACACACTGGACCTTCGCAGTGATGTCGTCGCTGTCTGTCGGACGTCAGCTCACCTGTCAGGCCGCGGGGCGCCGCGTGCCCCCCCCCGCCGGGCCGGCGCGCGTCCCCCCCACACCCAACACGCAGAAACAGGCGGCCATTATGAGTAAGTGTAGCCTACACCCGACAGTTTGGGTTTGCGGTCGACTCTTCTCAGAACAGCGTCTCAGGAGCCTTCGTCGCGCAGCCTTCAGCCTTTGACTCATTCTCTTCTCACAGAAGAACCGGGTCGCCGCGGTCCGGTCTTTTCTGTCACATGGCAACGTAAGAACCAATGACGTGCGTTCTCAGAATTTCCGCTTTGGCTGTAAAACCGAGAACCCGCCGTGACCTTTCCACCCAAACTGATGTGGAGCCACCGACGACAGGGAGACAGGACTCAGCCTGCAGACCTGTGGTTCAGCCACCCTGCCACTTTACTAAACTTAACGTCCAGAGACAAAACAACATCCTACACACAGACCTAGTGGTCGGTCAGTGCGTTACACCTTCTAACAATAATAACAAGGTGGTTAAAAAATATTCTGGCCTGTGAGGCGTTAAAGAAAATAAACCCAAACGTCAGGTTTGTTTGGAGTTCAGTCCAGTTCAGACAGAATCCACGTTTGCTAAAAAACATGTTATTTATAAATGGTTTTCACGGTGGAGAAGTGGTTTGTGATCTTGCCTTACCTCAGCGAGGTCGCTGGTTCAAGCCCCGGCAGCTGTTAGGGGCCTTTCTGTCCTGGTGTGTGTGTGTGTGTGTGTGTGTGGTGACCCCTGGTACTTCAGTTTCCTCCTCACAGGATGAGGTTCATCATTCACTCTAAACTGAGTGTGAATGTGAGCGTGAATGGATGTTGGTGTGAAACCCTCAGCTGACGTGAACTCTCCCTGTCATTGGTGGATTTTCTACTCACTCGTGTACGTTCGTAGCTTCGTTAGCTTTGTCGTTCTTTTCAGCACAGCTTTAAAAAAAACATCTTTATTTCAATACTGCAATCTTCATGCTCCCCCTAGAGGAGAATTATCATTTAGTAAAAAAAAAAAAGATGAAGAAGAAGAAGAACCGCAAACACAAAGCACAGCAATTACCTCGTGACAATGTTGACAAAGTTCATTTGGCAGCAGTGTGACACTGAACGACTCATCTCGCACTGAAACACCAGGGGGCGTTACTTCAAGAGAAACTTGATGAAGCTAGCATCACTGATACGCAGTATCTCATGACTCCAAACTACCTCTGACTGAACACAAGCAGCTCCTCAACGCTGCTTCTCATTACACACACACACACACTCATACATCTCTTTGCCACAGCGTGGCGCTGTGGCGACCATAAACTGTTGACACGACTGAATACTGTACACAGAACAAAGGTCGTGTCTGTCGCTCTTGTCAGTGAAGTGACATCATCGTGTTGGAAGATTCAGTCAGTTGACGTCTGTCAGTCGGACATGATGGAGGCCGCGGTGACTAGAACAGCTGCGCTTTGAAAAAAAAATAAAATCAAGATGTGTTTTCCCAAAGTAGTACTATGGTAAAGTACACGAACTATTACAGTACAGTACAAGTTGTGGTACAAACCAGCATATGAATAAATACTTGTGTATTGAGTGACACAGTACTTTGAAGATACCATCAATAGGTCTGTGAGAACGTGCGGCGGTAAACTAGCTAGTTAGCATTAGCAGGTAATGTAGTACTTTAATGCAGGAAACGACTAGCCTCAGCATTTTTTAATTTTGAATTATAATTTCCTCGGAAAAGAGCGTTAGCGCAAAGAGGCTAACTTACAACCAAAGGCTAATTTACCTACGCTTGTCTCTAAGCTCATTATTTGCTAAATATTAGCATCAGAAACGTTACCTCTGCACTAGTTAACATGTAGTACTTATTCATTACTTTTTCTTTTTTCAAGCTTCAGACGTAGCTTTAGCATCGGCCTCCACCATTGGCCTCCACCATCGGCCTCCACCATCGCCTGCTGACTCAACTGACTTCATCTTCGCTGTCGTCGCTCACTTTTTTGATTGAGGCTAAATTGAAATTGAAATATTAGCATCGGAAACGCTACCTCTGTACTGGTTAACATCTAGTATTTATTCATTACTTTTTATTTTTTTTAAGCTGCAGACGTAGCTTTACCATTGGCCTCCACCATGGCCTGCTGACTCAACTGACTACATCTTCGCTGTCGTCGCTCACTTTTTTTTTTTTTACAAATGCTAAAAACACAAACTCGTACTGTTGTTTCCTCGTACCTGTCACTCACCTCAAGGCAACTTTTTCTCTGAAAATTGTGTTGAAACAAGCTTTGTATCAAGTTGTGAACTGGGACCTCCGTGTGACAAAGTGTGAACTTGAATTTATGTTGTACTGACTTCACGTGATCGGAGCAACGCGATCGCGATATCAGCTACGATTATCTCTGCTCCTGTGGTTGGGCTGCGATGTTTTATTGTTTACTACCTAAATGTACCGCATGAACAGTACCTCAAATCGACTGCTAACGACTGACCGACCGACCGACCGCCGGGTTGTCCAGTCCCTACCTCCAGTTTGAGAAGGAACAACTTCTCCGGTTTTCTCTCAGTGTGAGTTCTGTTGGCGTGTCATGTGACCTCTGTCGGGACGATCGGAGCTCCTGATGGGTTTTTTTTTTTCGGACATTTTTCCACTTTTCAGCGTCAGTACGTTTTAAGTGACCTTCGCGTTTTTTTTTTTGTTTTTTTTTTCTCGGAGCAGACATGTTTGGACTTTGTTTATGTCATTTTAAATATGTTTTCTTGTTTTTAAGTAGTATACTTATCGATATACTTGATTAGCTGTCTCGTGTACTTCACTTCATACAATGTGATTATATTTGTCTTTTCTTCTTCATCCTGTCACTTCACACCTATTAGAGTGAACCTGTTTTTGTTTTTTTGTTTGTTTTGTTTTTTTCAAACGTTGGCCAGCAGTAGAACCTCCATCAGCTACAGAACATCAACTCCTTCATCCGTGATTATCTGACTCAAAATAATCCCATTCAACCAGTTTAATCCCAGATTTACCTTTTCATCTCCTAACAGAGGTGCAGACAGGAAGTGGACCAGGCCTGGTCATGTGACCGCTTCAAAACAAATGGCATTGAATCGGTTCCTGTTCCTGTTTTTATCTCCTGTTGAGTTGTTGATTACGATGTCAATCACTAGGGGGGTGTATTGGGCAGAATCTGGCGATACGATACGTAACAGGATACGGGCGCAGTGACACGGTTTCAGCTCTGGGGGTCTCAGTGACTCATCACTTCCTCTGCACGACGCGTGTTCTGTTTTAAGTACAATCAAATACACACTACTACCTCCAGAAAAGTTCGACTTTTACCTCATCCTCAAACTGAAATACTGTTAACGTTCAGGTGTCTGAGAGCTTTGGGAGAAACAGCTTAAATTTTTATATACATATACTTTATTTTTGTGGGATGCTTTTTATATATATTATTTTTTTAATCTCTGCTCCTCAGTCGCCGTTTGGAATGACTGGACATTTACACTTTTTTTTTTTAAAGACATTTTCTCACTTTATGCAATGTAAAGTAGTTAGCTGTGAGGTTGAGTGGAGACGTTGACCTCCCCCCCCTCCCTCCCTCCCCCATCCTCCCCTGCCTTCTTCTTTGTGTATTGTCTAACTCTAATTGTTTCCTGTATTCACCTGATACTACCGTCTGTGACGTCACTACAGATTTAGCTGGTTATAGATATTCACTGTGTTTTTATTCGGCACAATAAAATGTACGGCATCCATAAAACTGACGTCTCCTACTTTTTCGCCATTTCTTTATTTAAAGTCGGACTTTCTGATCAGTCTCATCTGTAGGTTCAGGTTCAGGTAAAGTAGACCGGGATCTCAACCTCCGGTCCGGGGACCAGTACCAGTCCGTAGGTCATTTGGTACCGGGTCACACTGTACTTCAGTTTTACTAATTTACTTCATTCCATAAGAATCCAGTCACGTGTGTGTGAGTGTGTGTGTGTGGTGAGTCAGATGCAGAGAGGAATACGAAGTATTTCATTTGATCCTTTAAGCGTGAACAGACTTCTTTAGTCAAACCCGGACCAGGACCTGGACCAGGACCAGGACCAGCAGCCCCCTGACTCACTTCCACCCGGTCTCGGGCGGTCACTGACTCACTGACCTGTCATCCAGGAACTCCTCGTCCACATGTGCAGCGCTCACATTTCACTGTGATTCAAACCATGCACACATTCTTGGTCTAAATCAGAGAGGGTGTGACGTCGGGTCACGGAGGGTGACATCGCCCCGACACGTACGGGGGCCAAAAGGTACAAATACTTCTTGTAGTACTGGAGTAAATAAAACTTTAAACCTAAAACCTGAACCTGTTTTTGATTTTTATTTTACTTCAGAAGAATCATGAATGAACACACGTGACATGGAGCTGTTTAACACCGTGTACAAGGAATTTGACCCTTGACCTCTGGTCACAGGTAAGATGAGGGGGGGGGGGGGTATTAAGGACTATTTTAACAATACGTTAGAAAACTATCAAGCACTCGTTTCACTCATGCATCGGTTAGAAATACTTTAGGAACCAATGCTGCGCTGCCCTCTAGTGGAGATACTGTAAAACAAGACCCGACTACTGTAATTCGGATGGAAGGTTTAAAAAGAGAAAACTGCGCGCACACTGTTAATGATCAAAACCTCTCTTCCAAACAGGCCCTAACGATGCGTTTGCAGCTAATATGCTAATAAACGGTACGCGGTAAATCGAGCGTGAACACAGTGAGCTCTGAGCTACACATCGTGTAGAAACGTGTTTGTTTACATTGACTGTTCCTGTCGACTTCTTTATGAGCAGTTCTGTTTTTCCACTCCAGGCAAAGCTTGAAGTGGAAAAGAAACATTGTGACGCCCCCC
>NC_024314.1:28588283-28595617 GCF_000523025.1 Cynoglossus semilaevis | reverse complement strand
TAGCCCCTCATGACACACGTCTCCATAATGTTATGCAGCAGCTCCATGGCAACGGGGCAACATTGGTCTCGGGTCTGGCCTCTTGTAGCCGCAGAGCCAATAATGCCTCTGCATATACTGTAGTACTGGTATGTAACTGCAGTACTGTAGGTGGAGTATCGAGCTGAGGGTGTACTGGCAGAGAAACTTCATTTATATGTCTTGAAATGATACATATATGTCTGTAAAAGGAACTTATTTCTTCTTTAACTTTTATCAAACATGAACGTTTTTAATAATAATTTTTTTTACAAATCCAGTCACATACATACACATGATGTAAGACCTGTCTGATTAAAATAGTTAAATAAAATAAATCAATTGAATTGTCCATGTAGGCAGGTCACATTTAATTGAAAATGATTTATATAAAAAAATACATTTATATATACTGTATATTTTTATGTATTAAAATTATTATTTATTTTCAAAATTTGTATATGTTTATCTGTGATGCAACAAACAAAAAAAGGACCAACATATTCTTTAGAACAATTTCAATTTATTTTACGTGTGTATTTATGTATTTAAAGAAACAGTTCTCAGTTCCCTGTTGTACCAGACGCAAAATAATTAATTTATATATTTTTGCATTTGTGTTTTTTTTTTCTTCGTGTTTATCAAATGTGCTACAAATAAAGATATTAATCCAAGTTGAGCGTTTTATTGTGAAGGGATTCCACTACCGTAACCACAGGTCTACTTCCGTGTTGAAAACAGGAAGTGGACTTCGACAGCCTAGCTTTACGGCAGGAGCCTCTCCACTACAAACACTGAGCTTTTTTGCTGTTCGTTCTAATCACCGGTGTACTTTTTTTTTAAACACAGCTCCGGGTCAAAATGTCTGCCAGAAACCCAGGCACCGAACTCGGTAGGTTTAACTGATTCCTGCCCTCGTTTCTCCTCGAGTGTAACTTAAGTTTCTCCCCCACACGTGAGCTGCTTGTTCGGCGTCTTTTAGCGGTGTATTCGCTGCAAAGTTTTACATATAAAGCCAGACAACGAATAATGTTAGCATTCATTTTTTTGTTAATAATTTTTTTCAACATCTCCACACGATATGACAACGAGGCAGTAGTTCAAACTCCTCAAACCGTATTAATGAGTAACAGTGTGGAGGTAAATGACCTGTGAATAACTAACATTTATTCAACAGAAAGTAAAACCATCAGCACCGACACTGTAACATATGGTGGTGGAAATATTACCCCAGGTATAAGCCGCATGTTGACAGTAATAATGTGACCATAATGAAGTTAATTAGAGTCACAGTGTAATAAGGAACCCATCAATCAAATCAATCAAATTTTATTTATATAGCCCACATTTACAAAATACAGTTTGTCACATGGGGCTTCACAGGGTTGGTAACATCCTCTGTCCTTAGACCGTCAGCCAGGGTAAGGAAAAACTACCGAAAGAGAAACCCTTTCAACAGGGAGAAAAGAGAAAGGTAGAAACCTTAGGGAGAACCACAGGTGACGGATCCACTCCCTGGACGGACAGACGTGCAATAGATGTTATCAGAACATATTATGAATGTATAAACATCCATACAGCAAATGGTACCGATGTTTATCATATTATAAAACATTATTATAAAACTGATTGGTGTTTTATTTATTTATTTACTTACTTATATATTTGTTTATTTCCCCCTGCTCCTGTGGTGTAGATCTGGAATGGATTTCCAAAGTCAAGGTCAATACCCAAGCTGTCCTGAAGAGGGCCCAGCAGATCCAAGGACACAAGCTGCTGAAGAAACAGTGGCAGGTACCGTTCACCGCCTCACGGTGTCACTGCATAGTTCAAAGTCTGTCTTCGTGTGCCTTCACGTTCGTCTCATTTTAGATCACGTGACATGTCGGCCGTTTGAAGTTGTTCAAAAGTCCAGTTTCCGGTGAGAACTGAACTGTTTCTCTGGCTGTTCCTCGTCGAAAAGTTGTAACCCATGACGGACGACTGTTCTCTGCTCAGCTGACATTTTCATCCGAAACCTCGGACCAAACTCCGTGTTTCTGTTTAGACAAAAAAAGGCCATGGAACTGAACTTGGCCTTGATAATCCCATCACTCAGATTACACATGACGTCACAAATTAAACATTATATATCCATATATTGTCAACGTTTTTTTTTTCAAATGTATATACAAACTAGGTATTTTTCCCGCCACATTTTTCCAAATAAACCGTAATAATAAATAAAATGGTAATGTTAAAAAACATTATTATAAAACTGATTGGAGTTTTATTTATTTATTTATTCACTTATATATTTGTTTATTTTCCCCCTGCTCCTGTGGTGTAGATCTGGAATGGATTTCCAAAGTCAAGGTCAATACCCAAGCTGTCCTGAAGAGGGCCCAGCAGATCCAAGGACACAAGCTGCTGAAGAAACAGTGGCAGGTACCGTTCACCGCCTCACGGTGTCACTGCATAGTTCAAAGTCTGTCTTCGTGTGCCTTCACGTTCGTCTCATTTTAGATCACGTGACATGTCGGCCGTTTGAAGTTGTTCAAAAGTCCAGTTTCCGGTGAGAACTGAACTGTTTCTCTGGCTGTTCCTCGTCAGGCCGCCTGGCTGCTGAAGGCCGTCACGTGTATCGACCTGACCACTCTGTCCGGGGATGACACGCCGTCCAACGTGCACCGGCTGTGCCTGAAAGCCATCCAGCCAATCAGAGTTGACCTGCTGCAGAAGATGGACATGCACGACAAAGGTGTGACCGGGCAGTAGAACCGGCAGCTTCACATGTCACGTCAAACATCAGTGTGGAACAGTCAGAAACTTTAGAGCTGTCCTGGTAGTACCTGAACTCAACCTGCAGAGGGCGACAGAGGCCAGTTAATGATGTTCTTGTGTGTGTGTGACAGGAGTGACCACCGCGGCCGTGTGTGTGTACCCGTCCCGTGTGGCCGATGCTGTGGCAACTCTGAAAGCTGCCAACTCCAGCCTCCCTGTTGCCTCAGGTGACTCACTTTTACCCCCCCCCCCACAGTGCTGCTGTGTATGTGGTAACTGTGTAGTACTCATGAGGATTTTTGTACTTTGTATTACTGGGTTAACTTCCTTGCAGGACCACAACTTTATGACAGACGATCATGTCGTTGGTGGCGAACCTTATTTTTATTATTATTATTATAACATCTGTTTTTTTTTCCCCCTAGTGGCCACTGGTTTCCCGGCGGGTCAGACGCCACTGGAAACGCGTCTGCAGGAAGTTCGTCTGGCAGTAGCTGACGGAGCCACTGAGATCGACATCGTCATCAACAGAACGCTCGCCCTGACGGGCCAATGGAAAGGTACCACCTGTACTGTACCATGTGACCCGCAGTAACTCTGACAGCAGTATTCTGACTAGTCTCAGGCGTCCCAGATGTGAGGGATCTGTGGGCCACAAATGGTCCTCAGACCAGGAGTTTGAGACCACTGAACTCATGGTTACACACGCTCACTCGTCCTCTCTCTCTCTCTCTCTCTCGTTCTACAGCCATGTACGACGAGATCACTCAGTTCCGCGAGGCCTGTGGCCACGCCCACATGAAGACCATCCTGGCCATCGGAGAGCTGGGAACCTTCACCAACGTCTACAAGTCCAGTTTGGTGGCCATGATGGCAGGTCAGCACCTGGGTGTCGTTGTCATATATATTTTTTTTTTTTTACAGTTAGCGATTTATTTTCTGCAAAATTAGTAAAATCAATGTTTCACAAAAAAAAATGTTGACAAACGAACCTGAAAATGTTTCACAAAAAAAAAAAATGTTGACAAACGAACCTGACGATGGTGAGGAAACGTCACTGACTGTTAGGTAGTGGAACCGTATCAGATATGACGAAGTATCGGTACCAGGACTGTAAATATCGGATCGGTGAATCCGCTCGTTAACATCCAGTTAATTAAACTGATCGTTTTCACGAAGGAGTTCGGAGTAAAAAAAAACAAAAAAAAAAAAACGCCTCTGTGCAATGTACGTTTTCATCCACATAGTGGCGCTGTTGTGAAGCTTTTTTTTTAACCTATTAGAAAAGACAAACCTGGTGGAGCACTATCTCACACACACACACACACACACACACACACACTCTGACTGTGCTTAACTGGCCGTCACATATTAAGCCGATTACAGACCCGATCGTCGGGGGCTCTGATAGAGATCATTATTAAAATGCATCGCTTTTGTGGCGTCGTCGCTCCTTAATCTCCTCTTGTTCCTGAGAATTGCGGATGAGATTCCTAAAATTGAATGATAATTTCACCTATTAATCTCCGATGCCGGCTTTTTTACTCCGCCGTCCCCCGCCACTATCCCCCCCGCTCCTGCAAATGAATAGAGCTTCATTACCGCCACCCGCGTTTAATAACCGTTATCCATTATCTGGTAATTAAGACTCCCATAACGAATCCTGAGGATTATTCCAGTTTGAGGACGAGAGAGAGGGGGAGAGAGAGAGAGAAAATACATGTCTTTAATGAAATGGAAAATGTTCGTCTTGTTCTGTGGACTAATGAACAGTCATTACACACCGCGGCGGCAGAAGGATTTTTCCCTCCTTTTGTTCTTTCCTGCAGCCCCGGAGTTTGTGGGTAATTTATTAAAAAGCATCATTTCATCTTCTATTTTTATCAGCAAAGCAGATAAAACATAATTGGCTGTGAAGGAAGTGAAAGATGGATTCTTTTTTTTAAAAATTTTTTTCCCCCTCCACTGATAAGCGTGCAGCTGCCCTCTGTTGGCCGTCAGCGGCAGCATATGTTCCTGTCAGCCCAGGACAGACCACCAGAACAGACCACCAGAACAGACCACCAGAACAGACCACCAGAACAGTGGTCTGTCCGTCAGCCACTCTGAGACTTTTTTAAAATTTTAAAATCACCCACCATCTGTCACTGCGGCGCCCCCATCAGCCAAGGCTGGGTAAAGCAGTGAAATGTAGGTCATGTTGCAGTTTGTTCCCAAACCTTTCCTGCAGCGCCCCCTGCTGTAGAATATGTTATAAATCAAATTATAAATCAGTGCAGTGTTGTCCCACTCTGGGAGCCATAAAAAAAAGTTAGCTCTGGTCTGTTGGACCTATGAGGGCCCCTGTCCCCCCACTTTGAGAACCATTGTCATATAGTGCTTGTGATTGGTCGTGTGGTTTTAATTTTAGAGTTTGACGCAGACTGAGAACCGCACACACGTGTCACCTGTTTTACGTCAGGTTCAGACTTCATCAAGACCTCCACCGGGAAGGAGAGCGTCAACGCCACCTACCCCGTCGCCATAGTGATGGTGAGGGCCATCCGAGACTATTACCTGAGCACCGGCCACAAGGTAAGAAGACGCGGGTAACGTCCGCCAACCCTGGGCGTTGATAATATTCCCTCAGTAATGAGATAAAGGTTAAAGTGGTTTTTCAAAATAAAAGTCCTTCAAGAGTTTCATCAAAGGTTGACGAAAACGAACGTCAACTTCGAATGAGAGAAAAATGTTGCATGACAAGAAGCGTTAACTGTGGTGTGTTTTTTTTTTTTTTTTTTTTTCCAGGTGGGTTTCAAACCGGCAGGTGGGATCAGAACGGCTCAGGAATCCCTGGTTTGGCTCAGTCTGATGAAGGAGGAGCTGGGTCACGATTGGCTGACTCCTCATCTCTTCCGTTTGGGAGCCAGCAGTTTATTGGCCGACATCGAGAGACAGGTGAGGACACACACACACACACACACACACACACACACACACACACACGTATTTACTAGTTACTGAAGGGCTGAGTACAGTACAATTCAAAGAGTGGCCTGAGGCCCACATGTGGCCCACATGTGGCCCAGAAACAACCCCAGAGTGGCCCACTCTGATAGGTTGATAAATGTTCAGAAAAAAAAGTCAGAGAATTATGATGAATTACAATTATTTTATCTTTAATATTTATAACACTCTCACCTTAGGTTTGATTTTAATATCTTCTCTGAGAAAGACATTTTTTTTTTTAAATCTTCAGGTATTTTTCAGGCCCTAAAATTTCAAATAAATTATAAATAAAACGTAAAATAAATTCAATTTAAAATATAAAATAAAAAAATAAAAAAATGGATAATTGAAAATAATACAGTAAAATTTAAAGTAAATAAAATGGATGAAAATTATTCAAATTGCAGGGAAAACTTTAAAGAAAATGCGAACGTACTTCAACCTCCTCCCAGGATTGGCTGTCTGAGGTCACATGACCTGGTGTAAATGAAGATTCTCTCCTCTCTCTTCTCTTCTTCGTGTGCGTTTGTGCAGATCTATCACCACGTGACTGGACAGTACGCAGCCTATCACCAGCTGCCCATGGCCTGAGCCGCTCACTTCCTGCTTCACTGACCAATCAGAACCTCTCACAGACTCACCACAGACGCACCTCTTTGTGGTCTACTCTAGACCTTTCCAAAGCCTGGGTCGTGTCCTACAGATGGACTCACTAAGAGAATGGGATTAATTAATTATGACTGTGAAAATAATTTTCAAGACAATTGTCAGAGAAAAGATATGAAATGTGAGCGTTAATATATATAAATATATATACATATATTTATATATATTTATATATGTATTTATATATATGTATCTATATATACATACATATACATACATATACTGTATCTATATGCATATACAAATATATATTTATATACACATGTGTCTATATATATGTGTATATATGTATTATCAGAAACTAATGAACGCGGCTAAAAATCAGTTTTTTTTGCCAACACTCGGTGCTAGTGATTTATTTTGAATTAACAACACTGTTCTTGCTTTGACTGTGCACGGTTTCTCACACACACACACACACATGGACCAAATGAAGTATCTGACGTTAAAATCTGTTTTTTTCAAAAATATTTTATATTTATCTTAATTTTATCGTAAATCTTTTCAAAATAAAAATCAGTTCCTATTTCATCCTCTGAAGACAAACGTGATATTTAATATATGATACAAGGTTTTTGAAAATTAAAAATCATGACATTTTGACCTTTTGACCCCAAACGTCTAGAATGAAAAATAAAAAAGGAATTTAAAAATGATGACATTTAAACATATATATATATAAATATACTTTTGTCAGAAACATATATGGAAGAACATGGAAATAAATGAACCAATCACGGCGTTGCGTCACGTCCACATTTCTCCGGCTGCGCCGTCTTGTCAAGTTTTCTCGGTGTTTTCTCGGCGTTCCCCGGCGCGGCGTGTTCTGAATCCATTATTGATGCCTGCTCTGCTCTTACTTTCATACGGCAGGAAGCTCATCCAGCCGAGGGGCGGTG
>NC_024314.1:28587505-28587999 GCF_000523025.1 Cynoglossus semilaevis | reverse complement strand
GGGGGGCGGGGGCTGGGAATGGGGTCGACGGTTGGACAAAGTCAAGATCAGAACTTTTTTGACGTTGTTCTCCCGCTGCCTGGAGATGTCGGTGTGAAACTCTGTGCGTGGGCTAGCGCGGCCCGCGCCGCGTGCGTCGATGCTAACGTGTTATGACAGCAGCTCTACGGCCAAATATGTTTCCATTTTTGCGTCCGCCTGTGAGATTAAAAAATAAATAAATAAATAAAAAACTCTGCGGCTGCGGTGTGTGAGGTGTATAAACAGCAGTGATGGAGAGAGCGCCGCCTCCTGGTCGGTGATTGATTAGTGGCTCTTACGTAAAGGCATGTAGATCATCCCAAATCTGGACCATCGTTCAACGCGCTGCCACCTGATAAGACACGGGCCGCGGTGTGATTCTCTGTGTGATTGATTCTCCAGGCCCTCGACACACACACACACACACACACACACACACACACACACACACACACTCACACACACACTCACAG
>NC_024314.1:28585513-28586286 GCF_000523025.1 Cynoglossus semilaevis | reverse complement strand
TGGGGGGGGGGGGCGTCCGCCCCTAGGATCCCACGGGGGGGGCGGAGTCTGAGACTAGGATCACACTGGGGTGGGCGGAGTCTGAGACTAGGATCACACTGGGGGGGGCAGAGTCTGAGACTAGGATCACACTCTCACAAAACTCTTAAAAAATATATCGTCACACCTGAAGTATCGCAGTATACCGTATTGTTACCTCTGTATCGCGATACGTATCGTATCACCAGATTCTTGCCCGACACACAGCCTTAAACACATACGTGTGTACGTTGATTGGTCGTCCCCTCAAACTCACCCAGTGTCCACTGGGATTGGCTCCTGTCCCTCCCACACCTCCCCCTAGAGTATTGGAGCGGTAGCAGATAAATAATTGAACGCTAAAAACCAGATGCTAGCAGCAACAGTTGCTCGACATATAAAGTGGATTTTATTGGTTGAACCTCGGCGTCTTTGTTTGTTTGACTTTTTTGATTTGTTTTTTTTTTTTTCTTTTTAACCAGAAACAAATCATCTGCGTCCCGGCCCAGCTGGACCGCGGCCCAGTCTCTACACCGACGTCCGGTTCATTCACCGCTGAACAAAGTTGCTCCGTTTCACCTGTGTGTTCAACAGTGTGTTATTGAAGTGCAGTCGTTTTGGAGGAAACAGTCGGCTGCAGCCGCCGCTGAATTTGTCACGGCGCTGATCCAGTTGCTCAGAGCTGACAAATCAGCTCCCTCAGATTGATTGGTTCCCTGTTGTTTAATTCATCAGTGTTTCTTTAGGGTGAAGCA
>NC_024314.1:28563221-28568752 GCF_000523025.1 Cynoglossus semilaevis | reverse complement strand
GTGGACTGACCAGGTGGTCCACGAACCACCAACAGTTTCACTGTGGCCCAGCGCAGTATTTTATGAACATAAAAACATTAGTATTTGCTCTGAGGTTTTTGAAAAGTAGAGAAAGTCATAATGTGATGAACGACTGCTGCGCGGGTGAAAAGTGGTTAGAGCTGCTGCCTTACAGCAAGAATGTCACAGTTTCAAGGCACCGGTGTGAATGGATGGTCTTTCTGTTCAGAGTTTCTTTTAGTCCAAAAAAACAACAGGTCTGGTGATGTTTCCTTCACCTGATCCTGTATCAATATCTCCTCAGTCATTGATCAGTTATTGATCAGTTATTGATTTTTTTCTCTCCAATTCTCAGTCCAATATTCCTGGTGTTGGTTCATGTTCTTGTTCTTTTCTTTCTTCTCTAGTGATTCCAAATGTAGATCCCTCTGTTCCAGAGTTAGGAACTGATGTTCAGATGGAACATCGTATCACAATACGTATCGCGATACGTATCGTGATATGTATGGTATCGTGATACGTATCGCAATACGTATCGTATCTCCAGATTCTTGCCAATACGCCCTCCTAGTTCTTACCAAAGCACAAAATAAAAATTGCGACTGAGACAAGCCATTTACAGAGTGTTAATTATTCTAAACTTTTTTTTTTTTTTTGTATATACCCGACCCTGATTTATCCAAATTGAAACAACCGCATTTGACGTTTTATTTAAAAAGCTTAAATAGCTGCTGTTCAAGCCTCATTTTAAATCCTAATGTGATCATCTGAACGGTTTAAGCACAGGTTAAATCAGCGAACTGAAGGAATTGGCTTCCTTTTCATCCCCAGTCAAGGAGTTACGTCTAATGTCACGCACGGAGGAACACAATGTTGGGACCATTAAAAACGTTACAGTGGCTGGACTTTTATATCTCTCACTCGACTGCCTCATACTAACTCTATTATGACTGGACAATTTAAGACCGCTGCTTAAATGGTGCCAGGCATAAGGTCAGGCTTTGAAAGGTGCGGAGTTCGCGTCTAGACGGCCGTAATGAGGAAGACATCGGTGCGTACAGCGCGACCGAGGACTCCTAAAACAGATTCCCGCCGATGTGGACTGCTGTGTTAATTATATTTTGTAAGAAACTAATTATGTAAATGGGAATGATGAGGTTTCCTTGTTACCAGCGTGGTCGTGTTTAGACACAAAGAACCTGCAGTGAACCACATCAGGATGATCCACACACCAAAAAAATGCACTGCGTAATTTATGCAACAAATCTTTTCAAATCGCGTGTGTGCGTCGGCCAGGATGGAGTGTGCTGTTGTTTTGGTTTGTTTCACAACTAGCCAAACACGTTCATCCCACAGATAGCATTTGATTCACATACACGACGGTGCAAAAGTTTTAAGCGGGTACATTTCTTCTTTGAGTATTTGAATTAGACAATTAAATCAATAAAGATTAAGCTAATCTAATTTTATCTCTTCTAATGT
The DNA here is from genome assembly GCF_000523025.1 of Cynoglossus semilaevis. Lineage (NCBI taxonomy): Eukaryota > Metazoa > Chordata > Actinopteri > Pleuronectiformes > Cynoglossidae > Cynoglossus > Cynoglossus semilaevis. The sequence goes on along the minus strand of NC_024314.1, from coordinate 28,567,270 downwards.
GACGAACAATTCAGTGACTCAGTGTGAAACCTGGGTCTGATTGGTTGAACTCAACAGTGATACACTAGCAGGAATTGAAGAAAGACTCACATGAAGATCTTCTTTAACAGATCAAGAATCTTACTTTTTTTTTAGTTTTTATTTTTAGCCATCTGCTGCCACCTATTGAAAAGGTATTTAACTGCATGACATGCATGTCTTCAAGAAACCTACTCCGTCCAGTTGTCCTCAGATGACCTGAAGGAGTGACAACCTACACAGACACTTAAGTAAATAAATTATAGTTTTCAGACCAGTTAAGGTGAAAGTACTGATTTATCACGGCTCACTAATGTGCCACGGCACAGGTTGAGAATCACTGCTCTTGCCTTTTTTTTTATTCTGATTTTTTGTACTTTTTGTTAACCTTTACTGTCTAATTGCCGTCATAACAAAGTGAGTTACAGACTTTGCCGAGGTTCTTTGTTTTACATGCTTTTACCCACATCGCCTTCAGTAAAACGTCATTAACGAAACAAAAAAAACAAAACAAAACCTCTAATTTGTCACGCCGTTTGAGGCCGCACGCGACACGTGACGTGTGATAGGCCTGTTTTTAAACAACGGGCCAGACTCGCAGCCCCGCGATTGGCCGTCGCGGACGATTTGTTAAAGACAGACGTGACATATTTATGTCTGTTTCTCCCCAGAGCCGGGGCATCGGGGGATATGGAAATCACTTCAAACTCTCTCCCTCTAATGTGAACTCTCGGAATCTTCCAGCGCAGATAAATCATCTCCACAAATGTTAAAAGTTTGAACAAAGCCTCGTGATAAATCTTTCCTCTGGGCGGAGTGAATTCATTAGCCACCTCTGCGCCCGCAGCCCGTGGCGCTACAGAAGCTAACTGAGATGAGACGGAGTGGAGGAGCACAGGCCGTACGCGGCGCGACGACGCGCGCAACAAACGCTAGGCCTCATTTAGTCGGCGTTTCCTGTTTACTAGACAACAAAGTGGTGAGGTGTCTGACAATTATTCCACAGGCCGCCAGCAGGGCTGCGTCAGAGTGTGGGTCACACACTAATATATATATATGTATATATATATGTGGATATATGTACATGTATGTATATATGTGTATATATGTTTATGTATGTGTATGTATGTACTGTATACTGTATTTGTATATGTGTATGTATATGTGTGCATATATGCATACATATATTTATATATATTTGTATGTATATATATAATCTAATTATTAAATATATACCATTAATATTAATTTTTGAATATATTTATTAAATATATTCATTAAATATAAAATTAATTATAAAATATATACTGTAAATATATGCCTAAAACCTTTGCTCAGCAGGTGAAGTTAACAACTTACTAGCGCTCTGATGTCCAACTGCTGCTAGCGTAGATACCTGTACTGTACTGTACTTTACTGTACTGTACTGTACTGTACTGTACTGTATCCGTTCCCTGACGGACATCTTTAATGTGGTTGCTAACATAGCATTGTTGCGTCGTTTTTTCCCTCTCAGGTTGCTAGCTAGCTCTCGGCCGTGTTGGGAACATGACGACACGCTCGGCCGTGTTGATGTTGCCTTCAGGTGCAGCAGCAAGTGTGGGGGGAAAGTGTTGAGCTTGATGCTGATTCAATTATTCATCTGACGTCCACGTCACGGCTGCTGTAACACCGGGAGGAGAAAGTTTCCACCGTGGTTTCAACACCAGAGTCAAACTATATTTATATTTATATTTATATTGAAGGCTTCAGCCAGAGGTCGGAGGAAACACGAACTCACCAGACCAGGTTTGAAAATGTTTCCAGAAAAACTTCAGTGATGAAATATGTGCTGAAAAAACTGTAACAATGAATATTAAGATTTTTTTATTTTTTTATGTTTTTTTTTTTCAGATTGAACTGATGGAGTCTCTTATTTATCACTGAAGCTACACCACTGGTTCTCAAAGTGAGGGCTGCAGCCCAGGGGGCCACAGTAGGAAAAGTTTGTTAAACATTAAATTGTATTTGATTTTTTTTTGTTTTTTTTGGCTACTCTAACAGGCTTTTGAATTTAGTTTGGTGATGACTGACAAATGTCCTCCGTGCCAAAGGGGGGCGCTGAAGAAAAAGGTTTGGGTGGTGTCTTCTCCTTGTGTTAAAGTGCATTCAGTTTCCACTAGAGGGCGCGTCTGAGCTGCTGTTCAACCTGCCTGTCCGCAGCTTTGATCAGAATTGAGTGGAAACTCAGTCTGTCACAGTGTCGGAGTTCAAACACCAGAGCGGCGCTGCAGTCAACGCTGAGGCCGGCGCAACTCAAAGACAGAATAATTGCCCCTCAGTTCGCAGGTGTATTAATGACACAATTAGCCGAGCCTTTGGTCCGCCGTGTGGCAGAAACAGGTAGTGACGGGTGATACCAGGGGACGTCACTAGTGTCAATCTGAGCTCTCTGATGCTGCTGCACTCACCCACCGAGGGGGGGGGGGGGGGCGGGGGGGGCTGGCACACGCTCGCCCCGGCTCATTTCCCATGGTGCACGCTGCCTTTGAGCCCTGACCTTGGTTAGAGGCTCCCTCGTGGTGAGAGAAGAGATGGAATACATGTTTGAGAGATCAAAACCACCACGGCTCACCTGTCTCCACCAATCCTGGTCCAGGGTTTCTGCTGCTGCGGGTTTGATACTGGAGTTCATCAGTGTCGGTCCAGGTCCAAGTCCAGGGTCCAGAACCAGCTGGACCCTGGACCTGGACCCCAACGATATACATGTAAACATATATATACATACATTTACATGTATATGTATATATATACGGTATACACATACATATATATATATATATGTATATATGTGTATATGTATATATATAGATATATACATGAATGTTTATATATGTATATATGTGTATATGTGTATATGTGTATATGTATATATATATATATGTATATATATACGGTATACACATACATATATATATATATACATATACACATATATACAGTACATATATACATATACACATATATACAGTACATATATACATATACACATATACACATATATACATATATATGTATATGTGTGTGTGTTTATATGTCTCTACGGTATATGTATATACACGTTTATACATATTTATGTATATATGTATGTGTATACCGTATATATATACATATAAACACATATATGTCAACTGTATGTAACGCTCCCTGTTGGCCAGCAGGGGTAATTCCTGTTTTATTTCTTTAAAGCAGGGGTCTCAACCTCATGAACAGAGGACCGTCATTTGATGAGCAACGACCCCCCCTCGGCCCCCGCCCCATATATATATCAGCTACTGTACAGAAGTGCAGCACAAACAGTGAGTAAAACCTTTTCTTAATTAATTATCGTCTCGATTAGAATTATTATTGACACCACAGTCGTGGGTCAGATGTGTGGACCAGATGTGTGGGCTGGATGTGTGGGCCGGATGTGTGGGCCGGCTTCAGACAGTCTATGTGAATATATAAATGATTGTGTCCAGAATGTTAGGCTACATTCTGTTCTGGTCCAGATTTTGAAGGTTCCATTTGTATTTAAACGCCCCAGTCTGTGTTGGTGGTTGGGGGGGGGGGTCCATGGCCCATGGTCCACGGTCCACGGTCCATGGCCCACGGTCCACGGTCCACGGTCCACGGTCCAAGCCCCCTGTAGTCCAGACTGAGAAACTGTTCCGCAGTAACAGTAAACAGTTCCACTGAGTTCCAGTTCCTTCACTGCTGCAGAGATAAACAAGTGTAGAATCTGTGAGATCCAAGAAAGTTCGGACCCAGAAGGTTGCCTTCAGTGCATCACCTCTCAGGTGGGCTGGGGTTTGATTCCCGACTTTTGCTGGAGTGTCCTGGAGCAATCGTCAGAAATTCAGGCTGAAGAACGATTTATTTATTTATTCATCGGCTGGAGTTTACTCCTCAGGACATGAAGACGCAGCGGCTGTGAGGCTACCTGAGGGAGGCGCACTGGAGCTGGAGCTCCTTTTTCAACCACTCCCCTTTGTTCTCTCCCCCCCCCC
>NC_024314.1:28557806-28562496 GCF_000523025.1 Cynoglossus semilaevis | reverse complement strand
TATCTGCACTGGAGGAGATCATTAAAAATGAAGCAGGTTTGTGTTTGCGAGGCGAGCGGGTGAGTTAGTGAGAGCCTCACCCGTGGAGGTGAGGACCTCGACGTCGACTCCTCAACGTTTCAGAAACAAAAACTGAAGTTTGACCAGAGAAATGTTCTCCTTCAGACAGAACCCAGAACCGGACAGGATTCTGAGAGTCGTCCGTTGAACCTGGAGGAGTAAATAAAACCCGCTGCTCCACCGCGTCTTCACGGAGCAGACCTGCTGATCGAAGGGAAATTGGTTTTGATTAATGAATCAATATCCCAGCAGCCTCGGTCCAGGGTATTGATCCCATGACTGTAGGGAGGTCAGCGCCGGGCCGGGACCAGAGAGACCAGTGAAATACTGGACTGGGTCTTCAAGACTGACCCGACGACTCCACACCTGTCGATAGATGACTGCACCTCCATGAGTCTGTGTTTAAGGAGGAGTTCAGTCTACAGTCAGTCTACAGTCAGTCCTCAGACAGTCTACAGTCAGTCTACAGTCAGTCTTCAAACAGTATTTAGTCAGTCGACAGACAGTCTTCCGGCAGTTCAGTCAGTTTTTAGTCAGTCTTCAGTCAGTCTTTAGACAGTCTTCAGACAGTCTACAGTCAGTCCTCAGACAGTCTACAGTCAGTCTACAGTCAGTCTTCAAACAGTATTTAGTCAGTCGACAGTCAGTCTTCCGGCAGTTCAGTCAGTTTTTAGTCAGTCTTCAGTCAGTCTACAGTCAGTCTACAGTCAGTCCACAGACAGTCTACAGTCAGTCTACAGTCAGTCTTCCGACAGTCTTCAGACAATTCAGTCATTCTTGAGTAAGTCTCCAGACAGTCTTCCAACAGTTCAGTCAGTCTTCAGACAGTCTACAGTCAGTCTTCCGACAATTTAGTCAGTCTTGAGTCAGTCTTCAGACAGTATTTAGTCAGTCTTCAGACAGTCTACATTCAGTCTTTAGACAGTCTTCAGACAGTCTACAGTCAGTCCTCAGACAGTCTACAGTCAGTCTACAGTCAGTCCACAGACAGTCTACAGTCAGTCTACAGTCAGTCTTCCGACAGTCTTCAGACAATTCAGTCATTCTTGAGTAAGTCTCCAGACAGTCTTCCAACAGTTCAGTCAGTCTTCAGACAGTCTACAGTCAGCCTTCCGACAATTTAGTCAGTCTTGAGTCAGTCTTCAGACAGTATTTAGTCAGTCTTCAGACAGTCTACAGTCAGCCTTCCGACAATTTAGTCAGTCTTGAGTCAGTCTTCAGACAGTATTTAGTCAGTCTTCAGACAGTCTACAGTCAGCCTTCCGACAATTTAGTCAGTCTTGAGTCAGTCTTCAGACAGTATTTAGTCAGTCTTCAGACAGTCTACATTCAGTCTTTAGACAGTCTTCAGACAGTCTACAGTCAGCCTTCCGACAATTTAGTCAGTCTTGAGTCAGTCTTCAGACAGTATTTAGTCAGTCTTCAGACAGTCTACATTCAGTCTTTAGACAGTCTTCAGACAGTCTACAGTCAGTCCTCAGACAGTCTACAGTCAGTCTACAGTCAGTCTTTTGTCAGTCTTCAGTCAGTCTACGGTCAATCTACAGTCAGTCTTCCGACAGTCTTCAGACAATTCAGTCATTCTTGAGTAAGTCTCCAGACAGTCTTCCAACAGTTCAGTCAGTCTTCAGACAGTCTACAGTCAGTCCTCAGACAGTCTACAGTCAGTCTACAGTCAGTCCACAGACAGTCTACAGTCAGTCTACAGTCAGTCTTCCGACAGTCTTCAGACAATTCAGTCATTCTTGAGTAAGTCTCCAGACAGTCTTCCAACAGTTCAGTCAGTCTTCAGACAGTCTACAGTCAGTCCTCAGACAGTCTACAGTCAGTCTACAGTCAGTCCACAGACAGTCTACAGTCAGTCTACAGTCAGTCCACAGACAGTCTACAGTCAGTCTACAGTCAGTCTTTTGTCAGTCTTCAGTCAGTCTACGGTCAATCTACAGTCAGTCTTCCGACAGTCTTCAGACAATTCAGTCATTCTTGAGTAAGTCTCCAGACAGTCTTCCAACAGTTCAGTCAGTCTTCAGACAGTCTACAGTCAGCCTTCCGACAATTTAGTCAGTCTTGAGTCAGTCTTCAGACAGTATTTAGTCAGTCTTCAGACAGTCTACATTCAGTCTTTAGACAGTCTTCAGACAGTCTACAGTCAGTCCTCAGACAGTCTACAGTCAGTCTACAGTCAGTCTACAGTCAGTCTTCCGACAGTCTTCAGACAATTCAGTCATTCTTGAGTAAGTCTCCAGACAGTCTTCCAACAGTTCAGTCAGTCTTCAGACAGTCTACAGTCAGCCTTCCGACAATTTAGTCAGTCTTGAGTCAGTCTTCAGACAGTATTTAGTCAGTCTTCAGACAGTCTACAGTCAGTCCTCAGACAGTCTACAGTCAGTCTACAGTCAGTCCACAGACAGTCTACAGTCAGTCTACAGTCAGTCTTCCGACAGTCTTCAGACAATTCAGTCATTCTTGAGTAAGTCTCCAGACAGTCTTCCAACAGTTCAGTCAGTCTTCAGACAGTCTACAGTCAGTCTTCCGACAATTTAGTCAGTCTTGAGTCAGTCTTCAGACAGTATTTAGTCAGTCTTCAGACAGTCTACAGTCAGCCTTCCGACAATTTAGTCAGTCTTGAGTCAGTCTTCAGACAGTATTTAGTCAGTCTTCAGACAGTCTACAGTCAGTCTACAGTCAGTCTTCCGACAGTCTTCAGACAATTCAGTCATTCTTGAGTAAGTCTCCAGACAGTCTTCCAACAGTTCAGTCAGTCTTCAGACAGTCTACAGTCAGCCTTCCGACAATTTAGTCAGTCTTGAGTAAGTCTTCAGACAGTATTTAGTCAGTCTTCAGACAGTCTACAGTCAGCCTTCCGACAATTTAGTCAGTCTTGAGTAAGTCTTCAGACAGTATTTAGTCAGTCTTCAGACAGTCTACAGTCAGTCCTCAGACAGTCTACAGTCAGTCCTCAGACAGTCTACAGTCAGTCTACAGTCAGTCCACAGACAGTCTACAGTCAGTCTACAGTCAGTCCACAGACAGTCTACAGTCAGTCTACAGTCAGTCCACAGACAGTCTACAGTCAGTCTACAGTCAGTCTTCCGACAGTCTTCAGACAATTCAGTCATTCTTGAGTAAGTCTCCAGACAGTCTTCCAACAGTTCAGTCAGTCTTCAGACAGTCTACAGTCAGCCTTCCGACAATTTAGTCAGTCTTGAGTCAGTCTTCAGACAGTATTTAGTCAGTCTTCAGACAGTCTACAGTCAGTCTTCCGACAATTTAGTCAGTCTTGAGTAAGTCTTCAGACAGTATTTAGTCAGTCTTCAGACAGTCTACAGTCAGTCTTCCGACAATTTAGTCAGTCTTGAGTAAGTCTTCAGACAGTATTTAGTCAGTCTTCAGACAGTCTACAGTCAGTCCTCAGACAGTCTACAGTCAGTCCTCAGACAGTCTACAGTCAGTCTACAGTCAGTCTACAGTCAGTCCACAGACAGTCTACAGTCAGTCTACAGTCAGTCTACAGTCAGTCCACAGACAGTCTACAGTCAGTCTACAGTCAGTCTACAGTCAGTCCACAGACAGTCTACAGTCAGTCTACAGTCAGTCTACAGTCAGTCTTCCGACAGTCTTCAGACAATTCAGTCATTCTTGAGTAAGTCTCCAGACAGTCTTCCAACAGTTCAGTCAGTCTTCAGACAGTCTACAGTCAGCCTTCCGACAATTTAGTCAGTCTTGAGTCAGTCTTCAGACAGTATTTAGTCAGTCTTCAGACAGTCTACATTCAGTCTTTAGACAGTCTTCAGACAGTCTACAGTCAGTCTACAGTCAGTCTTTTGTCAGTCTTCAGTCAGTCTACGGTCAATCTACAGTCAGTCTTCCGACAGTCTTTAGACAGTCTTCCAACAGTTCAGTCAGTCACAGTTTAGTCAGTCTTCAGTCAGTCTTCAGTTCAGTGCTGGTTTGTGGTGACGACTCTTCATCTTCATCATCATCTTCATCATTCTCCAATCCCTGCAGGAGGAGGAGATCAGCTGACTCCTTACTCCTCAGAGAAGGTTCCAGTTCAAACGCTCCGTTCCGTTCCGTTCTTAGACAGTATTTAGTCAGTCTACGGTCAGTTTAGTCAGTCTACAGTCAGTCTTCAGTCAGTCTTTCATGTGGTCCCGATCTTCCAGAAAATGCAAATGAGCGTAATTTCAAATGACAACGAAAGTAAACTTTCCGTTCCGAGTTAAGTGTGTCAGGTTCCCTGTGGGGGCCGCGAAAAAAAAAAAAAAAACCCTGCTCCAATTCTGTCATTGTCAAACTTTGACACCAGCGATTGTTCCGTCGCCTTTGTTGACTGATCCAGCGTTAGCGCCGTCCCAGGACCGCCCTGTTAATTTTTTAAAGGAAAGTACAAGACGGGAATTCCTTTAAGGAATGTTTGCCGCTGCTTATGCTAAATATTATCAGACGGCGGCGGTGACTTCTTTTGTTTCCGCCGTTTTATCTCCTCAGATTCACGGGAGGCCGTTACCTTCGCCACCGAGCGTCGCAACAGAAGCTCGCAAATAATTTAAGACGACGCCGAAAAAACCCCACAAAGAACAGTCGGATAATTTCAGATTCCAGATCAAAGTGTGAACTTTCTCTACAG
>NC_024314.1:28555104-28557111 GCF_000523025.1 Cynoglossus semilaevis | reverse complement strand
TCCCCCCCCCCCCTGCCTCCCCCCCCAACCTCCCCCCCTCCACTTCCCCTGTCACATAAATCTGAGGGAGAACTTTCAGGGAGAAGAAGTTCTTTAATTTCATCAGCGGCTCTGAATGACAAGCATCATTATGGATAAAATTATCTTGGTAATTATCCTGCCCACGGGAGATTTATGTCCCTTTGTGAGGCCGATGCTGAGGGTTAGCCGTAGCCGTATGTGCCGCGCCGCGCCGCACCGCACCTCGGTGTGTGAAGAAAGAGCCTTTGTTACCGGAGTGTTCTAATGAGGTGCAGCCACTCTCCCCACTGCCCCACCGCCCGGCCTGACCCCACCACCTGCTGTGGAAACAGCTTTGGTTCAAACTCCTCCTGAAGAAACTTGGCTTCGGCCGCGACTCCGCTAACGTCAGGCACTTAAATATTACCAGGAAGGTACCGGGTGAAGAAGTGAACGTTTCTCTCCCGCCTCATCACACATTTTCAGTTTTGATGATTGATCATTGATTGTGAAAATAGTTTGTGTTGTGAAATTAAAAAGGGAAAATAATTACATATATATGTAAATATATATGTATATATGTGTATATATTTGTACATTTAAAAATATATGTATATGAATATATGTTCATATATGTACATTTATAAATATATATGAACATATATGTGTACACATACAGTATATGTTCATATACATATATAAATACACATATATACATATAAAAAAACACATATTTGTGTATTTATACATATATCTATATGCATATAAATGTTTATACCTCTATATACATATATTCATATACATATATTTATACATACACATATAAACACTTATATTCATATAGTTATTATAAAATATATTCCTTAATTCCCCGAAAAGAAAGTTATATTTAACCTAATCTAATCTAATATATTTATACATGTACATATATATGTGTATATGTATTTAATTAAAACAGTTGTATTCAACTCACCGTATCATAATATGAGTCTAATCCAGATGTACCACTAGTGGTCCACATACGGTACCGCAGCTTGAGTAACGCTGGTGTTGGTATTTAATCAGATCCAGTAGAACAAAAAACTACCCAGAATTCCACACCTGTGGTTGTGAACGCTGTCCGACTCGCACACACGCTGACCGCGCGGTGTTAACGTGTTAATCTGCTCCCTAGTGACACCTCTGGTGATACAACAGTAAAACAACAATACACATACAGTACACAGTATATAGTACATAGTATATAGTACACAGTATATAGTACACAGTATATAGTACACAGTACACAGTTCACAGTTCACAGTATATAGTTCACAGCGTGACCTTGACAAGGAGATGTTCCAGGATCCTGGTCTGGATTCAGAGAACGTCAGGTCTGACCGACACCGACGAGGTTCAACATCTGGCTGCAGGTGTTTGAAGGTCGTCAGGTCCATCCCTAGTGGTTGGTTGATGGTTCTCTTTTCTGTGTTTTCCTCCAGGTTCCTGACCAGGTTCCTGACCAGGTCCACTACCGTCTCAGGCTGCGGTCGTGTCGACTCTTCAGGACTGAACGTGAGTCTTTGTTGTATGTTAGCATAGACCGCCGTCAACAAAACCAGTCACTGCCACTGGTTTCCTGTTGCTGATTTTTAACATCGCTGTGATTCTATTACTTCACCAAAGTTTTCTTACGTTAATCGTTGAAACCGATTCTGGTACGAACTCCGACTGAAGCTTCTACACAACCGGACCTTCGACCAACTCTCTCGCGCGTTTCCTCTGATCGTCGTGACGACCGAAGCCTGTGTTTCTGTGACAAATGTTCACAGTCAGGGTTATTATAGAAATAAAAGTTTTTCTTCATACTTCTCACTCTCACCTCCCCCTGCCTCCCCCCCCCACCCCCCCCCCCCCCCCTCTCCCCTCCCTGGATCCGACCGCTTTGCCACACTGACAGAGTCCCAGCCTACTGCACTGCTGTGCTCTGCCCGGGCTGCAGGGTCTGTGCCTGGGCTGCTGACACAC
>NC_024314.1:28552288-28554086 GCF_000523025.1 Cynoglossus semilaevis | reverse complement strand
AGTATATAGTACACAGTATATAGTACACAGTATATAGTACACAGTACACAGTTCACAGTTCACAGTATATAGTTCACAGCGTGACCTTGACAAGGAGACACGGTGGGACCATAAATCCCTACAGTTGAAGACACAGCACCATTGGTCGGTGCTTCCTTCTTAGCTCCGCCCACTGACGTTCCAGTAATGGATGTAGAACCTGCAGAGACTACACGTCTCATTTGGGCTGGGAACACCTCACGGCGCCTCGGGGGAAACGGTGAAGCGTTGCTGGGGAGTGGAATGTCTGGGCTACCTATTAAGTGGCGCGAGGCAGCAGCGGAGAAACGGTAGAAAAAGAAATGGAAGTTAATTAGGAGCTTCCACTGAAAGTGAGCACTTTTGAAATGGCGTTAATGATCCCTCGTTTCCTACGGTGAATATTCCAGGAGAACACGTTAAATACACGTCCCTGGAATATTCCGCAGATTTGCTCGCGTGAAAAATAAATTAGAGGCAAATATATGGGCCTTCCTGCGTGAGTGAGTCGTTGTTGCTGTTTGTCCAGTGGGGGCGCTACATGTTCGGTAGAACACATGAAGAACACGGGCGGCTGACCTTTGACCTCTGCTCTGTTTTCAAACATGCCCGAACCTTGGACAGTGACAGGAACTTGAAATGTTGCCACATGTTCTAACCCGCTCCATTATCAACCTCCAGAGGAGCGCCTCGGGAGAAGGAGGCGCGGGGGAGAAGGAGGCGCGGGGGAGAAGGAGGCGCGGGGGAGAAGGAGGCGTGGAGCTGACACCAGCCACCGGTGGGAAGACAAAGCCTAATGGCCTGAGCGTAATGAGCAGCTGTGTGGCCCTCATTAAGAGAGTAGAACAACCACTGATCCTTAATGAGCTCCTTCATTAACAGTCGTTTGGAAGGGACGTCCAGGCGGCCGCACCTGGAGCGGCAGGGTACCAGCAGGTACCAGCAGGTACCAGCAGGTACCAGCGAGTACCAGCGAGTACCAGCGAACGCTGTGACACCGACACTAAGTCTGGGGACGACACGGTCCGTGTCAGGACACCGTCTGTGCGCTCTGAATCAGTATCTGTCAGAGTCACCTCAGTACTCTGAAGTACACGTCAGATATCAGCTGCTCTGGGTTTTACTGCAAACACCTAATGAAACCGTATTTATGGGTTTGAATCCCTGAAGAGCAGAGAGAAGTCGGCGCTGAATGTCAATTACTGCGGTGTAGGCGCTCTGACTAATACAGGCCCCATATATACTGTACATATATAAATATATATATGTGTATATATATACATATACACATATTTATAAATACATATGAATAATTATAAATATATACATGTATTTATAAATATATATATACAAACATACATATAAATACATGTATAAATATATGTACATATATGTATATATATACATACATATAAATACATGTATAAATATATGTACATATATGTATATATATAAATGTATATATATATACATACATATATATGAATACATGTATACATATATGTTCTTAAATTTATATATGTATATTGATATGATAATATACATCTACAGTTTACATATAATTTCATATATATATATATATATATATATATTTGAAATAAATAAATACATTACTATAAATACATTTCCTTGTGTTTTTGCAGTGCGGCCTGTCAGCGTTGACCCTCGGCCTGATTTTGGTCCAGGACCCAGTGGTTGGTTGTGTTGAGTCTGTGGAAACATCTGAAGAAACGTTTAATTTCTGCACTGTGGCCAAAGCAAAAGATCAAATTGATTTTTT
>NC_024314.1:28550880-28552098 GCF_000523025.1 Cynoglossus semilaevis | reverse complement strand
TCTGTGGGGAAGACCACCCCCCCCCAGTAAAATAATGTTGCATGATTTCCCACATGGAGTAATGGCAGAAAGCTGCATTGATTTCTCACCAGCCCTGCCAGTAATTAGGATGCTGGCCGCGATACGACGCCATTGATTTGTGGCGGTGGCCGGGGTCGCACCGGCAGTGTAGGACAACAATGACTAAATAACAGCCCCGGCCCATGATCTTAATGCCAGGAGCCAAGCACAGCTATTGATTTCATTACTGAATGCCTCCTGGGCTGGAGACACATACATTTTTTTATTGATAAAAGGCGGTGTCCACATTACTGCACTGTCACACGCGGCCAATCGATGGCAGCAGAGTGCTGAGCACGTAGAATTGCATAGGCACGCCGGGGGGGCAATAAATTTAGTGGCATATAATCAGGGTTTGGAAGGTGAACTCCTCCTCCTCCTCCTCCTCCTCCTCTTCATCCTGGTCTCTGACAGAACAACTCACTGTCTTCTGACTGGGAGGGTTGATAAGTGGGGGCTTTTGTTGCCGCCACCTGTGGGGGCAACTGTTGATGCCGCGGTTGATTCACTCCTGCAATAAGGTTTCATTTGACCCTGTTCACGCTGCTGAGGCCCAAGGGCAGCAGGTAGAATATGGAATCAGTCCAGCAGCGTGGGGCGAAGAACTGCTGGGACGGGGGGAGAGGCAAGGGGGGGGGGGGGAATATGGAAAAGCGGGAAAATGGCAGCGACGGGACACTGGACTGAAATGATCGAAGCTGTAAAAGAAAAAGAAAAAAAGTCGATTGCGAAACGATACAAGATGAAATGATGAAAAGCCTGACGATGACGGGGCATCAAACCTACGACCTGATTAGATATCAGTGGGTCAGACCAGTACAATCGTAATAAAGTAAAGTCCACGTTTTTCCCCTTTGTTTTCTTGCAAATGAGTACAAAAACACACACACACACACACATATATATATATATATATATATATATATATTATATATATATTTAATAAAGTATTTGGGTGGCGCTTTGGCCCAGAGGCAATGTCTCTGTCATTGGTGTGGAACCCCAGGGTTCACCTCCTGGGCAAGTTCAAATCCCGGTTAGGGCGGTTGGTACCTTCCAGTGGACTCACCACCAGGTTCCAGGAACCAGGTTCAGGGGGGGTTGGTACGGTGCAGTGTGATGTGGGTGGAGCCTGCTGCCCCCGCGACCGGGTAAAGG
>NC_024314.1:28544492-28550673 GCF_000523025.1 Cynoglossus semilaevis | reverse complement strand
ATGGATGGATGGATGGATGGATGGATGGATGGATGGATGGATGGATGGATGGATGGATGGATGGATGGATGGATAATAAAGTATTTGACAAATCCTCACTAACATGCAGGACATTGTTTCACTCTCAACATTCAGCAGACGGGCCGTATTGAAGCCCCCAGCGAGCCAGATTTGGCCCGCGGGCCGTATGTTTGACACCCTGCTGCAGTTTCAGCCTGAGGGTCATCACTCTGTTTGTCCTCAGACACAGGGTTGTTGGTTCTACTCTCTCACCTCTCACCCAGAGGAGCAGAGATAAACCCTGGACGTGTCCTCGTACTTGCCCCGCCTCCTCCTCCTCCTCCGCCTCCTCCTCCTCCTCCTCCCCTTCCTCCTCCCCTTCTGGGTGAGAGTTGAGGTCATTGTTATGCAACAGACGACACTTCCCCCCCGACTCCTGCAGAGGCTGCACACAACGTAAGTCGAGCTCCTCAACTTTAACTCTGATTTGGCTTTTTGTTTTTTTTTCTTTAAAAACTTAACTTAAAAAATTAACCTGAAAATACTTCATGTACCCAGACCGTGTACTCTGAGCTGTAGAAGTAGTTAATGTGTATTTTTGGAAGGACTCTGATGAAGTTTGTTTTTCATTCACTAAAGTTCCTGTTCTGCCAAACTCTTCCTACGTCGTCTGTCAACTGCGGCTAACTTTAAACAGTGAAAACTAGCTGTGAAACTTTAACTGATTAGCGCTAAGCTAGGCTAACTTGTGTCCTCCTCCTCCTCCAGTTCAGCAGACATGGAGCAGCTCATGGCCAACGAGGTTTTCAGGGCTTTCACCACCTACGCCGTCATTGTCATTCTGAAGATGATGTTGATGGCGCCGCTGACCTCGTACTACCGCGTGACCAAAGGGGTACGTCCACCGCGCTGACCGTCCGCGGTCGCGTGTTAGCAACACCTGTGGTCGTGTCTGTCTCTGAAACATGAACTTTTACAAACAAAGACTTTTCACATGATAAATATTTTATCAGGTGTCACATGTACTTCAGAGATAAGACACACCCAGTCCTTACTGGAATGTTTATGGGGGGGGGAGGACAGGAAGTGAAGGGGGGGGGCAAAAAGTCTGATGACAGAGATGGTGAATATAAAGGTGTCACGTTCAGATCAAATTCATGTCAGGACAATTCTTCTTTTTTTGTTGACAACCCTGGGTTGTCGACAGGTTGATGTAGTATTTCCTGTTTTGCAGAAAAAAAAAAAATTCCCCAGAATCCTCTGATGTAAACAGCGCC
Source organism: Cynoglossus semilaevis (assembly GCF_000523025.1). NCBI lineage: Eukaryota > Metazoa > Chordata > Actinopteri > Pleuronectiformes > Cynoglossidae > Cynoglossus > Cynoglossus semilaevis. The sequence continues at coordinate 28,549,396 of NC_024314.1, read as the reverse complement.
TCCTGAAGTGTTTGGACGTGTTATATGAACCTATATTTAAATATATGTTGATGTAAATACAGTGTTTGGGTTTAACGCCCGCCTTGTCTGCGCTGCAGGCGTTCTCTAATTTGGAGGACGTGAGGAAGAAGACGATGGAGGAGAAGAAGAAGCTGCTGAGAACCGATCCAGACGTGGAGCGCGTTCGAAGGTTCGTTTTCTAACTGTGAGACTTTAGGGTCAAAGGTCAGGGTTAGTCACCAAAGTGACCACTAATCCAAACCCAAACCCCTGACCTTTAACCCTCGATGGTTGGTTGGTTGGTTGGATGAATTTATAACGACTGCTGGTCCTGTGATGTCATTTTTCCAGGTGTCACCTGAACGACCTTGAGAACATCGTGCCCTTCTTCGTCATCGGCCTTCTCTACGCCCTGACGCAGCCCGCACTGTCGACCGCGCTCCTCCACTTCCGCGTCTTCGCAGGCTCACGTGTCTGCCACTCCGTGTCCTACGTCTGTGTCCTGCCCCAGCCCTGCAGGGGTCTGTCCTACATCGTGGGCGTGTTGGTCACTGCCTCCATGGCGTATCAAGTGCTCAGTACCGTCCTTGTCCTGTAGGGGTCTGCGGGGGGTACAGTGGTGTCTGTATCTTTACGCTCACGTTCTGATAAACGAGGGTGAAGGGATTTGATCGAAGCGACCGCGGTGTTGAATCAGTGTTGAACCTCAAACCAACTTCGTTATGGACCAAATATATTGATGATGAGCTAAAGCTAGCTGTTCACGAGGCTACGTTAAAACACATTAATTACTGCCCACTAGGGGCCGATGTTTTCACTTCCAAAGATAACGACCACCAAGAGTTGATTATGGATCAAAACAGCGTTTTTATTTCACAGTCTGTAGTTGTCTGTTGTTGTCTGTAGTTGTAGCACGTTGTTCTACGATGGTTAGCTACGTTTACGCTGTGATGGAAGATTTTCTCCTCATTAAATGTTTTATCAACATTGTTGAAGGGTTTTTTTTTTCATTCTGACGTATTTATAAAATCACACAACACTAACACCAGAACCATGACCCAGAACTCTGACCCAGCACTCTGACCCAGAACCCTGACCCAGAACCATGACCCAGATCCCTGACCCAGAACTCTGACCCAGAACCCTGACCCAGAACCATGACCCAGATCCCTGACCCAGAACCCAAACGAACCCTGACCCAGAACCATGACCCAGAACCCTAACGAACCTTGACCCTGAACCCTGACCCAGAGTACCTCAGAGTACCTCAGATTACATCAGATTACCTCAGATTACCTCAGAGTACCTCAGGTACATCAGAGTACCTCAGATTACCTCAGAGTACCTCAGATTACCTCAGAGTACCTCAGAGTACTCTGAGGTACAGGTGTGCAGTAGAACACAGGTTATCACCGGATCAGGATCAAACGACTGCCCTTTTACCCGTGACCTGATAACAGTTAGCTCCGACTGTGTGATCCACAGGATCCGACCGTTCCCATGGATCGCAGAACGAGGTTCAACACGACAACATGTTGTTTTTTTTTACCCGTCGTTCCACTTTGTTAGCGTCGACGCCCATCAGTGATACGACCTGAGGCACAGTTCTAACCTTCGTCTGATCTGTCACGACCGTACGGCACCACCGCGGGTGGAGGCTCCTCCTACAGGTTACACAAATCCTGCTATTTATTCAGCTGATCTTTGGAACTGTTTGCTCCAGTCGTTGACTTAAAAAAAAAAACCAACCGAGGTAAGAGACGCACGCACATCAAACACGTCCGTCATTCGTCACGTTCTCGGGTTTTTGTTTGTAAAATAATCTCCGTCTTTTACTCATTTTTGTTTTTGTTTTTCTTGTTTCTGTAGTTTGGTATTGCAGTACACTTCTGTTGTACACGACTTGTACTGCAGTAGGAGGTGTTACAAAGAAACTCATTAAATATTCAGATCGTTAACTTTTTTACTTTGTTGAGTTCGTGCAGGCAGAAACATGTACTTCAGGTACAACAAATATCCTGAGGCGTCGCCGTCTGTCTGATCGGTTTTACTAATTATATTTGTAATATATTTGTAATATATGTGTTTTTTTTCTCTGCAAACTATTTTTTTTTTCATTTTCTTTACAAATTTTCCACTATCCGAAATGCGATAAAAATAGTCGACCATAAATCATTTGAATTTATAACGCGTGTATTAAACACTATTGAAGCTGTAAATGACAACCTTCATGAAAGTACGCCCCCTGCCTGTGGTATGTTTAAAAGGTTTATTTTTTGTCATGCGATCGCAGCTGTCAATCAAAATGATCCGATATTTTTACTTTATTTATGTTCATTAAAGTAAAATAATTCCATTGTTTTGCGGGAATTTAATCATAATTTTTGCTGACATTTTTAGGCGACCCCATATGGGGTGTCGACCCTAAGGTTGAACACACTCCAGATAAATGAACACGAAGTAGTTCAATATTTTCTGTGTAGTTTCCGACGGTGAAGCATCGTAAACACATGATCGGACCGTTCTAACTGTGAAATGTTATGGTCATGTGACATTCGCACGTGTCATTTCCTGTTTTTATTTCCTCGCAGGTGAAATGTCGTCACTGCTCAGTTCGATGGACAGCGACGTCCTGCGGTCGTTCTCCACCTACGCCACCATCGTCGTCCTGAAGATGATGTTCATGTCGCAGCTGACTTCCTTCTTCCGCCTCACGAAGGGGGTAGTGTTTCCTGCCGAGGGTTTGATTTTAGTCGTGAAACATTTTGACGTTCGTTGGTTCGTCGTGACAGACGTTTAGACGCAACTGTTTCCTGTTCCTCCAGGTTTTTACGTTTAGAGTCAACTGTTTCCTGTTCCTCCAGGTTTTTGCTAATGTAGAAGACGCCAGATTTGTAGGAGACAAAAAACTGGTCCGCACCGATCTGATGGTGGAACGGGTCCGCAGGTACGTCTCATTTTAAGTGTTTGGATTTTTTCGATTGTTTGTTCTGGGTCTTTAGAGTTCCGTTACGCACTTTAGCTTACTGATCACATTTTTGATTCTTGCGTAAAGACCGATTCTCAAACACTGTACCGAGGCACCTTGGTGAGTCACGACAGATAATGTTGCGATTTTAGGGAATTTTCCTGAAAACTTTAATCACTGTATAACTGTGTCTTTCTTCAATTCCTGGAAGAGTATCGTTGTTTTGTTCAACTAAACAGGCTGAGGCGATCGGTTGTTCATCAGTTGCTGCAGCGTTTACTCGGTGTGGTCCTTGTTAAACAGTACCATGTTCTCATGTTCCAGGTGTCACCTCAACGACCTGGAGAACATCGTCCCCTTCGTGGTGATCGGCCTTTTCTACTCCCTGACTCAGCCGGCACTTCCTACCGCCCTGCTGCACTTCCGCCTCTTCGTCGGCTCTCGTTTCTGCCACTCCGTGTCGTACGTCGGCGCCCTCCCCCAGCCCAGCAGGGGTCTGTCCTACATCGTGGGCGTTCTGGCGACCGCTTCCATGGCGTACAGGACGCTCAGCACCGTCCTCCTCCTGTAGAGGCATCACTGGACCGTACACATAAATACACCGGAAATCACAGCAGGGGGCGCCACTACCGTAAATGATGCAGTGACTGAAGTTGAACTTTTTTTGAAGGTTTTTGAATTAATGTCAAAAATGTAAAAACCACAAAAACACTTTTTCTCACCGCAGACAAGTGAAGTTTCAAATCTTTGTGGATGTTTCACATCAACTGGGGTTTTTGTAACTGGTAACTGGTAACTGGTAACTGGTAACTAGGACTTGTTACTTTAACCCTGACTTTTCAAACCTGTTCTTCCTCCATATTTTCTTCACAGGAACTTCAGAGTAAAATGTACAAAATAAAGGTGTGGAGGAAAATAGTTTGTCGTTAGTCGTCCATTATTTTATATTATTATACGTTTATAACAAATGTTATTGTAGTTCTTGTTATTACTGTTGAACAGATCGGTACCACAGAACAGTTCTATGTTCTTCAGACCCTGAAGTTCTAGAAGACTCCGGCCAGTTCAGATGTTGGAGTTGTCTTCGAGTTTCTCTTTGTTACTTTTTTTCCTTACAGGATCTGGCAACCCACCGTAAAGCCAGTCAAACACAGAGATGATGACGGTGTTTCACGGTGTGTTTCACTTCATGGTCGTGTACTTTCGGTCTGAACAGTTTCCAAACTCCCTGAAAAGTTTTTTTATTTTCTTTATTTGCAGTTTTATAACAAAGTATTTTATTTTATCTGTAAAATCACGTCTTTTTACGGGTGTGTTTGTCCGCGACTGTCAGACAGAACTGTCCAACTGAAGCCTGGGATACATTCGAGAAAGTCGTTTCCTCCACTAGAGGGAGACATTTAACAGCGGCTCCTCATTAGGCGACATTTAAGACCAGGTGCAGCTTATTAACTTCATTAACGTTCACTCCAAACACTGCAGCAGCCGCAGCAGCAGCGTTAGCGGTGTTAGCATTAGCAGTGTTAGCAGCAGTGTTATTAGCAGTGTTAGCAGCAGTGTTAGCATTAGCAGTGTTAGCAGCAGTGTTAAACTCGTTGCCTCTCCAGTTGTCGTTCAGCGTGTGTTTACAGTTTACGTGTGACGTGTTCGGACGTGTCGCCGCTGATACGTTGACTCGACCTGCGCCGACATGAAGGTGAGTGTCTCCTGCAGGGAGCGGTGGAGCCCCCCGGTGGCCACTGTAAATAGTTTTAGTCAAAATCACCGTGGAGGAGAACAACATTTCTGTCATCTCGTCTCCCTAAACAAGAACTGTCGAGAATCACCGTGGAGGAGAAGAACATTTCTGTCTCGTCTCCCTAAACAAGAACTGTCGATGTGACGATCACAGTTTGAGGTTTTAGTTTTGTTATTGTTCAAATGACATTTAGTCAAA
>NC_024314.1:28543787-28544248 GCF_000523025.1 Cynoglossus semilaevis | reverse complement strand
GGTTATTGTCTTCAATTTGTAGATCCCCTCCCCCCCCCCCACTGCCCCCCACTCCCCCCCCGTGCATCTGTTCACTTCTCTTTCATGAGCTGTCATCCACGGAGCTCAGATCTGCCCCGCGCCTCATTGTTCAGCTGTTTAACTGCAGCTTAATTAGGCACAACTTCAAAGTCACGCTCGGCCTCAGCGTCGGCGTCGACGCTGAGGCCGAGGTGAGCCAGATATTTATATCGTCCGCCGCTGTCCAAGGTCCTGAAAAATTAATGGTTGGGAGAAATCAGGCTCAAGGCTGGCAAAGACGATTAGGAATCAATCCTGGTCCTGGTCCCCCTGGTGGACAGTTTGAGGCCACGGCTTCCTGCTCACCACAGTGTTACTGCTGTTACTGCTGCTGTTACTGCTGTTACTGCTGTTACTGCTGCTGCTGTTACTGCTGCTGCTGTTACTGCTGTTACTGGTGT
>NC_024314.1:28540192-28543619 GCF_000523025.1 Cynoglossus semilaevis | reverse complement strand
GCGGTGGGCGGGTCATGGGCCGGAAGTGACCCACGAACCGGGAGTTTCAAACCACTGCTCTTTAATGGACCACAGGTGTGAACTGACGGACGGACCGGACGACCGCTGGGATTGGTTCCTGCTCCCCCTGTGGCCATGGGAGGAATCACGCCCCACAAGATGAATGAAGGTACACTGAAACACACACACACACACACACACACACACGCTCAGCCCAGTGCCCCGCCCAGTCAGCTGACTCCTGGTCCTGCGGTCCAGTCCGGGGTCAGCAGGTTCCTGACGCTGATCCCAGTGATTACCATAACCAATTTAACTGCTATTGATCTGAGCCGTGCTGTAATTGAGCGCCGCGGCCCAGCGCGGCGGCCGACGCCCGACCTCGACCAACGCGGCCCAACCATCACCGTCACGCTGCTATTTTTGTTTTTTTATTTTTTTAACCCTTTTCGTCGTGTCGTTTTTGTTATTTTTTTTTTTTTTTTTTTCCTCCACATTTTTCTCACGCCTCCACCTTCTTCTCCTGCGTCTACGTCCGTCTCCACCTTCAACACGTCGACGGTCGGTCAATAGACGGTCACTCATGGCGATAATAAAAACGTTCAATTACCATCACGTCGTGTGTGTGTGTGTGTGTGTGTGTGTGTGTGTGTGTGTGTGTGTCCCATAATAATGAGAATCATTTTCTGATAATTCCCGCTCTTCACTCGACCGTCGTTCCTAAATCAGCAACTTTAACACAAAGACCTTTTTTATTTTTTTTAAACCTAATTATAATTTAGCTGTTTTCAGATAACAAACCTTTTATTATTGTAAATTACTCGGGGAAACGTCAAAAAAAAAAAAAAGAGACAATTCTTTCATTAAAAAATTCCCAAATCCGTTTCGTATCTGCTTCATTATTCGCAGCCATAATGAACGAGCAGATTCAACACTGGATCAATTAATAAATGGAGGGAACCGGCACCTGGGAGACGCGCCGCCGCTGCCACCGCGCCGCCGCTACGTTCTCCATTTTTCATTAGAGGCTGCCGTCCCTGGTGAGGGATCAGGATTTCTTGTTTTAATATTTTAGTGTTCTAACTTAAGCTCCACAATCCTGCGCAGGTAGAACACTAGATCATCCTGACATTTCAAAGTACTGGAACCTTTGGAATAAAGTGTTTTTTATTAAATTCTATTAAGCTAATTTATGCCTGTCAGGTGCCCCCACCTCAGTGGCAGCAGGGGGGGGGGGGGGGGGTGACAGGCTCCACTGCCATATTTCATGCTTTGGTTTCACTTCAGGTGGAAACCTGGGCCGCTACTGATGGTTAGTGCAGGAGACAAACTGGTTGAGGGTTCGATTCCTGCCTGAGCAGCAGATGTTTGTAGGTGGGACACTTCAGTCACGGCTTTTTTTTTTACCCTGATAAAGGACCGAACACTGAGGCTCAAACCTTTGACCTAGAGGTCATTTTTAAAAAAATTTTTTTTCTGTTTGTTCTTCATTAAAACGTTCGAATTAAATTATTTTTTTCTTTTTCAAAACGCGTCCCCACAGACTGGACTTCACTGCAACTCACTGGAGCAGTGGAGCAGTGGACGTCTGACTTTTAGATTTTAGATTTGTGTTTTTATCATTTTTCCTTCTTCTAGAGAGAGTTTAAATTTTTTTTTTCTTAATCTTGTTTTATTTTATTGTGACCAGAGTTCGAATCGTACGAACATCTGGTTCTAAATCGATCTCCCGCTGTTTCTGGACCATCGACCATCGACCAGCGACGTTCCGAAATGAAAACCTGACAAATATGTAAAACTGTGAGTAAAATAAAAATCCGACTGCGTTTGATCCGATTCCGTGGCTCCGTCTCTGGACCAAGTGAATTTCCCCGGAGGGGATTTGACAAAGTTTCGTCCAAATCACGAATAAAACGGCGACCGTAAAAAATCCAGTTCTTACAGTATTTGTATGTTAACGATATCTGAGGGCAGTACTTTTTTATACCTTTATCAGAGATGAAAAGAAAAAAACAAAGTCTGATAAAAGAGTCGTAAATAAAAGTCAATTATCGCAAGTATTGATTCCAAACACGGACGAGTTTTAGACGATAAAAACCTCCATGTTTTAAAATGAAGAGACGACGGAAGCGTTTAATATTTTTGATATGATTTTTAACTTTCCCGTAGATTTACCGTCGTGATATTTACTCAACAAGAAAAAGAGGATTTAAAAAAAAAATCATTAAAAAAAAGAAAATAAATCAAGTACTGTATGTTCTCCTGATGAGTAGTCTACTCTGATAGGATACTTTAACTGAAACGTTATTTTTATTCCCCAGACACACAGAGAGAGAGAGAGAGAGAGAGAGAGTACTACACCAAGTACCCTGTACTACACCAAGTACCCTGTACTACACCAAGTACCCTGTACTACACCAAGTACCCTGTACTACACCAAGTACCCTGTACTACACCAAGTACCCTGTACTACACCAAGTACCCTGTACTACACCAAGTACCCTGTACTACACCAAGTACCCTGTACTACACCAAGTACCCTGTACTACACCAAGTATCCTGTACTACATCCTTCAGGGCTGTTATTATCGGTACCAGTACTGTTGGACCAGATTGTCAGACCCGGTTTCCTGGTTTGTCTTTGTCAAATTAAATTCACTGTCGGTCCAATCAGGCTCTGTCCTACAGACTGGGCCACTCGGAGGTCGTCTGGGCCACACGTGGCCCGCGGGCCGCTAGTTAAATCAACCAGGTCCGTGGTACATTTACAGATGTCGGTGTTTTGGCCCGACAGCGAACTGGGCTTCAGACCACAGCGCAGAGAAATACGGAGACGGAGGCCGAGAGCGTCAACAGATTTATTTGCCCCGCGCCCCGCGCCCCCCGCCCGCTGCGCCGCGGCTTTTACCCCGTGGCAGTTGTAAATCAATAATTGAGCAGAGTGAGGATAATAGCTGCTACATGTGGCACACGGAAGAAAACTCATTTGGAGGATGAATAAATGGCTGCTCACCTGTGCCCCCCCCCAGACCTCCCTCACCCCCCACCATCCAGCACAACAGCTGGATGGAGGGGGGGGGCTGTTAGTTACTCACCCGCCCTGGGAGGGTGACTGTGAGTGATATCTTAGAGATGAGAAGTTCATTTGGAGTATATTTAATTATTCATGCAGTGTAGTACTGCAGTACAGTACAGTACAGTACAGTATAGTACTGCAGTACAGTACAGTACTGCAGTACAGTACTACTTTCACAGTAAAACTAAGTTTTTGTTCTGTTCATGTCCTGCTGTAATCTGAAGGAGATTATTGGCAACTATAACTAACATTATAATATCATGACAGACCGGACCGGACTGGACTGGACCGAACCGGACTGGACTAGACTGGACTGGACTGGACTAGACTGGACTGGACTGGACCGGACTGGAC
>NC_024314.1:28535076-28535596 GCF_000523025.1 Cynoglossus semilaevis | reverse complement strand
AAGGCGTGGGGCGTGAGGTGGGGTGGGGGGGGTGGGGGAGTATTTTTGTCCTTGTTCTGTTCTTATTGACTTTTGAAAAAACTGTTTAGTTTGTGTTTGGACCCAGACGTCAGTTCTCAGACAAATGTTATTGTCAGAAAAAAGAAAAAAAATTTGTTTGAAAAATTCCTGAATCGAACCTGTTAAAATAAAAACAGAACTCGATGTCAGTTTCAGTGGAGGTTAAAAAAGTCTCAGTACTTTTGGCCTCACTCTCCTGCAGTACTTTCTCACTTGAAAGTGAAGTATTACTGCTTCACTCCCTCGGACTCCTCACCGTCCAGCAGCGTTAGCAGCGTTAGCAGCATTAGCAGAATTAGCAGCATTAGCAGCGTTAGCAGCTTTAGCAGCATTAGCAGCGTTAGCAGCTTTAGCAGTGTTAGCAACATTAGCAGCTTTAGCAGCATTAACTGATTCATTTTTGATGACAGCATCAGTGTGAGAATCAACGCCCCCCCTCCTCCCTCCTCCTCCCCTCCTC
>NC_024314.1:28534080-28534959 GCF_000523025.1 Cynoglossus semilaevis | reverse complement strand
CTCCTCCTTCCCCTCCCCCCTCTTTCTCCCACACAGACACATTTATTGTTGACTCTGACTGTTGTTAACTCAGACCTTTTCAGCTGTTTTAATTTCACCTTGTGCCAGACCTTCAGCCCCCCCCACCCCCTGAGCTTCGTCTTTATACACGGGCTCTGCTCTGAGCACAGATGCAGGATGAAGAGAGGGGGGAGAAAAAGAAAGAGAGAGAGAGAGTGGGGGGGAGGAGGAGGGAAGGAAGACAGACCAGAAAGACAGAGGGCGCTAATGAAGCTTTCCTCTCCTTTATTTTTGTCTTTCCTTCTCCTATGGTTGAGGTGCTGCTGCCTGAAATGCTGATGTGGACCCCCCCTCCACCTCACCTCACCTCACCTCACCCCTCCTCCACCCCTCCCTCCTCCCTCCTTCTCTCCCTCCTGCAGGTTTTTCTTCTCCATCTCTTCCCTGTGGCAATAGATCAGATTTCCTCCAGGGAAATCATTACTTGGCATCATTACCATTCCCGATACTTTCATGTACTCGCCCTTGTTTCCGCACTCCGTCGTTGATTAAGTTCAGGGCGGGGCAGAAGAGGGCGCTAAAAGGAGTATGTTTTAAAAAGCAGCTCAGATAAATAGCTCCTGAAGGACCGACCCCCCCCTCTCCCCCCTCTGACTCCCCCTGGTGGATGCTACCTTCAGGGGCCACTCCTCCTTTTGTCCCTTCGGTGTTGACGGCCGTGCGTTGAACGTGGTTGTGGTTCTGGTTCTGGTTCTGGCGGCGGCCGCAGCAGATGTGCAGCTCCAACTTTATTAGCGACGGTAATGAATTAAACAGGTGCTGAGTCGGCACAAGATGGCTGCCTCAGCTGAAAATAGCTGGGATGTTTTGATCAGAGGG
>NC_024314.1:28532848-28533852 GCF_000523025.1 Cynoglossus semilaevis | reverse complement strand
CACACTGTTCTCCGCGTGCTGTTAAATCAGGAGTGCTGACTCCCCCCTTTTATTAGGAAACACACTCAAAGTTTACTGCAAAATGAGATTAAACGTTTCCTCACAGGCCCCGACTGAGGAGCCAGAGATTTAACACCAATTTGTTACTTGTTGGTTCAAAAGCAAAAAAAAGCAAAAAAAAAAAAGTTAGGTTTTATCAGTAAAGAATCTGAATTTCTGGATCTTTTTTTTCCTTCTTATCTCTGATCATGACTGAAGATGATCAGTTACAGGAAACGCAGATTTTTGTATATTTTTTAAGTATTAGTTAAAGGTGTATCGCAATATATCGTAATGTTGCCCGGGTATCGCAATACGTCGACGTCTCGCCAAATTCTTGACAGTACACAGCCCTGGTATTAGTATCACTTTTTCAAAGTGAGTAAATAGCATGACATCATCATAGCGTGACATCATCATAGCATGTCGTCGTCATAGCGTGACATCATCATAGCATGTCGTCGTCATAGCGTGACATCATCATAGCATGACATCGTCATAGCATAACATCGTCATAGCATGACGTCATGATAGCATAAGCATGACATCATCATAACATGACATCGTCATAGCATGACATCGTCATAACATGACATCGTCATAGCATGACATCGTCATAACATGACATCGTCATAGCATGACATCGTCATAACATGACATCGTCATAGCATGACATCGTCATAACATGACATCGTCATAGCATGACATCGTCATAACATGACGTCGTCATAGCGTGACGTCATCTTAGCATGACATCGTCATAGCGTGACATCATCATAGCGTGACATCATCATAGCATGACATCATCATAGCGTGACATCGTCATAGCATAACATCGTCATAGCATGACGTCATCATAGCATGATGTCATCATAGCATGACATCATCATAGCATGACGTCGTTAGCCGCCGACGTCGACGTCTGTTTTTCTTACTCAAAATTCAAGTCTGCGATTGAAACGAGA
>NC_024314.1:28531886-28532640 GCF_000523025.1 Cynoglossus semilaevis | reverse complement strand
TGTCTCTCTCTCTCTCTCTCTCTCCTCCTCCTCCTCTTCTTCTTCTTCTTCTCTGTTTCTATTCTGCTCTGCCCACGTATTCAACCCAAAGTGATTTCACCCCGCGGGCGTTGCCGTGTGGGCGGGCTCTTTTAAAACTGCGTAAGTACGGTCCAGGGATCATCTGTGGAGGCGGCAAAAAAAAAGACGTCTCTATGTTTTTATTTTTATTTATTTTTTGTTGATGCAAATGCTTTTTTTTGCCCAAAACAAGGAGGTAAGACACCGACGGCAGGTGCAGGAAAAGTGACACGTTAGAAAGTGAAACTCTGCAGCAGCAGGAGGGTAGAAAAAAAAAAACAAAAAAAAAAACAAGAACTGAGGGAGAGAGAGAGAGAGAGAGAGTGGGTGAACGAGGACGGCCATATGAAGTTATCATCTTCATTTGCATATATATAAGTAATGACTGTGTTGATGAGGCTGCAGCAGCAGCAGCAGCAGCAGCAGCAGCAGCAGCAGCAGCAGATCAGTCACTTCAGAGCCAGAAACACTGCAGCTCCAACCTGTTCACCCCAGTGTAGGGACGAAGGGGGGAGACGGGGTGAGTCCCAGTCAGGGGGTGAGAGAGAGAGGTAGACCTGGGAGACTATACATGTACATATATGTTTATATATATGTACATATATGTTTATATACATGTACATATATGTATATATGTAATTATATATATATACACATACATATATGCATATGTATATATATATATATATATATA
>NC_024314.1:28530089-28531064 GCF_000523025.1 Cynoglossus semilaevis | reverse complement strand
CAGATTAGAGCTGGAACATATTTGACTATTAACGAGAAAATCTGTCAGGTGCTAATTTTAGAACGTCTGTTTTTTTTTTAAATAAAATCAATTTCCAGATTGAATTTACACTTTGGTCGATGTAGAGAAAATGATGAGCTTTATTTGATGTTTTATTTGACTAAATGTTTTATGACTAAAATCACTAACGTACGTAACATCATGAGATTGACTCACGATTACACACAAACAATCGACTTCAGTTTTAACACCCTCTGGTGGCGGAGGCCGGGGTTACAGTTTGGAGGATACCTGGTCAAGCACTGACGGCACAAGATCATTAGCGAACCAGATGGTGGTCGTAGCACAAACAGTCATCTTTAATTCAACGCGGACTCTTGCTACACCTCGGACGTAGTAGCCAGAGAAGATGTATCGGCTTTGACGACTGAAGGAGATCAGCTGCTGCAGCAGCCAATCAGAGGTCAGACTGGTCTGGTCTGGTTGACCTGTTTAACTGTCAACATATGAAACAACCTGACGACGGAGCACACTGCCACCTACTGTTCTAGAGTGTGTAGTGTCATGGTATGACCGGTGACTTTTTGAGATAACGCAGCCTTGATTCAGTTTTTATTTCAACCGATGCAAACTTTTACGCATTTGTGTCGATTTTTAACCGATTCACGACACATCGTAAAACATCCCTACTGATCAGTCTGATAAAAACAAAACAATTTTCACTTCTTCCTTTTATTTCCCCGTACCGCGGATGATGATGTTATTTGTTTGGACTGGTGAATCACGGCTGTGACCTCAGACTTGACCTTACGTACCGAGGTACTCACCATACCTCGTGACTAATGTGTCGGAGGATTACAGGCTGTCGGGAAGTGCGCTGAAAAACACAGAAGTCTTTTATCCTGGCAATAAAGCGTTAATGACCCAACAGCAGGCATATATTTGCCGGGGCGCACGTCTCCTTGAAGGGAACAA
>NC_024314.1:28522994-28529301 GCF_000523025.1 Cynoglossus semilaevis | reverse complement strand
GATAAGGAGTCATTAAAGCGCTGTTATCTGGTCCAGATAGCATTGGCATCTCTGTGAAGATCATTATTTTTGCCCCTTGAGCCGTTTGGCAACGAAGAGCCGGCCTAAACGCACACCCAGCGCTTACTCTCGGGTCAGCTGCGACATGGGGATGGAGGCGCTAACGATACGCGGCCTGGCGGTTAATGCTTTTTCTAAACGGCCCTAATGTCACTGCACGCTAATCTGAGCGCGCTCGCTCGCTCGCTCCCTTGCTCTCTCGCTGTTTTTCTTTGTGCTCCGTCAGCCGGCTGTAGCTGCGAGGAACGCGGCCAAGTTGTTGGTTTCTGTTTTTTTTCTTTTCTTTTCTTTACACAGCGTTTCTCCTCCTTTGATGTTTTTCTCTCTCCTCTCTTGACGGAAGGACCGTCGACCAGAAGTAAATTTTTTTAAAAATATTTTGCTTCTCTTCTGAGGCAGGTATGCTAACCGCTACACCACTAGCTGTGGGTTCGTCAACGACAACAGGGACTGGACTCAGTCTTGGTTCTGGTCCAGATTAAGGATCAGGTTCTGGTTCTGGTTAATTATGAACTCTTCATGTACCAGGATGTAGTAGTTCAACACCCACCACAGTAGGGGGCAGCTGTCAGCTCTGTCTGTTGGTCTCACTGGCGTCACCCAGTGTGATCCTAGTCTCAGACTCTGTTCCATCTGAACATCAGTTCCTAACTCTGGAACAGAGGGATCTACATTTGGAATCACTAGAGAAGAAAGAAAAGAACAAGAACATGAACCAACACCAGGAATATTGGACTGGGAGTTGGAGAGAAAAAAAATCAATAACTGATCAATAACTGATCAGTGACTGAGGAGATTGATACAGGATCAGGAAAAGGAAATCGTGAAGTTCTCTTACTTCCCTCGTGCTGATGAAATTGTAAAGCGTTTTTTCTTCTGAACGGTCGATTCATTAAGAAGTTCAGTAACAGCTCTTCGTCGTAGTCATTGTTTTTTTTCTTTCTTTTGTTTTTGCTGATCTGGTCTTTTGTGATGAACACGTTCAATCCTGCATCCAAATCGTTAACAATCTTGTGTAATTAGTTCAACGGCAAAATTAACGTCCAACGGCCCTAAAACCAGTCAAATGCCCCCCCGCGGAGCGCTCTCTGGGCTGCTAACCATAAGTGTGATTACACCATCTGCTGTGGAGCGGCTCCGAGGCCAAGGCGAACGTTTGACCGGAGTTCAGGCGGGAAAAACTCCTCCTCCATTTATCCACACCTTTTGATGGTTCCGTCGTCCGCAGACACACCTCCGGGGGCAGCAGAGCCCTAATAACACATGACGCGCGTCTGCCGTCAGCAGGGATTCGTCTCGTGGTTTTTTTCTTTTCATTCGACGAGCCTGTAATCTCCAACCTCAGATTGAGCCTCATCAAAGAGATCCTCTGGTACGACGCGCGTGTGCGTGTGTGTGGATGAGGAAATTCAATTAGCTTAATTGGCCTCCGTGTTATTCTGCGTAACGCGGTGTCGACAAACTTCACAGAGCCGTGACGGGAGCCCCGCGCTAATGAGAGCAATAACTTTAATCCCGATGTTTTACCTCCACATTCCAGAAGATTCCAAATTGAAATCCAGGTAATTAGTTGTAACAGCCCACGAGGAGGTAGAGGGCGCCGCGCCTCCTTCAAGGCCCCGCTAATGGTAACAGATGAAGTGGAGGAATTGGATTTGATCTCGTTTCATGTGTGACACGTGACGAGAGCCGAGAAGAAGATGAAAGACTTTTGTCTGGTTTTTCTTTTTTTTTTTTTCTTTTTTTTCTGGCTGGAAAAGATTGAAGGAAAATAAGGAAAAATAATTAATTCTCCTTCGTTAGCTGGAGTCGCGACACGGCTGCAGCTAATTCCAACATATCGTCAGATTTAGTAACGCTTTTAAATGGGAAAATAAATCTTTAAGAAAATATAACAATTCTTTGAACAGTGATGCAGCGATTTGGGAATTCTGGGCCGAGACTTTCATTGACAAGTGAATATTATGGGCTGTTTTGTTGTCTTAGCGTCGTTTGGCTACGGTCGATACCGATGTCGATACCGATGTCGATACCGATGTCGATACCGATGTCGATACCGATGTCCCTTTAGAACAGTATTAAACAACTAAAGGACACGTCACAGACCATGGGTCGTCACCAGGAGGTGACTGCAGGTCGACTCCTCATCTGGGAGGTCCGAGGGCCAGTGGCAATTAGCATCGCAATTAGCATCTCGTTTTTGCAAACATCGTACCACAACGGAGAAGTAAAAATAATATATATAAATAAAAACACAGAAACTGAAGTTTTTACACGTCATCAAACTGACAGGGTTTACCTCTGGTTTTTGTCGTTGACTTTCGGGTTAACGAACAAGTTGAAAACAACCAATAAGACGACGATGAGGTCACAAGGTCGAAGGTCGTGACGGGTTAATTAAATTAACTTTGTTTACACGGCTTTGTCAAAATGTGGAAACATTTTTTAAATGTATTTATTTATTTATTAACCTGCAGTGATTGAATTAATTCACATGAACTTCATTAAACTTTAACTTTAACTTTAATCTCGTTAAACATTTCTTTTGTTCTCCATTTATTTATGGACGTCATGTCATGTGACCTACTTTGGTCTGGGCCACACAGAGTGGATAGGGGAAAGTCTGGGGGGGGGGACTCGGCTCCTCAGGTTTAGAACCATAATCCATCCACATCATATGAAATCAATCATCTGATTTTTTTCGTGCTCTGTGGGAAGATTTTGTCTTTTGCAGACGACGGTCCGCGTTCTTCGGGTAATTACGATCCGAACTGAAATCACAGGTGCATTCTGGTCACAGCGTCTTCTCCTATCAGGAGGTGAGAAATAAAGAGGCCACAAAACTCCCCGGTAACACAATAAAACTGTATTACATTTGTGCTTAAAATTATTACAATTATCGTATTTACAGACGTTGTCCTAAAAATAAACATCTCATGCTGGATGACACCGAAAAAGAAATCCTCGAACGACAGCAGGCAAAACGGAACCTCTTCTCTGTACAGCCGTCATTTACAACCTTTCAGAAGAATCGTTTTTTTTTTTTTTGTTCCAGCAGAGAATCGGTGATGAGCGTTGACGCACATGCTCAGAAGGATGGTCGTTCAGTGGCTCGTTGATTAAGAAAACGGCACGACGAGCAGCGCTGAATGTCGGAACAACCGCTGAATGTGTAGGAAATAAATTAGTGTACAAAAGTTAGCGTCCCCGCCGCGTCCCACAGCCACTGCTACGACAACCAAACATAAAAATGTCAACGTCACGTCAGTGTTTCAATAAATAAGAAAAAAAAAACCAAAAAAAAAACCCCACGATCTGAAACCAGTTCTACGTCCCTCCTGGTCCCGGGTCACCAGTCTGGTCCTTAAAGCTGCATTCACTGGTACTGTTGGTACTGTTGGTACTGTTGGTACTGTTGGTACTGTTGGTACTGTTGGCTGTGGAACTGGACCAGTATGGACACATACTGTAGTACACAGGGAGTATTTGTTTATGTACTCCATCTGAACCGGAACATTTTTTTAAAGAATTTTGCTCAGTTTTGAACTGTTTTTCGATAAAAGAATTGGCAGAAAAAGTCCCAACTATAATGTCAGAGGTTAAAGGTCACAGTTACAGACCTTTAGCCGCACTTTCTTAAAAAATAAAAGATGGAGGACAACAACAAAAAGTTGCGTCAGATGGAGAACTTTTCATGTATGTTTCGTAAAATGTGTCAAAGAAAAGACTTTAGCTGTTACTGTGGACCTGGAACCCTACATTGAGCCACCTTGTTACAGTAAAGCAGGTTGGTTGTTCATAGTTGGTTGTTGGTGGTTGGTTGTTGGTTGTCATCACGACGACACCGTGACAACGAACGCTGTTAAAAAAACATATGTACAAACACAGAAGTGATTTATCGGTGATTTTCCTTTAAATGTGATTTTTGTCCTTAAACCAGATTTGAACTTTATGGACCAGTCGGTACCGAGACTGACACACACACACACACACACACACACCCTTCAGTTCACATTCTGTGTTTTTTTTTCTTCTTCTTTTCTTTTTTGTCGATACAGTAAAAAGGTCTTCATCTCAAAACGACGTTGATTGACAAACGGTTTCAGATTCAAGTATGACAAATGCACTGTGCAGCCAAGGGGGGGCGCCGTCGCTCCTCTACCGAGGAAAAGGGACAAAAGAGTCTGGTTCGATGTCGGCAAAAATTTTCACTGGATTAGAAACTGTTCTGAGGACGACGTCGTCAGGTAGAGGCAGCGACGTGGGCGGAGTCTGAGTTCAGTTTTTTTATTTTTTATTTTTTTCTTGCAGCTTGTTGTTGTTGTTGTTGTTGCTGTTGCTGTTGTTGTAGTTGTAGTTATAGTTGTAGTTGTAGTTGTAGTTGTAGTTGTTGTTGCTTGTTGTAGTTGTTGTTATAGTTGTAGTTGTAGTTGTTGTTGTAGTTGTTGTTATAGTTGTAGTTGTAGTTGTAGTTGTAGTTGTAGTTGTTGTTGTAGTTGTTGTTATAGTTGTAGTTGTAGTTGTTGTTGTAGTTGTTGTTATAGTTGTAGTTGTAGTTGTTGTTGTAGTTGTTGTTATAGTTGTAGTTGTAGTTGTTGTTGTAGTTGTAGTTATAGTTGTAGTTGTAGTTGTAGTTGTTGTTGTTGCTGTTGCTGTTGTTGTGGTTGTAGTTTTTGTTGTGGTTGTTGTTGTTGTTTTTGTTGTTGTTTTTGTTGTTGCTGTTGTTTTTGTTGTTGTTGTTGTTTTGTTTGCTTCCTGCCAAGACAGAGTCACTATGGCTATTTTGTACAGCAGAATGTTTCCCTCCCCCGATGCAGGGAGACTTGTTTAGTTATTTACACATGGACGGTGGGGGGTGGGGGGGAGTCGAGGGGTGTGGACAGGAGGCTATAGTGCTTTTTGTTGTGTGATTGCAAGCTCTCCTTCGGTTGCTCTATTTCTCCCGCTCCCTCTCCTCGTCTCCTCCCCGCGCCGTCCGCCTCCGCACCTGAAGTGCGAGGGTCAGCGAACCTGGGGGGCGTAGCCCTCCTTCATCAGCCCCTCCTCGTAGTCCGTCTGACACAGGATCATGTTGTTCTTCAGGAAAAACTTGTCCCCCACACAGAACCTGCAGCACAGAAAGAGACAGAGGGGGGGGGGGGACGGGGGGGGGGGGGAGACGGGGGGTGAGGTCTCGGTTACATTAGCAACATATGCTACATTTGGATCATTAGCTCTTTTAGCCTTGAGCTAATGATCGCAGCAGTGATTCTTTCAGTCATGCTAATTAGCTACACCGCTATCACTGTGAAACCTGTGTTCAGCGGGGGTGGTCCATGTGAGGCCATTAGGGGGCGCTGTTAGCTGAAGAACCAAATTATTCTTTTTTTATGCCAGGGTTCATTTTTTACACCTGTAGCCCCGCCCCTCCGCCCTCATTGGTCCTTCTACCCACACCAGCACAGCCCAGGTAGAGAACATGAGAGAGAGAGAGAGAGAGGGGAGGAGGGGGGAGGAGCAGATATGCTTGACCTTTCAGCACCCACAAACTGTAGATTATGTTGAACACGTAAGAGAAACGGTGGCTGCGTGGACCTGGGGGCGGCTTATCTTCACGTCGGACAAGGTCAGAAAAAAAACAAAAAAAAAAAACGCCGCGGTGTCGGTGTTTACAGAGAGGGGGGGGGAACGGGGGGGGGGGGGGGAGGGAGGTCTGCAGACGATGTTTGACTTTGACCCCCCCAACACCTCCCCGACACTTTTATACAGGGTTTCAGATTCTAGAATTTCGCAGGATGAAATAGTGAAACCTGTAGGGGGCAGCGGTGTCTAATAAATAAAGATACAAAGTTTTTAGACGAAATCTTGCAACGTAAAAGTGTTCTAACGTTTTTACTTCGCGCACGGCAAATGCTGCAACGTGACGCTCGTTACTGTGCTAGCTTCCTGCTAACGTTACGCTTAGACACCCGGTACTACCGCATCGCTAACACACTGCTAACACCATGTCATTTGCTAAATGCAGTAAACAAAATACTACGTGTCGTAAACGATACAAATTTACGATATAATTTTTAAATTTTTTTAATGCTAGCTCACGGGGTTAGGATGACATAGAACAGTGCAGCAGTGTATGGACATCATACCATAATTAGCACCACCTAGAGGCCAGAAAAGGAACCTGTATGTTTAATTGATCAGACCTGTTTTCTGTCACTCCTGCTCTTATTGAACCGTTCAGGGTCAGGTGACATCGGTACTGACTTTG
>NC_024314.1:28519327-28522619 GCF_000523025.1 Cynoglossus semilaevis | reverse complement strand
CCCACCCCCCACTGTGGACACAGCTTCAGACACTTCATATTTCTCTAATTGCCCCTCTGGGATAAATACATATTTTTAATTAAATTATATTTATTGTTTTTAATAAAACAAATATATATTTAGCTGCTGACGAACATATTGTCGCTAAGGTCAACGTGGAGAACAGCAACTGTTTCAGAGAAACTGGCGGGAAGAATCTACGGCTGTGGACGTTTTTACAAATGTCGTCGCTGATTTTGTCCAATGAGATTTCATCAAAGTCAGGACTCAGACCCTAGGGGGCGCCTGTTACCAGGTCCAGCGGTTGTTGTGTGATAGGGAAAAAAAACCCCTAACACGGTCTTTTCAAAAGTTACATTAATGATTGGAAGAAAAATACATTTAAAATATATTTGAAATATATTTGAAATATATTTGAAATATATTTCAGATATATTTCAAAGAGCAACATTGTTCCAAACGAGCGTCTTTCAGCAGACGAGGAAAGATGACATCACTGGAGTCTAAGATTTAGTTATTCTACAGACTGGAAACTTTGCGTGCGTCACATTTTTACGATGTTTTGTTTCCGTTCTTGAACTTCTCTGATCACCGCTGCTACGTGCGCTCATGTGACTTTATCGTCGGCCAGGTTCTGGCTGCCGTGGTGTTCCGCTCCACCTGGGCTGCCATCACTTACTTCCCTCCGTCTTCCTTCCTTTACTTAGAGGTGACTGTTACTAATGAGTCCTCGGGGACCTATTGTTGTAGGAGGAAGAGGAAGAATGGCTTCCACAGGCGCACTCTTAAAAGATGTATTGCAATGGCAGCTATTCGCCTCCGGGGCTCGTGTTAACTAGAGTATTCACTTTCCACTCAAATGAAGAAACGGGAAGATTGTCAAAGGGAGGAAACGGCCTCAGCCGCACAGAATCCAATCAGGGTTGGGACGCGGACGGGTTCAGAACACTTGGCCCAGTGACACGGACGCTTAATTGTAACGCTGCCTTGTAAATCTTCTCTGGCAGATTGCTGCAGGGTAATCAGCAGCAGCAGCAGCAGCAGCAGCAGCGCGGGGACGAGCCCAGGAGGAGCTTCACTTCTGAGATTGTAATGTGTAATTTCTTGCGTAATTTTGAAGAAGAAGAAAGAAAAGTTTTGATTTATTTTGTTGGGTGTCTGTCGTTTGTGGTCAAACGATGCCTTTGAGGATGATCGTGTTTATGGACGACTGTCTACTGTTGTCTTTACACGTCTGAGCTCAAGGTTTAAACAAACATCCTAAAATGATACGTAGTTTGTTGCTGTAGTTGTTAGAGTTCCGTGGGATCAAAGATCGATGTAACGACTCATCGAGAATCGGTGGAAAATCGATATAAATCTGTGACAATTCTCATTGGTTGAAATATAAAAAAAATGAATCGTTTATCGAGGTGTAAGGAGTTGACTGTGTTATCTGAAAAAATCACTGGTCAGACCATGACACTACACACTCTAGTCCAGTAGGTGGCAGTATGCTCCTAAAAACGTTGGTTGTCAGGTCCTACATAGGCTGAGAGACGTTCAGGTGTTGGAACAGAACGTGGGAAGAACGTGTTCCACAGACACCAACAAAGTTCTCCAGTGGAACTCTTTCCACTTCCTGTTTCTTCTTCTTCTTCTGTGGTTGTTTCACATATGGACAGTTAACCAGTTTAACCAGACCAGTTTAACCAGACCAGTTTGACCAGAGCAGATCAATGCTCCAGATGTCCCAGAGTTTCTGGACAGAAATGGGACTTTTTTTTTCTCTTTTGTTATTGAAGAGAACGATGTCAGTTGATGAGGTTCACAGACCGTGTCAGTTGAAAAAAAAACTGTTGTGAATCGTATCGTGAGTCGACTGCATCGCTTTTACACCATTACACTCCACAGGATGTAGACTTCAAAAAAATGTTTTTTTCTTGAATCAGAAAACGTGACCGACAAGAAAAGATTTGATGTCGTGTTAAAAGTGTTAAAAAAAAACAAAAAAAACCTCATCCTTTTTTTGGGGAATTCAAAGTCCACAGTATCTGAGTATGTTTTTGAGAACGGGTGAGAGTTGGCCGTGTTGTTGAGTCTAACAATAAGAGTTCCCTCGTCCTTTGATGTTGCGGAGCTCCGCCTCCGACGGCCACTAATTAAACCGACTCCACTCTTGGTTGGGTTCTAACGAGGGCCTGGAGAACACAGGAACCCTAACAGGAGGCGCTCTGCACTTCGGCTCCTATTGTGTAGCGACGGGGAGGAAAAAAAAAAAAAAAAAAAAAAGGTGCCTCCTCCTCTGGAGAGGAAGTGACATCTATTTTATTTATAACATTTGTCATTTCGACTTTAAATTGTGTTTTTTCTCCACACTGCGGGATTATGTAGTTGGAATGTGTGCCTGTGGTACGACGCCTGCCCAGGATCCCCGAGTCCTCACCACCAATCATACACAAAGTGACAACTGTGTCCCTTATTGCCTATTAGGCCCCTGTCTAACAAGACCAACTTATGACACACAAGGCACCAGTGGTTGAGCTCAGCTCTGCTGGATCCAATTGGTGTCAGTTTCCGCTCGCGGAAGCTCCAGTTAGGAGCCTCCTCCTCCTCCTCCTCCTCCTCCTCCTCCTCCTCCTCCTTCACCCTACATCAGCAGTGACCTTCGTCTGCACTGTCACCCGTCCTGTTCGCGCTTCTCCAACCCTCCCAGACTGTGGCCTCCAGCTCATCAGGGGGAAATTGGGCCAGTACTGGCTGGATGATGAGGCCGGACGACAGCCTCATCGATTAGCTGTCCCCCAGGGCTGATCTGTGGCTAACTGCTGCCTGGGCCGACTCTCATATCACTTTCCTTATTCCCAACACCCTCACCCCTCACCACCGACTCCCTCCCCCATGGGTTCCCGAGTCCTTCCCCGGCTTGGATACATGGGGGGGGGCGACTTGTAGGAAGGCGGCGGCCATAGATTTATGTCCGGTTTTTCCACAGTCAGGCCACAGCGATCAGCGCCATCCGGTGGAGCAGCCTGTACTCACGCTGAGGGACCGGGACGGGACGGGAACCGTTGCCCTCCCGTCGGCTGGGTACCGATTCAAAGTCATGCAAAAAATCCACCGAAAATTGAGGCTGCGTTCTTCCGTTCGTCGAACGAAAAATGAACGCTAACGTTTCGATGGTGACGAAGGACCGGCGGTTGTGACGTGACGTCCACCTCTGGGCCCGCACTCCTTCTTTTATCACTTAAACAAAGACGCGTCAATGAAAGGGAAACAGCAGCAAATCTGAGGAATCACTGTGGGGGGGGAC
>NC_024314.1:28517821-28518612 GCF_000523025.1 Cynoglossus semilaevis | reverse complement strand
GGGCAGAGCTGGCATGGATGAACAGGGCATTAGATGGGAATGTCAGACAAAGAGCCGAGGAAGCGCTGACTTCCAGCGCCGCCGCAACCAGAGCTTGAGAAACTATTTCTGGAATCTTAAGTGAGTTGAGCTGCACACGGAGCTGAGGGAATCTGGAGGCAGAGTTTGGGAATCTGGAGGCAGAGTTTGGGAATCTGGAGGCAGAGTTTGGGAATCTGGACGGAATCGCGGCAGAGTTTGGGAATTGGAGGCAGAGTTTGGGAATCTGGAGGCAGAGTTTGGGAATCTGGACGGAATCGCAGTCCTTCCAGTCGGCGTGAAAAATGTTGACCATAACGAGGAGATGCTGGTGTGTCTTAGTTTCGCCGTCGTACGCTAACGTTACGTAATCAAACTATCGGCGGTAGGTTTGAAGACCAATGAAGTTTCCAGCTTGAGAAGCAATTCACCCCGGAATTTTCTGGAAAAATTCCTGACCATAAATACTGCTTTAATTCTATGTTTCAAACTTCAAAAGTATAAAAATATATATTTTCCTGAATAATTAACTAAAACAGTTAATATTCAAAAACAATTGAAAATATTTTTTACAATTTTAAAAATTATAAAAAAAATTTAATTTTTATTGACGATCTGGTCCCAGAAGTGGTCCCCTGACCAGAGGTTTAACACCTTTGCTTTAAACACAAACAGGAGGTTATTTAATAAAAGTGTTTTTTCATCAGTCAGAAAGTGCCGACCAAAAAAAAAAAAACGACCTGAAAACAAAAGCCAGAGGTGGGGGAGGGGGT
>NC_024314.1:28516020-28517057 GCF_000523025.1 Cynoglossus semilaevis | reverse complement strand
CCAAACACACGTCTCAAATGTTTCCATTTGTTTATGAATCAGCACCGACAAAAACTGGAAAACAGTCGCACAAAAAGACGCAAAAAGACGCACTTTTTAATTTATATTTCTTTGTTTTTGTCACAGTGGAGAAACTGCACTGAGTCATTTTAATTCTTGTTTTTGTGGTGTGTATCGGCAAGAATCGGACGGATTCAGATTCGATATATTGCGATTTTCAATATTGAGATATTGAGGTGTGATCCCAGACTCTGCCCCCCCCCCCCTCCCCCCCCCAATGTGTGATTATAGTCTCAGACTCAGGAATATTGGACTGGGAGTTGGAGAGAAAAAAATCAAGAACTGATCAATGACTGAGGAGATATTGATATAATTCATTGGATCAATATTTTCTTACGCCTCTGTTTAAGAAACTAGAATTGTTTTAAAGTTTCAATATTTTAAGTAATGTGTAACAAATGTCATTGTTTAGATTGGGGAAACCAAGGCCTGAAGAGGGCGCCGTGTGAGGCCAGTAACACTGATGAACAGAGGAGTCGCAGGTGATTCTGATGACAATGATTCCACCAGAGAGACGGACCTGACACAGAGACTCAGCTGAGAACACGTGAGTTTTTACTCTGATTTTCATACTTTATAAAAAAAACAAACCAAAAACAAACTGCTGAAGTGACAGTGAGTGTCGTTAAACGGGACTGAAGGGGGCGCTGAGGAGGTGTCTGTGTGTGTGCCTTTAAATTCAAAAGTTTGTAAACTGCTCCCTGACTGGTGCTGTGGTCGGGCCGCGGCGTCCTGCGGTCCCTGAACGCATCATCACGCGGCCGCGGGCTCAGGTAATGAAGACTGATGGGAAGCAGATGTAACGGCCGCGTAACGGCCGCGTAACGGCACCTGTAGCTCACGGCCGACGCTGTGCAGCTGTAGAGCGCCGTCATAATCACCGGGCCGGGCCCGACAGGAGCCCTTAAACCCACGGATCCGCCCGCCGTCCGCCCCCCCTCCCCCCCGGACCGTCGTAAAAGCGGCGGTTGTGGGGG
>NC_024314.1:28515188-28515973 GCF_000523025.1 Cynoglossus semilaevis | reverse complement strand
GAGTGGTGCGTAGGGGGGGGGGGGGGGGGCGGGTGGGGGGGGTCGGTCCCATCACTCACCTCTGATTGCAGAGCTGACACGCGAAGCAGTCCAGGTGGTAGACGTTCTCCTTGGCCCTCATGACCATCTCGAAGGCTGGGATGAGTTTGCTGCAGGCGGCGCAGTTTCCTGTGACGCCGAACAACCTGGACGACATCGAGACGAGACAGATCAGCGTCAGAGAACGACAACGACGACAACAAGGACAACAACGACGACAACAACAACAACGACAACAACAATAACGACAACAACGACAACAACAACGACAACAACGACAACAACAACGACAACAACGACAACGACAACAACAACGACAACAACAACGACAACGACGACAACAACAACAACAACCACAACAACAACGACAACAACAACAACAACAACAACAACAACAATAACAACAACAACGACAAAAACAACAACGACAACAACAACAACAACGACAATGACAACGACAACAACGACAACAACAACAACAACGACAATGACAACAACAACAACAGCAATAATAATAGCACTAATACAAAGTGTTGAGAAACAAATGTTGAGAAACAACAACATTGAACCAGCTGTTGTTTTTACCGCCTCCTGGTGTCTCTGACGTGAGTGACAGCTGTCACAGACACACATGCTAACACGTGCTAACGGTGTCTCTGAATGAGCGGCAAAAAAAAAAAACGGACCACAGGGATAGATGGGCCACACTGCTGCCCACGTCGGTGGACCCCATTATTTCTGTCCCT
>NC_024314.1:28513488-28514470 GCF_000523025.1 Cynoglossus semilaevis | reverse complement strand
CGATGCACCTGCCCCCGCCCCCTCCCTCTCTTTATTTCCAAACTTTTATAAATGAGCCTGAATAAAGTAAAAGAGAATAAATCATTGGAGAGACGAAGAGTCAGACAGAAGTTTGGACCCTGAGTGGACCCTGAGTGGACCCTGAGTGGACCCCGCCCCTGACCTTGAGGGTCCTCGTCTGGCCGTGGATCACACTCACGGCCCAGGGTTATAAACGATGGAGGGCGTTTGTGTTAAAAAAACGTTTCGGGGCGGCCGCCTGTCGGCTAAGATCAGAAGAACGTTCTGTTTCCGCTCCTCGTCCGTCTGAGATCGCCAAAATAAAAGTCCTGGATTTTTGAGTAAACCCCAAACAAATAGAACTAAAATCTCTGTTTCAAAACACGGCTCAAAACATTGACTCCATTCCAAGTTGAAATTGTAGCTCTTTACCAAACACACGTCAGGCTTTATTTTACTTTCGATCAATTTTTTTTAATTGTTAAATTCTTTTGAAATGAACAACTATAAATTTGAAATCTCTTGAGAGGAAAAAACGATCGACTGTTTTTGATTTACTATTTTATAAAGAAAATCATTTGAATCATTGCTGAGTCATTTCTATGACACATTAAGGCCTTTGTTCTCTTGTCTGTTACACAGTGTTATTTGCACACCCTGTGGGGAAGTGTTTGAAAATGAACCCAGGTTTAATCCTGAAAAGTTTGGTCACGATTAATCGTGATGAATTTTAGACTCACTCATCAGAATTGATCAGGATTTATTTTGGTCACAGTTAATCTGTGATTTTAGAAAAACACAATTAAACAAAAACCCCCCTAAAAATAAACAACATTTTTTTTCCAGTGTTGAATCAATAAAGTTTGATCTAAAATAACTCTTTAACTTTAACTGTTCTAACAACAATCGATGATTGAACTTCCACGTCCAGATCTATAACAACAGTACTGTGGTACTGATGCAGTACTAAAGGAAGCCCCCC
>NC_024314.1:28512908-28513219 GCF_000523025.1 Cynoglossus semilaevis | reverse complement strand
CGGAGGCTCAGAGTCGCCGAGTCTCCGAGCCTCGGTGTCTCCGAGTCTCTGAGTCTCCGAGTCTCCGAGTCCTGGTGCACCAGTGACTCCAGGCTTTTAGCGCTGGATTACGGGGAGGTAATAAATGGCGAGCTGACGTTGTCGCAGCTGTCGACCGCCGTGTCTGGAAGGAAACGAACTGTTGTCGGCTGCGACGCGGAGGAGGAAAAGAAAAACGATTAACATATGTAGAAAAGAAACGTCCACGGCTGAGACGGAGAAGACACGACGGCCAGATTAAAATTCATGCTTTACTGAAAGCTGAATCCTGA
>NC_024314.1:28502682-28512479 GCF_000523025.1 Cynoglossus semilaevis | reverse complement strand
CCCCCCCACCAACAACAGTCGCAGAGAGAACGCAGCGGTGAATCATGATGAGTGTCTCTGGTACTGGACTGGACTGTGGACCAGTACTACACCAGTACTGCACCAGTACTACACCAGTACTACACCAGTACTGTACCAGCAGTAGGACCACCTTGTCCTGCCAACACCAGTGGAGATCTTTCCGTCCTAACAGGAATATTAGTCGAATTAAAAGTCAAATCCAGACGGTGCAGTAAAGCAGAACGACAAGTGGAGACACACACACACACACACACACACACACACCAGCTGTATTAGGAATCAAATTACCCCATGTACCATTACTGTACCAAACGTGGTCTGCGTACCGTAGTTTGAACCTAAAACAAACTTAAAAACTTAAATCAATTTAAACATGTTTTTTTTTCTGCACTGTCCCTTTAACTGTGATTGGCCAATGCAGCAACTCTGATGAAACTTTGGGTCCAGTCAGTGTGAGCCGCCTGTTTACAGCTGTCTCCCCCCCCCTCCTCACCTCGATTAGAATTTGTTTCCTCATAAACCATTGATCATCGGCCTATTACCAGGCAAATGACAGTTAATTACCCACTACATTAACCACAGGGACCTGGTGACCGACTCCCCCTGCCATCAGTCAACATGATGAATGTGGCGACTTCGCCAACGCGCGGCCGCTCCCTCGTCTGGCTGCCGCGCACAACAACACCTGAACCTGGCACCGCGGGAAAATCACCCGCAATCTGCATAATTACAGGCTCAGGGTTTAAAAAAGATTTTTGTTTAGAATCATATTCAGTGTCGCGTATGACAATGAGCGCATACAAAGATGTCCGTATGGAATTAGCACTGGGACATATCAGGAACAGAATGTAATCAATATGAGCACATTCAAAGACTGCACGCACATGTACAGAGTGAGAGCGTACCCTGTCTTTATTTTGATTACGATCATGTACACACGTTTAATGTAAGCCGAATGTTCAAAGGTTTTCATGGTATTCACCCAGAGATGACATGTAATCCGGTTGAAGTCTGAACATGGGGGAACTCAAAGTTCCAGCGCAGTCCAACATTTTATCCAGTCAGGTGAAACCCTGAGTGATTCCCACAGTTCATTCCCCGACCATCATCTTAGCCTACCTTCCATTCCTACGTCCTCATCGCACATGTAATCAGACTCATGCGTTGCTCAATTTAGCCCCGAGTGCACGTGTGATTGTCAGTGATTAAACAACTCTGAGGCAAAATTATTTCAATTACCGCGGCCGTGACCTGGGAATTGTCCCTGGGATAAGATTTTCCTCCTTGAGTGCCCTGACTTGCCTGGCTGCCGGCTCCATCGGTTCTCATCTGCACCTGGACTCTGATGTCCTAATGATGAATTATGGCCTCCTTTTTGAGCGGCTGACTAGCGCACAGAGGAACATTCCTCTCGACTGTCAGCACTGAAGAGCGGCCGCGGAGCGCTCCCTAATTAGCTCCCCCAAGAAACTGCTTGAAACCAATCACACGTCATCATGTATCAGCAGCTACTTTGTGAGCGGGGCGTCCTCCGTTGTTGTACTCAAACGTTAGCTTTACCCAGTGCTACGCCAAACTTTTTTTTTTTAAAAAAGAATGTTAGAATCTGCTGTAAGGCTGACCTTCAAAGCAAATACCAGAAATAGTACGGACTTACAGCAGCTAGGAGTTAGCCTACCAGCGCTAACATTAGCTAAAAAAGTCCTGGTACTGACACCAGCGCTAACATTAGCTACAACAGTCCTGGTACAGACACCAGCGCTAACGTTAGCTACGACAGTCCTGGCACAGACACCAGAGCTAACGTTAGCTACAAAAGTCCTGGTACTGACACCAGAGCTAACGTTAGCTACGACAGTCCTGGTACAGACACCAGAGCTAACGTTAGCTACAAAAGTCCTGGTACAGACACCAGAGCTAACGTTAGCTTCAAAAATCCAAATTCATTTCAGTTGAAAACATTGCTCAAATATTTCTATTTGTTCAAGTACATTTTAATACATATTTTATTAATTTAATACAGATTATATAACGCCTTCAACCTCTTAAATTCCCATCTATTTTTTTAATTTATATTTACAATTTTGCATTTAGCATTTACCGTGTTTAAAAACATTTACTTTATTTGTTATATAACAGTGAAATAACGAGCGACAGTTTTATATGTTGTCCAGTCCTGTCCAGTCCAGTCCTGGTCCTGGTCCTGGTAAACTTTTCTCAAGGACCATAATTTGGTTCATTTTCTGCCTCAGACCAGACAGAAAAATGAACTCCGATCAGTGAAACACACAAAATGCTTTTAGCGTGTTTTCCTGGCACGGCCTCCGTTTTGGAGAGGGATGATTTTGACCTCCTCCCCACCCCTCACGGGGCAGGTGTGTACTTCGATAGGCAGCTCTCTCTGCCAACCCACCTGCACAGGCGGCGCCCGGTGCCAGGACGCAGCCCGCTAACACGGTTATTATCTGCACCAAACACAAGCGCCCCCACGAGTCGTTGCTCTTCACAGCTAATTTAGCTAATCTCAACTGGAGGGGACGCTCCAAAAAAACATTATGTCCGGCCGAATGAACTGAAGCGTTCCTGTTAAATGAAAGGAGTCGCAGTGTGTCCCTAGTGGTGGAGAAAGAAAATGTACGAGGAAAATCTGAGCGCTACAGTTACAGGAAACTGTTTAAATTACAGGGAAGTTTTTTAGTTTTAAAAGTCAACAATTCAAAAAAAATATATAAACTTTTCTCAGTTTCTAACTAATTTATTATTATTTTACAGAATTGTTTTTTTCTTCCATTTATTTAATTGAATAAATGGTTCATTATAAAAGTACATTTTTATTGAACTATTGAACAAAAAAATGTGTTCCGTCCTCGAGTGAAATAATAATAAATATAGTAGATATTTGATCAGCCCTTAATTTGAAAACTGTTTACCGTGTGAAGCCCACGGACCGCGTCTCGTGTGGGCCAGATACGGCTGTTTTGTGGTCCTCTTCCAGCCCCTGGGCCGGGGGTTTGGACGTGAGAAGATTGATCTTCACGCCAAACATTTGAAAGGTCTTTCAGTTACAGAGACCTGCTGTACAACGCCATCACCTGGAGAGGCTTTTATTAATCCATTAACGTCGGAGTGGCTTCAAAAAAAAGGAGAAAATGACGGCGCCTTTTGTGAGGAGCACTTTTCTCTGAAACATAAAGGAGGAGAATATCTTGGAGTGCAGACTGAAGCCCTATCATTTCCCTTCATCACAACACACCTCGCCTCCCCCACCTCGCCTCCCCCATGCTTCTGAGAAACAAAACAAAGGCACCCCACGACAATTAAGTGCGGAGGAAAACAGCGCCTCCAGTGCGGGTGACCCTCCTTTGGACTCGATCGCTCGTGATTACGGGAGCCTCGTTTTGACCCCTTAGCATTTTCAGATTACATGTGAAAAGCCCAATTTAATTACACAACTGCGGAACACACGCGCGCCCGCGCGGTTGCGAGGCCGGGCATTATTGGCGGGGTAATTGCTGGATGTGTAAAGAGAATTGTGGTGTTGAGAGGTTAATGGCAGCCAAGATTTCCCAAGCAGAACATAACAATTATAGTGTGCTTTCAGAGCTTTTAACATCCGTGTGCCATCTCATTAAACTGCAAACTGAGATGGAAGCAACGCTGCAAACACACACACACACACACACATTTCTTTGTGTTATATTCTCTGCCGTTTAAAGCATCACGACGACCCGACGATCTCCGCAAATGACTGGAGACGGGACAAAAACCCGTGATAAAAGGCAACTTCCTGTTTGTGTTCAAAAGAAAAAAAAAATAAAAATGAAGAGAAATTTGGGAGAAACGCGGCCGCGCTGACAATCACTGCCAAACACAGGGAGCTGAACCGTGTTATTGCTCCTCCAAATACGACTCGGCAAGATGTCGGCGCGGCCTATCAGGTGAAATGCATTTGATTGACACGTTGTTAAAACACTGACAAGGCATCGAACATTATAAATATTCCCGTCGCCGCCTCAACCGGCTGTCAGCTGCACAAGTGTTTCATATTTATTCAATTCTCTCATTAAGGCCGATGAAAATAAATGAGGCTACTTTTTATTTTTATTTATTTTTTTGACCTGTCACGGAACACGTTCGGCAGAAGAGAGAACTTTCTAGATGCTGTGAAAAAGTTCACAGATTGACCGGTGCTGGTTTTTTTACGTCCACAACACGCGGTGATCTTCAGAAAGGAGCGCGGCCGACGGACGCCGCCGTGTGATTCTAAAAATATATTTATAAAAAAAAAAAACAGGCGGTTAGCTGTCAGTCAAGCTACGCTCACTACGACGTAGCTAACGGCGGAGAACAGAATTTCATCCGATCAAAAAGATGTGTAGTGAGTCTATACGTTGACTGATCGCTGTCCTTCGACCAGACGTGCGGCGGAGAACAGAATTTCATCCGACTAAAAAGACGGGAAGATGTGTAGTGAGTCTATACGTACGACTGATCGCTGTCCTTCGACCAGACGTTAGCTAAACCTCCGCTACTAAAGCTCGTGCGCTAACTTTACTTTCAGTAAAAGATAGTGATCTGATCAGGAGCATAAACTGTTTACTGCAGCCCCCCCGAGTGATCCTGGAAGGTACTGCAAGGGCCTTGTGAAATATCTTTCAAGTTCTGCGAGTTTATCAACTTTGTGTTCAACTAAATAGGCTCAGCGTCGACAGTGAAGTAAAGGTGAATACACTTTGTCATACACAAATATGTTTCGTTCGGTGCTGTACGTGAAAATACGTGAAATAAGCGGTTCGTGTTTGTACGTGTTTGGGATTGAATGAATAAAATAAATCAAAAAGAATCGCAATTATCCAACAGCAACGCTACGATTAATCCGATTAGAAATGAAATAAATTCACAAGGAAAAATATAAATCAGCTTGAACAAGTTTCTAAAAAAACATTTTTCATTATTAACACAAATATAATAATAATAATAATTATAATAATAAATATAAACGATCGTCCGACACTTGTAGAAATCAATCCAGATCTAAATCTTTCTTGTTTTCTCAGTCGGACAAAAAGGCTTTTTTTTTTTTTTTTTTTTTTCCCTCAACGGAACGTTACCAATTAGGTGAGGACGGATCACAGCGTCCTTTGTACCTGCAGGAGAATGAGAGAGTGGAAGTGGAGCCGACAACTCCTCCGTTACATCCCCCGCTGCCTAATCGCTCTTTAGTGTCTGAAAATAATACGGCGATGAGGCAGAAATGTGTGAGAATGAAGCGGCGCCGAGGACGGAGGACGGAGGACGGAGGACGGCGGTAATGAATGGACTGAGAGCAGCCAATTAAATTAATGAGAGTCGACAAAAGGCTGCGGCCAAACCCCGAAATGGAAAGGCATTAAAGTGAGGGCAGCAGCTGCCGCCGAGACGCCGCGAGGTGTGTGTGTGTGTGTGTGTGTGTGTGTGTGTGTGAAGGAGCAGGAAAGCATGACTAAAGCCTCAGTGAAACCACTTATCCTGTGTTACAACAGTGTGACGACGTGAGCTTGGCCCTGAATGGGAACAACGTTCTGGTTCTGGTGACGTTTCTGCACCGTTTCCTTCGCGGCAGTAACATGTCGGGAGCGACCGCTTCGCCAAAACGCGTCTCTGTGCGTACAATGTTTTGTGTCGGAGGACAGTAGACGGAGGACGTGTCTTTGACTGAAGTGGTCCAACAGTGTGGCGGCCTCACTCGTGGTCCACGACCCTAATGTTTGTTTTATACAATTTACACAACAGAGACTTTGTACTGTAACAACTGAATACATACATATATGTGTATATATATGTTTATATACAGTATATATATACATATATACTGTATATATATGTATATATACAGTATATATGTATATATATATATAAACATATATATATACATATATACATATATATATATATATTGGCAAATATATTTGTGTATATATATAGGCATACTGACATAGACTTATGTATATACAGTATACAATACCTATATAAGCCATGTAAGGAAATTGTGGACAACCTATAAATACGTTATAAATTATTAAATTAAATTAATAATAAATTATAAAATAAAATAATAATACATTTAATTAATGATTATGAAGTTAATATATAACATGTATAGCATATATATTACACTACTACATATACACACATTTATATATGTATATGTGTGTGTATATACCTGTGTATATATAAATATATATATTTAAACACATTTACACACATATATGTATAAGTATATTTATACATAGAAACATACACATATATATATATATATATATATATATATACTGTGTACCTTCAAGCCTGACTTTTCTCACGGTTGAAGAACGGTTGTAAATTGTGAATGTGGGTGCGTGAGTGGAGCCACAGTTCCAGCGAGTCGGTGTTGAATCGGTACCAGGAGCTGCAGCTCATAAATCGAACTGAGACGACACTTTAAAAGACAACATTTAACTGGAGACGTAAAACTTTTGGCCGGGGTCACTTCTGTCACCGCAAATTTATTTTTCTCCCCGTGACTTTTGTGACGCGCGTGCTGCTGAGGTTCCATCGGTTCCATCGGTTCCATCAGTTCCATCAGCTGAGGCCTGCAGGTGTTTTCAGATACTGCGGCTTTTACATCTGCAGCTGAAAAAAGGAGACTGATGGAGCCCACTGATGGAGCCCACTGATGGAGCCCAGGTGGATGTGGAACCACCAGTCAGAACCGTCAGTTCTAACGCCACAGCTTTTTTTGTCATTCTTTGTAACAACAGTCAGATACGACGGTGACTGGAAGAGAGAAACTCTCTGCTGTTGTTCCACCGTTATTTAAAGTCTGTTTGAAACCACAGAAAATATATCAGAAAATATATGTGAAAATATATACGAAAATATATATGAAAATATATTCAAAAATATATG
The DNA here is from genome assembly GCF_000523025.1 of Cynoglossus semilaevis. Classification (NCBI taxonomy): domain Eukaryota; kingdom Metazoa; phylum Chordata; class Actinopteri; order Pleuronectiformes; family Cynoglossidae; genus Cynoglossus; species Cynoglossus semilaevis. The sequence goes on along the minus strand of NC_024314.1, from coordinate 28,505,531 downwards.
CGAAAATATATACAAAAATATATGCGAAAATATATGCAAAAATATATCGGAAAATATATACGAAAATATATGCGAAAATATATATACGAAAATATATCCAAAAAATATTGGAAAATATTTCCAAAAAATGTATTAGAAAATATAGACAAAAATATATCCAAAAATATATCCAAAAATATATGCGAAAATATATGCGAAAATATATACGAAAATATATGCGAAAATATATACGAAAATATATACAAAAATATATCCAAAAAATATTGGAAAATATTTCCAAAAATATATTAGAAAGTATATCAGAAAATATATCAGAAAATATATACAAAAATATATCCGAAAATATATCCGAAAATATATTTGAAAATATATACAAAAATACGTAAGAGACAGCCGTGACCTGCATCTCAGTCTTAATATAAGGGACGATTTGAACGTCTGGTCAAACGTCACCTAGTACTGCTGTTACACAGTAGGAATGTAGTAGTACCCCAACATAATGCTGCAGAGTACTTCTCAGGCTACGAAACTGTTTCATCATAAAATACCCTCCCCTCCGTTAACACTCTGTAACAACAGGAAGTAAGATTCCTGACTTCAGTATTACAAGAAAAGAAAAAAAAACAACAAAAAATGAACTATGACCCATTCATGTAGAGAATTAACTGTTTATACTGTTGGTAAAAATCACGAGGATATTCTCTTTAAGAGCCAAACCCTAACCTGTTATGGCCAAAGATGACGAATCAGGTTTGAACTCCTAATCTCTTATTTGACCTACAGCTTGTTGTGTGTCTGTGTGTGTGTGTGTGTGTGTGAGAGAGAGAAAAACAACAAAAGGGGGAAATTCTTTTATGTAGCAAAATAAAAATCAGTTAAAATTTGAAAAAAAAGAAGGAAATATGCTACTTAATTTTCGGAGAATTGCCTCTCTCTGTGGGATCCTATTAATAACAAGACTACAGTCGCCTCATTTCTCTCTCTCTCTTTTGCTCTGTCACACATACACACCCTCGCTTCCGGTATTTGTTATGCTACAAACTTTCACATCTGGTAAAAGGACAGACGTTGGAGCAGGAAGCCTGAAAACAAAGCAGTAAAAACATTGCGACACAATGATACATTGTTGTGTATGGTAGGCGGGGAGGGGGTGAGGAGGGGGGGTGACACCAACCAATCAGCACGTTGAGATCTCCCTCTTCTTCAACAATGCTGCCCCGGCCCACCACTGCCCCCCACTGTTCTAACAGCTGCAACAGGCTCCGACCCAAACCCACCAGCGTGGCTCAACATCCTCCTCCCCCTCTGTCTCCTCTCTCTGTCTCCCCCCCTCTGTCCCCCCTCTGTCTCACCCCTCTGTCTCCCTCTCTGTCTCCCCCCCCCTCTCCCCCCCCCCCCCCCCACCCCCCCCCCCACCCCCTCACCCCCCCCCAGTCAGACGTCAGCTCAGGGACACGTCTCAGTCCACCACTGATGTAAACTGTCGTCCAACGGTCTGTAATTATTTCACTGACAGTCTGTGACACAACATCCACCCAATACTGCTACTGCTAGTACTAGTACTGCTAGTACTAGTACTGCTAGTACTACTGCTAGTACTACTGCTACTGCTAGTACTACTGCTACTGCTAGTACTAGGACTGCTAGTACTACTGCTACTGCTAGTACTAGTACTAGTAGTACTAGTACTGGTACTACTGCTAGTACTAGTACTAGTAGTACTAGTACTGGTACTACTGCTAGTACTAGTACTAGTAGTACTAGTACTGGTACTACTGCTAGTACTACTGCTAGTACTAGTACTGCTAGTAATACTGCTACTACTGCTAGTACTACTGCTACTACTGCTAGTACTAGTACTAGTAGTACTAGTACTGGTACTACTGCTAGTACTAGGACTGCTAGTACTACTGCTACTACTACTGCTACTACTGCTAGTACTACTGCTACTGCTAGTAGTAGTACTACTAATGCTAGTATTACTACTACTACTGCTATTACTACTGCTACTACTACTACTGCTATTACTACTGCTACTACTACTACCGCTACTACTACTAGTAGTACTACTACTAGCAGTAGCAGTATTCAGTGGATGTGGTGTCACAGACTGTCAGTGAAATAATTACAGACCGTTGGACGACAGTTTACATCAGTGGTGGACTGAGACGTGTCCCTGAGCTGACGTCTGACTGGGGGGGGGTGAGGGGGTGGGGGGGGGGGGGGGCAGAGGGGGGAGACAGAGGGGGAGGAGGATGTTGAGCCACGCTGGTGGGTTTGGGCCGGAGCGTGTTGCAGCTGTTAGAACAGTGGGGGGCAGTGGTGGGCCGGGGCAGCATTGTTGAAGAAGAGGGAGATCTCAACGTGCTGATTGGTTGGTGTCACCCCCCTCTCCTCACCCCCTCCCCCCCCCCCCCCCGCCCCCCCCCCCACCCCCCCCCCCACCCCCCCCCCCACCCCCCCCCCCACCCCCTCACCCCCCCCACAGTCAGACGTCAGCTCAGGGACACGTCTCAGTCCACCACTGATGTAAACTGTCGTCCAACGGTCTGTAATTATTTCACTGACAGTCTGTGACACCACATCCACCCAATACTGCTACTGCTAGTACTAGTACTGCTAGTACTACTGCTACTGCTAGTAGTAGTACTACTAATGCTAGTATTACTACTACTACTGCTATTACTACTGCTACTACTACTGCTACTACTAGTACTATTACTGCTACTACTACTACTGCTAGTACTACTACTGCTACTACTACTAGTACTACTACTGCTACTACTACTAGTACTACTACTGCTACTACTACTACTACTACTAGTACTATTACTGCTACTACTACTACT
>NC_024314.1:28502336-28502654 GCF_000523025.1 Cynoglossus semilaevis | reverse complement strand
ACTACTAGTACTCCTACTGCTACTACTACTACTACTACTGCTAGTACTACGACTGCTAATACTAATGGAGTCCAATTCAATTGTTTTTTTTTAAACTTGTCCGACTGCGTCACCTCCCCCCCCCCCCGATGTTACTAATGTGTCTCAGCAGGTGAGCTCACGTTGAGCCGCGACCTTTATGTTGAATCACCTCACCGTTATCAGACAGCGTGGGTTGGATCCCACATAGAGCAGACGGACTGTGTTGTTTTATTAGTTAAACATAAACAAACGGATTCATCCAGGCTCACGATTAATCACGATTAATCACGATTAATC
>NC_024314.1:28500094-28501406 GCF_000523025.1 Cynoglossus semilaevis | reverse complement strand
GGGGGAGGAGGGGGGAGGGAGGGGGGAGTTGTTTGATGCGTTGACTGTGTGTCAAACAAGCGTGTCTTTTATCATGCCCTCACATGCCTGCAGGGGGCAACGGCAGCCAAATATGTGACGCTGCAGCAGCAAAGCTCTGGTTCCAGGCCAGGAGAGGAGCCCACGCTGCAGAGAGAGTGGGCCGCAGAGACAGTGGGCCGCAGAGAGAGTGGGCCACAGAGAGAGGGGGCCACAGAGAGAGTGGGCCGCAGGGAGAGTGGGCCGCAGGGAGAGTGGCCCTCAGAGAGAGTGGGCCGCAGGGAGAGTGGCCCTCAGAGAGAGTGGGCCGCAGAGACAGTGGGCCGCAGAGAGAGTGAGCCACAGAGACAGTGGGCTGCAGAGAGAGTGGGCCGCAGAGACAGTGGGCCGCAGAGAGAGTGGGCCACAGAGAGGCCCCTCCCACTGATAGTGATGTAACAGAATCAGGAGTCAGTAGCAGAGGTCAAAGGTCATCAACATTTTTGTTTCTGCGTGAATCAGCGTTGATGTAAAAAAAAACAAACAAACAGAACGAGACTCATTCACACCTACGTTCACACCTACGTTCACACCTTGTACTAACGTGTTAATTAAACGCGTGTTCACAGAATCCGACCGGACGTCATTTTTTTTTCGCTGACTGATGAAAACCAGCTGATACTAAAGGACGTCCTGATGGAACTGAGCCGTACCGTACCGTACCGTACCGTCAGCCTAATCTGTGGCGCCTGAAGGATCATTGGCTGAGAGTGAGAAGGTCACTAATATATGCATGGAAATGACCTGCAGCACGGCCCGTGAAGAGGGGTCATCAGGGGTCAAACAGCCTCCAACGGCACCGCAGTTTAATTAAAAAGACAAAGAGCAGACGTGGTCTGGAGGTGGAGAGGAGCGGAGAGGAGCTCGTCTCTGGGCTGGAGTGCATTCCCTTTCCCATAAGGCATTGCTGCGGCGTCCTTCCATCCCTTTCATGTCAATACGGACCGTTTATTAAGGCCGTAAAGGTTAATCTGGACGGAGGGAGGGAATCAAACAGTGGAGATGAAGACGGAAATCCACCTGAGCTGTCACCGTGGGGACCCGGCAGCAGCTAGCACGCCGTTAGCTTATCTGCGCTTGTAAAGAAAAAAAAAAAACGCTAACGACATTTAACGCCGACATTGACTTGACTTTGGTTCACAGCACCACAGTGTGGACACAGCAGGGAGCAAACGTTTAAAAAGGCTTGATTTGGTCCAATGAATTTAAAGCATTGTAAGTCAATATTCATTATGGGGGGGGCACCTGGTCGGGG
>NC_024314.1:28498352-28499899 GCF_000523025.1 Cynoglossus semilaevis | reverse complement strand
GGGGGGCGGAGGGCGGGGGGGCGAAGGCGATGGGCGCCAGGGACGGGCACATGATTTACAATATTACCGAGTACCAGGGGATGATGGATGTGTTCAATTGTACAAAGTAACTGACACAATGAATTTTTCATTACCCTGGTGGATACGTCTGGGCCGCCGCGTAGCCTCCGCGTTGCCACCGCGCTGCCGCCGCGCCGCTGATGAAACACAGAAGATCGGGGGTGTAGATCAGCGGCTCCTCACGGCCGCAACGCGCACGCCTGAGAGCCCGATCGCAACTCAGGCCCCGTGGCCTTCACGTGCCCCTGAGTCAGTGTGTATCAGAGCAGGGGCAGTTGAACAGTTGGAGCTGATGTTTCCCAGCCACCCCTGAACGCACCATCATATCCTGATTTTATCACTGATGATGTTTATTAATTATATCGTCATATTTTGACATATTATATGTCAACTTTTTTTATCACAATTGTTTTATTAATATCCATATAAAATATATACAATATATAATTTGATTATATATGCATATATGTATTTAAAAATATATGTTTATATATTTACATACATATGTACATATATTTAAAAAAACATGTATATATTTTAAATGATTATATATTTTCATATTGCAGTAGTTAAAAAATATATAAATATAAACCTGTATATCAAACAAATAAACTGATGTAAAAGTTTTTATTATTATATATTTTTCAGTCAGTTCTACTTTTTTTTTCAATGATACCCGTGACTGTGACCATCCTCGGCCACGTGAACCGATTCCTGCCAGGACTTGGAGTGTTTACACAGAGTGTGTGTGTGTGTGTGTGACACACACACACTCACAGTGTGGCCTTCATCTGGTCCAAGGACTAGAGAAGGACGCCTGCTTCTCCCCACTGGTCCACAGCTACAGCTACAGGGTTGGAAACAAACCAACACTCCGACAAACTCCGCCCCCTGAAGGTCAGCGTGGGCGACAGCGGTTTGTCATGTCACAGGAAGTGTGTGTACACAGAGAGTACACCAGCGCGGTGGTTCAAGGTGGACACAGGAAGTGTCTTTGTCGCCGGTGACGACGACCGAAAAATAGAACACAAATACATCATTTATCACAACGGACAACAACGCCACCATCTGGCCACTGCAGAATATGGAGGAATAAAATCAAGTCTGACTTTTCTGTTTGTTGTTTTCTCGGCTCCAGAACAAGATGACATCACCAGAACAAGATGACATCACCAGAACAAGATGACATCACCAGAACAAGATGACATCACCAGAACAAGATGACATCACCAGAACAGAGAGTCCGACCAGAACCTGAGGTTCTGACGGTGAAGCCACAGACGTTCACTGTGAAGAACCAAACCAGAGCTCCAACAGGTGAACAGCTGTGTTTCCACCCAAACTGTGGAACAGCACGATTCCAAAACAGCACCATCTGCAGGCCTGGAAGGTGAGTGGCATGATCAGTTTGCTATTATTATTATTATTGTTGTTGTTATTGTTATTATTATTATTGTTAGTATTATTATTATTATTATTATTATTAT
>NC_024314.1:28490953-28497564 GCF_000523025.1 Cynoglossus semilaevis | reverse complement strand
TGTCTTTATTAGGTTGGGGGACGTATTTAGGCTCAGAGCCGTCACTGAGAGGACGGGAGGATGGGAGGACGGGAGGACGGGAGGACGGGAGGACAGGTCGACATTGGAAGAAGACATTTTACTGGGGCTCACAACGTCTGAGGAGAATTAGGAGGATTTGAGTCTCGAGGCGAGGGTAAGGTTACGGTTAAATGGTATCATTCTCTAATGAGCGCTGCGGGGGAGCGGGGGAGGAGGGGGAGTCACACACGTGTTGTCTTGAATTTTTAAGTTTCTGAATGTTGACGGACGAGGACAGACAGACCACGGAGTTCTGGCTGTTTTTACTGTGGCTACGTCGACTAGCTCGGACGGAGAAAAAGTTTAAAAAGATTTTAAAACTTAGAACGTATAAAACGACCGTAGCCACGGCAACAGCTAACGCGATGCTAACACGGATAATTATCAGTTATTTTTATTTGAAAAAAATATATAATTTCACGAAGAAAGATAAAGAAAACTGTTCAGATGGAGCTGAGAGTCTCATGCTCCTGGTCCAGGTCCTGGTCCTGGTCCAGGTCCTGGTCCTGGTCCTGGTCCTGGTCCAGGTCCTGGTCCAGGTCCAGGTCTCCAGGTCCTGGTCCTGGTCCTGGTCCAGGTCCAGGTCCAGGTCCAGGTCCTGGTCCTGGTCCTGGTCCAGGTCCTGGTCCAGGAGACCGTCTTTGCGTAGCTCAACGCTCCATTTTAATAACAAACAGCAGAGATTGGATTCAGTCTGGAGCCTGAATGAACTGACGCAATCCAGGCAAATTCCAGCACCTCCACCTCTACACCCCCGTCTCCCCCCTCCTCCTCCTGGAGTGCTCAGGGGATTCAAACAAATTAAAGTCTGCTTTTTGTCACCGAGGCCTTGGAAAACAATCTGTCCTCAGAGAGGAATCTTCTGGGCCGGAGATGAAGATCTGTTCACGCCACGTCGTCTACGTCGCACGACTTCACCTCCGCTGACACGTGAGCCACGCGCACGCCGTAGTTATGGCGTTGTTCCGCCTGTTGTAACAGATTAGGGCGCGGCGTGAGGGACTGCTCTGAGGGCGTCTGCACCAAAACAAAGAGACAAAATATGGCACAACGGCACAAGGACGGCGTAAGTAACGACGGTGGCATTCACTGGCACAGTTGGCGCCGTAACCTTTTAGATTCCCACATCCTTCAATGACACAAATGACTCCTCCTCCTCCTCTTCCTCTTCAGGAGGAGAAAAGGAAACAATTAGAGCCAGGTGCAGAGGGAGAGAGAAGGGGGGGGGGAGGGGGAGAGAGAGGGGGAGAGAGAGGGGAGAGAGAGACGGGCTGAAATGGACCTCGTGAAGTGTTAAACAGAGGAGTGAAGAGGAGGCACGGAGCTAAAGCGCTCCTTCAGAAAACGAAATTAAAGTTGTCCTTGATTTGGAAAGCACTTATTTGACACTGCTGCTGCTAAAGCTGCTGCTGCTGCTGCTGCTGCTGCTGCTGCTGCTGTTACTGCTGCTGCTGCTGTTGTTACTGCTGCTGCTAAAGCTGCTGCTGCTGCTGCTGCTGCTGCTGCTGCTGCTGCTGTTACTGCTGCTGCTGCTGTTGTTACTGCTGCTGCTAAAGCTGCTGCTGCTGCTGCTGCTGCTGCTGCTGTTGCTGCTGCTGCTGCTGCTGTAACTGTTACTGCTGCTGTTACTGCTGTTACTGTTACTGCTGTTACTGTTGCTGCTGCTGCTGCTGTTACTGCTGCTGCTGCTGCTGTAACTGTTACTGCTGCTGCTGTTACTGTTACTGCTGCTGCTGCTGTTGGAGATTTAAGGCTGGATTAGAATTACATTTTTTAAAAATGCCATATTTATATTTGAGAACCTTGTGATTTATTGTTGTAAGTAGTGATGTCCGATATTAATTTTTGCTGATATCTGATATGCTGATTTTGTCCAAACACTTAATTTCCGATTGTGATATTTTCAGTCGTTTGCCCCAAAACCTGAGGTAACTGTCTCAGGAAGTGACTCAGTACATTTGACCAAACCCATGGTTTTCATTATCGGAGGAAAAACTGATAACGATTCTTACCAATATTATTTATTTATACTAATATCGTCCGATAATTTCGGTCGGCCTATACTTTCCCCCCCCCCCCCCAACAACAACACAAACACTTTCTTCAATTCCTTCAAATCGTTCCAACTTTCACATGTGACGTAAATGGAACAAACAAGTCGTCTGTAAAGTAGGAGACGGAGGATGTGGGACTGAATTAAGGTTTTGTTTTTTTTTGACAAAGTGCAGCAGCAGCAGCAGCAGCAGCAGCAGCAGCAGCAGCAGCAGAGAGAGTCCTGGTGCCACTGTCCAGATTCCTGAGCGCCGACGTCCCGGTGCCCTTCAGTGTTCGCTCGGAGCGGAGCTGAACATCTGTGTGTAGTCATTAGTGGGAGAAGCTGCCCTGAATCTTTCAGCCTGTGGAGAATCAGGGAGGAGAGAGAGCTCCATGACAAACTACACCCAGCTCCGCTCCGTCCTCCCCGGAGCCCGGAGCCCGGCGCCGGCCCTGCCCAAATCGCCGGCCTTCAACTTGGCCGTGGCGTTGTTTGCCATCCATCAGCACCTTAATAATGACGGGGCCACAGATCAGTCTGTTTCTGTGTAATGAGCTGCTATAACAGGCCGTGTCTCCAGCCCTGCCTTTTAGCTGAGTGGTCGTTTAATCAGGACTCCATCAGTCACTCTCAGAACTCTGTGCCTTCAGCCACCGCTGATGGGCCCAAATGTCACCACGGGTCAGGACGGACGTAGGCTACACTGTCAGGACAAAATGTCACCACGGGTCAGGACTGACGTAGGCTACACTGTCAGGACAGACGGACGTAGGCTATACTGGCAGGATAGGACGGACGTAGGCTATACTGTCAGGACGGGCGGACGTAGGCTATACTGTCAGGACAGACGGACGTAGGTTATACTGTCAGGACAGGACAGACGTAGGCTACACTGTCAGGACAGACTGACGTAGGCCATACTGTCAGGACGGACGTAGGTTATACTGTCAGGACAAACGGATGTAGGCTATACTGTCAGGACGGACGGACGTAGGCTATACTGTCAGGACGGACGGACGTAGGCTATACTGTCAGGACGGACGGACGTAGGTTATACTGACAGAACCAATGTAGGCTATACTGTCAGGACGGACGTAGGCTATACTGTCAGGACAGGACGGAGGTAGGCTATACTGTCAGGACAGGACGTAGGCTATACTGTCAGGACGGACGGACGTAGGTTATACTGACAGAACCAATGTAGGCTATACTGTCAGGACGGACGTAGGCTATACTGTCAGGACAGGACGGATGTAGATGCAGTTTGTCCGTTACTTTTGTTTAGCGATGTTACGATACATCGTGAATCGGTTTAAAATACAAATCGATAACAGTTTTCATCCATTGAAATCAAAAATGAATCATCATCAGGTGTAAGGAGTAGGCTGAGTTATCTCAAGTCACTGGTCGTACCGTGACACTACGAGGGAGAGGGATGTTACGATACGTCGTGAATCGGAGAAAATCGATACAAAATGCGTAACAGTTCACATCGGTTGAAATTAAAAAAAAGAATCGCGCATCCAACTGTAAGAAGTAGCTGCGTTATCTTAAAAAGTCACTGGTCAGACCATGACACTACACACTCTAGTCCAGTAGGTGGCAGTATGCTCCTAAAAACCCACTATCTAACCCAGACGTCAGGTCCTACGTAGGCTGAGAGACGTTCAGGTGTTGGAACAGAACGTGGGAAGAACGTGTTCCACAGACACCAACAGAGTTCTCCAGTGGAACTCTTTCCACTTCCTGTTTCTTCTTCTTCTTCTTCTGTGGTTGTTTCATATATTGACAGATCACAGTTACAGTCACACAGAACCGTAGCCTGACAGCCTCTGATTGGTCAGCTGTCTAATGGAATTCCGACCGGGCCACGGTGTGGATTATGGATTCATGACACGTGTTTCTGCATCTGGACAGGACGTAAAAACCCAGACCTGAATCTGATCTGGATTCTGACCCGTGCTCAACGGCCGGGGCAGAAAAACAGGTTCAATCTGGACGTGTCTCATAAGAATGCTGGGAGTTGGTAAATATGTATGAACGGTACAAATATTACCCAAATACATACACCTGCAGTAACAACAAAACAGCCGCGAGGCAGCTAGTAGTGCCACACGGTGGCAGAAGTGGGTAGTGGATTCGCATGTTTGCAGGGACTGTAAAGAATTAAAAAAAAAAAAATTGCATGTTTGCAGGGACTGTAATGAATTAAAAAAAAAAAAAAAACTACTCCTCATTCTACAAACTAACGTCGAGTCGAACAGTAATGACTAAAGTCCACCAACTACGATGATACATTTTCACTTACGTTTTGTATATTTTTCTGATATTTACAATCCAGTCCTCAAGTTTTAATAATAAATAAAAACTTTATCAAAAATCATGTTTTTGTTCCAGTGATATAGAAAAAAATGTTGTCATTTTTTTTAGAGGATGTTGATGTGTATCATATCAATCGCGATTATTTACAATTAATCGCGATTAATCCACTAATCTGCGGTCAATCTAATCAGATTAGAAATTATATATATTTAACCATTGACTGCGCTCAGATATTTATTCATTAATAAATTACTTTATTTATTGTTTTTTTTATTAAAATTTTCTAAATACCATCGAGACACAGCGACCTCAACCGACCTAAACCGACCTAAACCGACCTAAACCGACCTAAACCGACGTAAACCGACCTAAACCTACCTAAACCGACCCGGCTCTTCAGACAAACCTCTCCCGTTTCTTCTTTGTTTATCTTCATCTGCTGAATGTTTTTTAAACGCTCGTCTATAAAACACGTCACGACAGGCGTCTGTGAGAGCCAATCAGACGCCGGGCAGACGCCCCCTGGTGCCCGTTCCCTTCACTCCCCTCACTCACTGCCGTCCTTCACTGGCTGCCGCAGATAAAGCTCAATGTGATGTTTGTGTCGGCGCCTGATGTCGACACACACGCGCCGACAATGCTCCGCGCGCCGCTGCGAGATGACGGCACAGATACATTTTTCACCCCCGCATTTACATACGTGCTTACACAAGGTGGCAGCGGCCGAGGGAAGAGAATGGCGGCGGCTGCGGTGAACCGTGGTCGACATGTTAGTTATCTCCCTCTGATAGTCAGCTCTCCGTTAATGCAGCCGGCCGTGTTGACAGCTCTGCCAGTTTGCTTGCATTTACAATCTCCCTAAAACCACTCTAGAGGAAAATTGAAGTTGGATTAAAAAAAAAAAAAAAAAAAAAAGAATGAATAGATAGATAAATAAATAAGTGTTCTCCTCCAGCTGCCTTTAAAATGGATGTCTGACGCCCAAAAGCTTTTTATAAAACCTTGGCCTTGGAGCTAGCACTAGTGTGTGTGTGTGTGTGTGGCACTCACAGCCCCCCCCCCCCTCGCCCCCCCGTACACAGCAGTTCTCATTTTCTCCCCATTTATATTTGACTTAAATGCGTCTGTCTGCTCTCCTGTCTCTTCCGGGCTTTTAGACGTCGTCGCGTTGCGTCGTGAAAATCACACATCAGTGTAAGCGACAGCGCCGCACCATTACCGCCACACCGTCGACGGGGGTTCAGGTTTCAGGGGGATCATTTGTTGATTAAGCCTGAATTTGGTGCTGGATTTTATGTATTTATTTATTTATTTTGCGTTCACACAGAGAAGGACGCGAACGCTGCTGTCGTGGATTAAAACTGTAATTAGATCTTTGGCTGCGTGTTCAAGAGAGAGAGAGAGAGAGAGAGAGAGAGAGAGAGAGAGAGAGAGAGAGTCTGAATCAACACGGTCACATCATCTGCAAAACATTGTCATCCCCAAATAATGAAACTACAGGGTGGATGTTGTTGTGTGTAAATGTAACTTTTGTTTTATTTGAAAAACGCGTTCTTTCTACTAGAACGACTCCAAAGACTTTTATTTTGAAAAACCAGCCCCGACATCTGCCCAGGCATTTCTTTAGCTATGATATAAAATCAAATATATCTTGTAACTGTGCAGTTTAATACCAAATGGGCCACGGGCCAGTACCAGTCCATGACCCAGTGTTTGAGAACCGTGATCTCATTTCATTCGTTTATTGCTGCTAAGAACTTGAACAAGTCTTTTACGCTCGGTAAAAGCCTTCTGGAAGGTTCCCTCAATCTCCACTGCTCTCGGATTAGCATAATCAGACTATCTTTTCTCTGCCCCTCTCTCTCTCTCTCTCTCTCTCTCTCTCTCCTCCCCCCCTCTCCCCCCCCAACCTCTAAGCTTGGGGCCCTGTGCAATTGCACGCTTTCTGGCAGACTCCATTAACGCAGGGTGACATGTCCAGGGAGGTGGACGTCGCTATGACAATCAGTATGATGTATAAAAAAAAAAAAAAAAAAAAAGACGCAATCAGGGAAACGTCACAGGGAAGGCCCTCGTGCCTCCTGTTTGACCACGTCCTGTTCTCCTGTACCACTGCCAGCAGGACTCTGATTATTTTTCTGATTATGCCAGGTCTAATGACACGCCACCTTGCTGAGCAGAGTGGGATTGACTC
>NC_024314.1:28486076-28490906 GCF_000523025.1 Cynoglossus semilaevis | reverse complement strand
GGGGGGAAGGGGCAGAGGTGGGGGCCACAATAATCGTCCAAATCATTTTCCTTTTAAGGCCGACGTGACGTAAAAAATGATCCGAATGTGAAGTCGTCATTTTATTTTACTGTCACCAACGAGAGCCGGAAAAACAGAAGGTGAAACGACACGCCGCAGGTCGGTGTGTGTGTGTGTGTGTGTGAGTGAGTGTGTGAGTGTGTGTGTGTGTGTGTGTGGTGTTGCCACCATCGACCGGCTGACTGATGGAGACAGGTTTTCTTTTGTTGCCGTGCGGATCAGATGCCACCGTTAGCTTCACTCGACCGTTCATTAGCCGGTGCGGAGACGCGGGCTGCGTTAATGACAGCCCACAGACGGAGCACAGGGCGCCGCGTCGACGCCGTCACCTTGAACTCTGAAGATGAAAGTATGAAACACCAGCCGGCTGCCAGGGCTGTGATTGGACGAAGGCTGAGACACTGAGGACGGACCGGGAGTGTGTGTGCTGGCCAGAACGATACGGGGAAACGATACAATGTATTGCGATATATTGCGATGTATTGCGATCTCATCTCATACTATAGACACGTTTATAAATTGAGATTTTTTTTTAACAATTTAATTATAGTAAACTCGTCATCATAGTAAGATTTGGTTGTTAATTGTTAACTAAAAAAAAATTTACAATTCAAGTTTTCCTCCACAAAGAGACGACGATTCACACTCACATTCACACCAGACACACAGTTACTGTCAGGAGCTCAACGCTTCTCACTGTAAGGCAAGGTGACTAACCGCCCATCCACCACGCGGCCCGTCTGGAGTCTACAGCATTTTTTTTTTCTCATCTCCTTCTTCTTACGAGCGACACCTGAACTCCCCTCAGGGAAAACAATCGTATTCTCACAGCCTGGAGTAAAAATCTACATTTTCTTTCACTCATGTTAAAGAAAAATAAAAACCCTTTTTTTTTTTTTTTTTTTTTTTTTGAAGTGTGTTCACATAATCTGTCAACGCGCAGACACGGTTGCTTTGATACGTCTGGGAAAACAAGTGTCAGAGAAATCAGATTTAACAGCTTGATTCATTCTGGGAATAATCTCACCTGCTGTTCACAGACGGTTCTCAAAAGACGGCTCCATCCGTCATCTGGACCGCTAAAGACGCAGTACTGTCACAGACCTGGGATGTTGTATTCACTGGATATTCACGTAGTAATGGTTACGAAGAGGGATGTTACGATACGTCGTGAGTCGGAGAAAATCGATACAAAATGCGTAACAGTTCACATCGGTTGAAATTTAAAAAAAAAATCGCGCATCCAACTGTAAGATGTAGCTGCGTTATCTTAAAAAAATCACTGGTCAGACCATGACACTCCACACTCTAGAACACTAGGTGGCAGTATGCTCCTAAAAACGTTGGTTGTCACCAACTATTAAACCCAGACGTCAGGTCCCTACGTAGGCTGAGAGACGTTCAGGTGTTGGAACAGAACGTGGGAAGAACGTGTTCCACAGACACCAACAGTGTTCTCCAGTGGAACTGTTTCCACTTCCTGTTTTTGTTTCATATATTGACAGTTAACCAGGTCAACCAGACCAGGTCAACCAGACCAGGTCAACCAGACCAGACCAGTTTGACTTTGAAAATAAAAATCGTGAATCGTATCGTGAGTTGAGGCCGTCGTCCTTAAATGAACCAACTGATCATTAAACCACATCGTTGGTTGATGAGGCCTTGATTCCAGGCCTTGAAAACAAGCTCCAGGGTTAGGGTGAGTGAGAGACAGCGGCGGACACTGGTCTTACCGTAGGTAGTCTCTCCGACACAGGATGAGATTGGCTTTGGTGTAGAGCGTGGAGCCCACCTCCCCCAGACGGCAGTCGCAGCAGGCACACTTGAGGCAGTCCTCGTGCCAGTACTTGTCCAGGGCCTTCAGCAGGTACCGATCCTTGATCTTCCTGTTGCAGCCGGCACAGCCTTTAGGCTTGGTGTCCGGCTGGACGGAGAGCATTTGTATACCTGAGAGGACGGGGGGGAGACAGGGGGGAGAGAGAGAGGGTTAAAAAAACAGCCCCAGATGAACACACACACACACACACACACACTTTACAAGTTTTAATTGTTCAAAATTATTATTTATTTTTAATGAAATAGAACAGAATAAAAAAATTACAAAATGTTGAACAAAAGAAAAAAAATATGTTTAATATAAATATAAATAAATATATAAAATGTAAATTTTATATATATATATTATAAATCATATATTTGTTGTTTTTAAAGCTGTTAAAGAGGTGGATCATTCAGAATATTTAAAAAAAATATTAAAAATATTTTATTTTTCACCAGGACGATAAAATATGTCGCTAAAAATATATAACAGAAAAAAATATTAACAATAAAATAAAAGTAAAAACGGAGACAAATCTAAGGAGTACTGCAGTGATCCGGACGAGTGAAAGTACTGCAGTATTATAGCAGTCAAATAATTATATATGAAGTGAAATCTAATTATTTTTAACACTTTTACTACAGTAGTATTTGTCCCAGATACTTTAAATGTATTTTATATCAACAGTGAATGACTGATATATTTCTCTATATATTTTGAGCCTCGGTTCAGTCTGTGTTTATAACTGACCACATGCAGAAATATTATTATTATTAATATACTACTAATATTGTTGTTAAAAATATATTTAACGACAACATTTCTCGTCCAATCAGAGCTCATCGATCCAAACACACGTCCGTCACCGCTGCGGACCGATCCGCTGAAACAGCGCCACCAACAGAACAAAAGTCTGTTTAAACAGCTGCCAATGAAAAGGTGGGGTCACATGTGTGGGGGGAGGCGGGGGGGTGAGGGTCTGTGGCCCCCACTGACAGCAGCAGCAGCAGCGTCTGTGTCTGTGGTGTCTGTGTCTGTGGTGTTGGTAGTGTCTGTGGTGTCGTTGTCTGTGGTGGCTGGGGGGTCTGTGTCTGTGGGGTCGTTGTCTGTGGTGGCTGGGGGGTCTGTGTCTGTGGTGTTGGTAGTGTCTGTGGTGTCGTTGTCTGTGGTGTCTGTGGTGTCTGTTGTATCTGTGGTGTCTGTGTCTGTGGTGTCGTTGTCTGTGGTGTCGTTGTCTGTGGTGTCAGTGTCTGTGGTGTCTGTGTTGTCTGTGGTGTCTGTGTCTGTGTTGTCTGTGGTGTCTGTAGTGTCTGGGGTGTCTGTGGGGGCTTGGGGGGTCTGTGGTGTCTGTGGTGTTGTTGTGTTCACGGCCACAGTTTCACTCTTTTCTCCGACACGTTCTTCTTTTTATTCTCTCTCTCTCTACGTGTCGACCTTCTGTGTTTGAAGGGGGCGGGGCTTCAACCAAGAAGCTTTGCAGCGGGCAGCATTGTTTGGTCCGAGCTGACCGTGGAGAGCTTTTGTGGGCCGGTGGGGAGGAGGAGGAGGAGGAGGAGGAGGAGCACGAGGAGGAGGCCCAGTGTGTCTTCAGCAGCGAGCTGGAATTAGTATTCTTCTACTATTCCCCTGGGGGGGGGGGGGGGGAAGGGGGGGGCCCCCCCCCCCCCCCTTTCCTTTGTCCCTTCTAACACACCACCACACAAAGTATTTGATAAAGTATATTTTCACTTCTTTCTGGAGCACTGGTACTTCATCCAGTCCAGAGGTACTTTGTAGTACTTTATGGTACTTTATAGTACTTTTTATACCCCGGTCCTGGAGGAACACAGAACGAGTCCTGGCTGTGGGTCCACGGCCCACATGTTGATCGCTTCACTGTATGTGGGCTACATATAAGTGGACGTGAGGTTGGAACAGCCCATCTCGTGGGCTACACATGCTAACAGTCGTTAGCCTGTTAGCCTGTTAGCTTGACCCCACACTGGTCCAACAGACCAACCCATGTGGGCCAAGAGCCTCAGTCTGGGACCCACATGGGTCACAGATACTTCAACCGTACATAACTTTATCATCAGGCTTTACAATGTATCCTCCAGAGATGGCGCTAAAAATCACATTTGGTTTATATTTATATTTATATTTATATTCTCTATTCAACAAAATCTGTTGGAAAACGTTCGACGTTAAACGTTAGAGCAGACAAATATATGTGACGGACCTTATTTGGTGTTGTCTCGGTTGTTAACCCAGATGTGTCCAAACTCATCATCATCACCTGCTGTGATGTCATTAATGTTTCATTATATCTGGGTTCAACTATGACGTCATATATATGCGCTGTAAATGATCGAGAATATTTTCCCTTGAGTCTGTTGGAGTGTGACACGAACTGAGGAAACGTCACTTCTCTGTTTGAGCCGCGGCAGTTGGTGGTGGGGGGGGGGGGGGGTTAAATGTCCAACATTCTTTCAGTTTCACTTTCATTTTTAGTCTGTAAATCAAAAATACTGATGAATTCGAGTTCTATTGTTTTTCTGTTTCTACTACTTTGGCCTGAAGTGAACAGTTTGTTAAAAAACACCGAGTGTTTCATCCGATAATCGACGACATCGACCAGTGTTTTAAGACAAACAGACGTCACTCAAATGTAGTAGTACTATAGTACTATAGTACTACTACACACTATAGTACTATAGTACTATAGTACTACTACACACGTCCATACAGTACTCTGTACACATAATAACGCAATGAAATCTTCCACCTCAGTGACTACAGTGAACCTCCGTCAATCCATCACTGAAACTGACGACACCGCGGCCGCGGCACACACTGGTAGTTACAGGTTGCAGAGCAGAGAGACTGAGACTGAGACTGAGGCTGAGTCTGAGTCTGAGACTGAAGCTGAGGCTGAGACTGAGACTGAGGCTGAGACTGAGACTGAGGCTGAG
>NC_024314.1:28484729-28485636 GCF_000523025.1 Cynoglossus semilaevis | reverse complement strand
GGAGGAGGAGGAACGGGGAGGAGCAGAGGGGGAGTCCCGAACAAAAGCTTCACCCTCCATGGAGGGGAGAGAGAATCCCAGCTGCTCAGTGACCTAATGATCACGGCTTTTATCTGCCGATGCTCCTCGGTCCAATTCCCTGCTCTTCCAGCGCCGCCGCCGCCGCCGCCGCTCGGCGCGTCCTCCACACCACATGTATCATCATCACCATCATCATCATCATCACCATCATCATCATCATCACCATCATCATGATGCTGATGATGGAGGGATGTGACGGGGACTGTCTGCTCAACAACCCCCCCCTCGACACCCACACACACACACGCTGACATTTCACCCTATCAGTTTAATTACTGTTGCCATGGCAGCGGCGCGGCTGCTAAAGGCCACTAACGGATTTAAGGCTCGAGACTCGATCTGCCGTGCGGCGTTCACGTGCGCGGAAGCGCCGTGCGCGTGAGTTGTGGGATCCACACAGTGACAACACAACACGGCAGACCGGTACCGGGCGTGCGCAGCGTCGGGTACCGGATGGGATGAGGTTAAAACACCAACACACACACACACACACACGCCACGGGTGAAGAGCAAAGACGGATCGGTCTTACCGAAACTTTTTTCCCTTTTCTGCATTTGTTGAGCCGCTGAAGCAGCCGAAGCACCACCATGCAACCCGAAGCCGCCTGCGGGGCACCGTCCGGAGAGCAGCAGCAGCAGCAGCAGCAGCAGCAGCAGCAGCAGCGGCAGCTACACGGCTACGCGTCTATGTTTCATAAATGTTCATCTACAGTGTCTGTTGGTGGAGCCGTGTCTGCAGACGGAGCTGAGCTTCAGGCTTTTGTTACAGAGGGAACAATCCAGCACGGCGACCAGAGGCGAATGAAAAGAAGAAGTCGAGGAGGAG
>NC_024314.1:28472171-28484592 GCF_000523025.1 Cynoglossus semilaevis | reverse complement strand
GTGAGAGGGAGAGAGAAAGGGAGAAAGGGGGGGCGGGGGAGAGGGGGGCGACCGCGGTGTGTGTGTGTGTGTGTGTGTGTGTCGAAGAAAGAGAAATCCGTGGCGTTTCTCGTCAAAGCTGCGCGCACTTGGCGCAGGGAGCCGCGCAAATAACCAAAAAATTACCAAATAAAATCTAGGAAAAAATATTTATTTAGGAAATTATAAAAAAAAAACAACAACAAACCATTTTCTCTCTTTAATCTCAATCTGACAGATTATCACTGACGGCTGCTGTGAATCTCCGTGCGCCAAAAAAAAACACAAAATGCCCCAGCGCGCACACACACACGCACACACACACACACTCGCACCACGATGATGATGAAGCGTTGACATGAAGCAGGGCGCGGTGATCCGCCGCTCCGCCGCGCCGCCGCGCCGCTCTCACCTTTTCTGGTAACTTTACGCACAAGCTTCAACTCCGGCTGCCGCGGAGTTCGCGTCCGATTTTTTTCGCCGCCGCTAAAAGTTTATCCTCCAGTCGTGGCTCGTCACATCCCAGCCCGGGCGCAGCGCAGTGATTTCCTGAGTGGAAGCCGGAGGACGCGGTCCTACAGTCAGCTACAGGTGCTCCGTGGCTGCGTTCCTCCCTCCGCCCGGTGTGGAGCGTGCAGTGTGCCGAGAGGAGACCGCGCACCACGAGCGGTGGAGAAGGAGGGACCGAGGGAGGGTCGTTCAAATCTAAGAAAACTATAGACTCCAACCCCTCACTGCAACAACATTATTTACCGAATGCAGCGTGTGTCAAAGTAGGGGGCGTGGACCTGCTGTCGGGGCGGGTTCGGTACAGATCCGGTCCCAAACACCGGAAGTTGATCTGGAGTTTATGCGGCTAAACCCGTGGTTACATTAACTTTGAACACATACAGAACCATTCACACTCACATTCACACTCACATTCACACTCACATTCACACTCACATTCACACCTGTGGTCCATTTAATCTGGTCCACATTCTGGAACCGACCTGAAAACCTTCCTGACCTTCAAACAGACACCAGTAGTGACCACTAGGGGAGTGAACAGCTGACGTTCCTCACACACGGTCACAGTGATGTTCACCTGAAGGCACCACGGGCGGCAGATCCATTTCTCTGAACCTGACAATGTGACATTCTTCTCCTCACCTCACGTCACCTCACGTCACGTCACGTCACGTCACGTGACTCCCGTGTTCCGTGACCGCTGAAGCTCATTATCTCCTCGTCTTTATTTAAATCATCTCTGTGATTAAGACACTGAAGGATTCTGTTCTAGCGCCGCGTTGTTGACTGGACGTCACCCCCCACTCTCACCCCTCTCCCCCTCCCCCTCCCTCACCCCTGACACACATATACACGTGAATACACACTCGTGGCAATAATTCAACATCTTTACGATATTTTTCAACATGGGATGATGTTCGGATCCCGTGAACGCATCACCGAACACCGAGGTTGAGGAATCGAACTTTGTCCTCACAGCAATACACACACACACACACACACACACACACACATATATATATATATTACTGACTGACTGACACAGCAGCAGCCGATACTGAAGCTTCCAAAAAAAAAAAAAAAAAAAATCACAGATCACTCGTTTTAACCCATGGAAAAATTTACAACAAAAGTGAATGTTTTTATATCAGAAAGATTCGAGAGGTAACGGACCCTCTCTCTCTCTCTCTCTCTCTCTCTCTCTCCCTCACCACATTATCACGGTCTGCTGACACACACACACACACACATATACTTACTGTACACACACACACACACACAGAGACACACGGGGAGAGTGTGACAAGTTAATAGTTGGCGTGCGGCTCCAGCCTAAACCGCAGCGATAATGAGACGCTCATAAAACGCTCTCCGCGCCGTCATGACTGATGAGATGCATTAAAGTTGACAGGGTATTACCTGCCAGTAATTAGGTTTTGTCATGGATTGAATTATTTCAAGGCGGCCCTATCTTGGTAATCATGCAATTTGCTGCGCTGTGGTGGTGTGTGTGTGTGTGGTGAGGATGAGAGACAGAGAGACAGAGAGAGAGAGTGTGTGTGGTGTGTGTGGTGAGGGTGAGAGAGCAGGGGAGAGAGAGAGAGAGAGGCACCTTTCTCCACTCACTGCGTTCCGCGTATTATTTTCATTTTCAGACCGTGAGTGTGAAAGAGATGCGCAGCCGAGGTGGAGGTGGAGGTGGAGGTGGAGGGAGGGAGGGGGGTTCGAGTCCCTTCATTCATCCACTGTATGTCTACGCCGTGTGTATCTGACCCCAACACACCCTGAACTGTCTGTGTAATAACAACGACGGCTCCAGAGTGTGGCGCTGGAGAACTTTTTTTTTAAATTTCTCATCTTTACATCCACGCACACCCACACGCGCACCTACCTTGAAGTACAGCCGGGGGGACAGCAGGTGCGGCGGCGCCGTTTTCTCCGCTCTCTCCGCTTAAATGTCCACAAAAAAAACAAACTTCTTTCCTCAACTTGGACCAACTCCTGGGTTTCGTTCTGATCAAACTGGGCCACGAGGAGTTTCTTTATGTCTTTTCTTTGTTTTTGTTTTTTCTAAAAAAAAAAAGTTGTATCAAAGTTGCGCGGACGTCGCGATGACTCCAGCCCCCCCTGCAGGTGACACGTCCAGGAGGATATATTACCCAGCAGCAGCAGCAGCAGCAGCAGCAGCAGTGGCATCAGCAGTAGCAGCAGCCCAGTCGGTCGGGTGTGTGTGGAGCCCCCGTCTCTCTGTGGCTCAGTGGCAGAGGAGGAGAGCCGCCCAGACTCCTCTCCTATTTAAGCCCCCTCCACCAGGTCCCCAGTCAGCAGCGCACTCCAGCTCTCATCCAAGAAGCCTGACAAGCAGCGTTAGGAAAGGCAGCGCATGTTGCTCTAATGGACCTCATTAAGCTCTACTTACAGATGTTCTCTTAACATAATTGATCTGCAGCGAGTTGAGAGGACGGCAACCTTATTCCCCAGCCCCCAATTATGGCCCGGTAATTAGATCCCCAACCTCCAGCTCTCCACACTCACCCTTCTAACATTCCCAAATATCAAAGTATCTTTCTCTCAAAGCGACCGCCCTCTCCTCCTCCTCCTCCTAGTGCAGCCAGACTCCGACTGACAGAGCTCACTCATTCACTCCCCCAATCCTCCTTCCCCTCTCTGTTCTGCCTCTCACCCTCCCTCGCTTCGTCGCTCCCTCCTCTCCTCCCCTCTCCTCTCCTCCCCCCCCCCCCCCCCCCCCCCCCACTCCTCTCCTCCCCTCCCCTCTCCCCCCCTCTCCTCTCCTCTCCTTCTTCGGGAGGGAAACAGCGCGAGTGCCGTGATTTGGGGGAAGAATAAGAGAAAGAAGAAACGATAGAAACGAACCGAACCGAACCGAGTTAAAACAGAACTGTGAACAACGATTTTAAAAGATAACATCGCTCGGTTAAAACCGTTATTTATCGTCGGGTTTTATTTGATTTATGTGGAGCAGTTCCTGTAATGGTTACTTTAAGGGTTGGAGACAGAGGCGTGTGCAGATAATTCAGGGGTGAATGTCAGGAAAGTGCGCCTCCACCGTTTTTTCTGGGGTATTTATATTCATGTAATTATTGTTTTTTTATTAGTAACCACGGAGTAGTTATATTTAGCTGTTTTTTAAATATTTATTAAACATTTATTGTACTCCAAAAAAAAAACAAACAAAAAAAAAACTTTAGCGGTTTCTTAAATATTTATTACACATT
Organism: Cynoglossus semilaevis; assembly: GCF_000523025.1. Classification (NCBI taxonomy): domain Eukaryota; kingdom Metazoa; phylum Chordata; class Actinopteri; order Pleuronectiformes; family Cynoglossidae; genus Cynoglossus; species Cynoglossus semilaevis. The sequence continues at coordinate 28,480,828 of NC_024314.1, read as the reverse complement.
TATTGTACTCCAAAAAAAACAAAAACAAAAACGTGTACTGGACAGTTTTACTACAGTTAACTTGCAGTACCACAGTAAACCACATTTTACAAGTATTCTTTTTCGCAGATTTCTTCGTATATTAAAAATGTTAAATTTCCAATTTTTCAGTATTTTTGTGATTTTGTAACATGCAATAAATAACCTCTACGTACGGGTGGTAAAAAATTTGTTAATTTTTTTTTGCCATATTTCACGACATACGATGCCTCCTAGAGGGTTTGTAAAGGGTTAATATATATATATTAATAATATAATAAATATCGCGTCTCTACTTCGTTGTTTTTTCCCTATCGTGGGAGGTCTTGTAACGTAACGCCTGCGATATTCGAGGGACCAGTGTACATCGTATCGTTGCCCCTGTTTCCTTATAGGTATCGTATCGCGATACGTATTGTATCGCGATACGTATTGTATCTCCAGATTCTAGTCAATACACAGCCCTACTAAATAAACATATATAAAATATGATATATATGAAATACATAGACATATACACACATATATGTATGACATGACATAAATATATTTCCTGGTTTCCCTGGTGAGACAGATGATTGGCTGTCAGTAAAAGATGGGATCGTACCACGTGATCATGTGACGTTTGGAAGAAATCCTGTTGACAAGAACAAGGACAAGAGTTTTTTATTAGTACTACTTCATCGTTTACAGTACATTATTAAATATAATCACACGAGTACTGGTGGAGCCTCGAAGTAGAGAGTACGTGGTAATGAGCCGTGACCACGGTTTGTCCGTGTTCACGCTCTTCACACGAGGACTTTGACATTTCCACGAGGACGTCCTCACAGAGGAGTCGTCTCAGGCCGTCCAGCGGCTGAAGGACCCCCACATCCACGGCCCGCGCCCCAGAGAGGACCCAGTACACTAACCCACCGAGCCGCTTTTTTAAAGACACTCTCAGTAATTGCTAACGGTTTATAACCTTCAAGTGGGGGTCGAGGGATACGTCATTTTAATGACAACTTCTTCGTATCAGGTCGTGTTTTTTTTTTTGTCTTTCGGCGGCGGAGTGAAGTGTCTTATTTAAGTTCCTGAGCCGTCGCTCTGCAGAAAGTCTGGTGAATCACCTTTGGTAATAAGTCAGAAGGGAGCCTTTCAAGTCTGAAGAATAGCCGGGCCAGAGAGTATTGACCCCTCTTATGACTCCGCTGAGAGTTAATGGAGATTACTTAATTCCAGCGCCTATTCATTTAGTCAGAATATGAAATGAGCAGCAGTCGAAGAGCTGTGGGCGCGCTGGAAACCTCTCTCTCTCTCTCTCTCTCTCTCTGTGTGTGTGTGTGAGCTGGAACTCATGGACAGTGGGCCGCCATTGGTGGAAAATGAATACAGCGGTTAGAGGAGAGAAACCGCAGCCTCGCTGGCGAAAAATAGAATTCTTTGTCCGATATTATTACTAATAATGAATCCTACGAGTCGACAGTACACGCAGCGACCAATCATGTTAAAGCGTTGATATAATGGATGACCATCAAGTCGACAGAATATACTGAGTGATATATTTCTTAAGAACTGTACTTGAAAATATAACGTAGATGCTAACATCCGTGCATGAGTTGTTAGCGATGTAACGACGCATCGCAAATTGGTTAAAAATTGATACAAATGAGCGACAATTAATTAAATAAAAATATTTCTCACACAAAAAGTCACTTGTATCGGTGGATATAAAAAATATTTCTCACACAAAAAGTCACTGGTCATACCGTGACACTACACACTCTGGTACAGTAGGTGGCAGTATGCGTCAAAGAGTAATTTTTAATTACTTGTGTCATTTTTTCTAATACGTGTATGTGAAAATACTTTGTAATACGTGTCGTTGACGTGTTAATAATTCGCTTCTGTCTTATGAGGATAATTGTAACGTGTTGTGGCGGACGTTAACTCGCATCATCGCATCATCGTATCAGGGTTCGGTAAAATCTCAGCGTTCCGATCTGTCGTCTGTCACTGAAGGAATTCTCAAATCATTGAGAAGAAAAATCCAAAACCCAGGAACTTTCAAGGATTCCTTGAAAACAACGACGTACTTGAATGCATCACCAACAAGTCTTTTTTTTTAAAGTTACTACGACAATACGTGTGTACTACTACGATAGACAAAGTACAGTTTCTAATACAAATACTGCTGATGTCAGGTCTGTCCCTCCTCCTCCTCCTCCTCCTGCTGCTGTCTGTGGTGGAGCTGATCAGTGACATCACTCTCACCTGTGTCCGTCGTTAGTCTCACTGCTGTCACCTGGTGTCCAGGGTATATAAACACCTCTGTCCTTCACTCACTCTGGGTGGGGATCATTGGTGGAGGGTTTGATGCTGTGTTTATGGTTGTTGTTTCATGTTCATGCTTGAAGTTCTGCCCCTGTTCCTGTGCCCCTTATGTTGAGTCTCGTGTTCCTTTGGTGAAATGTTGTACTTTGTAGATAATCAACACCTGCAGAGAGTCTGTGTTCAGGTGCTGCCTTCAGGTGCTGTGATGATGTTCTAGTTCCTGACAGAACGACATGTACTTTACACAGTAGTTTTGAGTACACACAGATACATGTACTCGCTCCGACTCTTGGATTGGTGTGTTTTAGCCGTTAGCCGACGCTGTAGTGGCTGCGACTGTAGTCTGGTTGTGTCACGACTCTGAATCTGAGACCGGTGTCATTTGTAAACTCATTACTTTTTAAACGAACGCTTCCTGCCTTTAATTAATTTCTTTTTGGCGTGAAATGCGAGCAAATGTCTGAGGCAGTAATTAAAACCAACTCCCGACACGTGGACTGAGGCGAGGGCTAAAAAAAAAAAAAAAAAAAAAGGGGTTTGACGACGGACCTGGATTTGAAACGGTGGATGAATACCCCGAAAAAAATTTGGAACATTTTTGTGATCATTTTCAGACCAGGAGTTCTTGGTACTTTGTCAAGGACAGGGTTCTCAAGATAGGGTTCTCAGGTCAGGGTTCACCTCCAGAGAAGGTCCATCATCCTGGAAAATGCCACAGCTAATGCGAAGGTCCCGTGTTAGCAACCAGGTCTACATGGCTAACCGACGCTAGCATGTTACCGTAGAACAAAATGGCGGAAGGAAGTTGTCAAACTACATCTGCACTTTCACAATAAGAGTCTGCACCAAGAGGAGAGATGACGGCAAAATATCCCACTAGACCGTCACGTGACGGTGTAGTGGAGAAAAGAGGAAGTGCAGTGACGCCCCCCGGTGTCAGAGTTAGATGTTTGATTAGAGGTTTTGATGTCAATCAGTTTTTGTTTTTTTCTCTTGTCGTTGCTTTGAAGACGATCAGTTTTCTTTTGTTTGTTTTTTCTCTTGTCGTTGCTTTGAAGACTGAAGCTTTAACCACAGATACACACCCTGATGTACATATGGAAATCCACAAACATGGCCGACGCTTCACACACACAAACACACACACACACACACACACACACATTTAAAAAGGCACATTCTAACACCCATAATGCCATGAAATGCACCTTTGAAAAGCATTTCTCTAAGCCTTTAATGATAACCACGGACAAGGCCCGGCTGGTAATTGCTACATTATATCAATCTGTTCCATCCGGTGTGATTTCCTTGAGTAGCTGGGGCTGAAATTACTTGTGTGTTCGGAGCTGAGCATTTCAAACAGACGGCTGTATGCCTCAGCAGCAATCAATCATCCTTAATCCAAAACCAATTTACTCCGACTGAAGAGGAAAATATCTTTTAATCTCTTGCCGACAATCCCTGATTGCGGCGCTGGGCTCGGGCTGACAGTCAAACTGTGCCGCTCCAAATGGGACGTTTATATTGGATTTGCAGCTCGGTCTTTACGTACACATGAGTGAACAGTAGGTATGGAGATAAAATACAGTCGTTTCCCTTCACAGATGTCGGGGCCGTGCTTCAAGCCACATCCTTTCTTTTGCAATCATGTTGTCAAGGTCATTGTTGAGGGACACAAAAAAAAAAAAAAAAAAAAAAAAGGCACATCGACGATCAGTTCTGGAGAGAGAGGGAATTTAGGTGATGTTGTTGACAACGTACGTATGTCCTAATGGTTCATACAGTCATGGCAGGGGGCGCTAGAGTCAACACCTGGACACCATCATTCACACTCACATTCACACCTGTGGTCAATCCAGAGTGAATCATCATCCCTAATCCCTAATCTGGAGTTTTCTGGACTGTAATCTCTGCTGCTGTCGCTAATCTGTCGCAGCCAATCAGCTCAGCTCGCAATGAATTATTGACAACAAGTCCTGGACCAGATGTAGGGGTTCGCGAGCCTGAAGTGGGCCACGGGCCAGAGGTTTGCTCAGTGTCAACATGGCTGTGAGGATCACTGTCACCGGAGCTGGTTTTGTTTTCCTGGATTACTGCGACTAGATTAAGAGCCGCCCGCGTGGCGCGGCGTAGAACCGTCCACTTTTTTCCCGCCCGGACTTTCGTGCAGGAAGCGCAGATTCCTGACATTAAAGTTAATGTGTGGCTGCGCTCTCCTCGCCGGACAAACATCGCAGAGTTTGCTGTAGGAAATGAGGCGTAGGTTTACAGTTATTTTTTTTGTGACTTGGTTTGACTAAGAAAACAGTTCATGAATTTTTAAAGATGTGGTCACTGAGTGCGTTTATTGTCAAAGCAATGAAAACTGATCCACACTGTCGTCCAGGCTGCTGCTGCTGCTGCTGCTGCTGCTGCTGCTGCTGCTGCTGCTGCTGTGTGAAGACCTTTGAAGGAGTCAACTCCACAAACCCTGGTCGCAGTTGTTCAAACCAGGAGTAGTTTGTGTTTAGTTGTTTTACAGGCCTGGCTGCAGCGTTAGCTCCAGCAGCCGCAGCTCAGCGGCGGTCGGATTATCATCATGCAGTGATTTCTCTGTGTTCACGGCACTAATGAGAGGACAATAACAACACTCACTGGCTCCTCTGGCTACCAACAACAACGCGTCCGTCATCTGCCGGAGCACGTTCGCTCGTGCAGCCCCACAGTAAGCAAACTAATTGAGAGCCATATGTAAGCAAGTCGTCGTTGCTTCAGAGTAGCGCAGGGAGGGAGTCTAACAAATGAGCCCCCCCGGAGAGAAGCATCGCGCAGCCACGGTCAAGCAGAACATCTGTGCGAGGCACATCAAGACACAGACGGAGTCGGGGATGCTCCGGCGGCCGGACACTGACTTCTCTACGCTGATGACACCATCGTTTCTGAGAGCGTTAAATTCATCCAGCAGCATCAAAAGCACTTTGTGTTGCACAATTAAAACAAAAAAAAAAAAAGTGGGCTCCTCGCTGATGCTCACACGGTGATCAATTTCTGGCTAGCCCGCAGCTTCACCCCGCTGCGTTCACCTCTGCAACATGGCTGAAACCCGAAATAAATAGAACATGCTCTAAGTAGGGTTTAATTCCTGAGAGACAAATTACCTCAATGAAGAAAGTGCACCACCAGCAAAAGTAAAATCTGGTGCCATCAGCAGGGAGTCGTGGGAACTTTTTATTAGGCCGCATTAATGCAAAGTTTTAAAAACACAGGGGTGCATTCAAATAGTCACATTAGCGTCGGAAAGTTCCAAACGGAGGGAAGTGACGATTAAAAAAAAAAACGACTTCATCGTTTTTTTTTTCTCTCAACTGTCGATAAAACGCAAATATAGGCCAATACCAAATCTAGGCCCGAGGACCAAATGTGGCCCGCTAGGTCATTCAGTGTGGCCCGCGGGAGTTTAAGAAGTGCCTAATTTCCTTATGATAAAATCCAATCCCAATCCAATAAAAATAATATATTGGAATATTTATAATAACTATAAACAGGAAGTGAGAGAGAGAGAGAGAGAGAGAGAGTGAGAGAGTGTGTTCAAAGTGTCCTCTCTCCAAACCCACCAACTACTTTGACTTTCTTCCTCAGCTTCAGAGCAGAGGATTGGTTGATTGAGAGGAGGCTGATGGGGTGGTGACGGGGGGAGGGGGGGGGGTGGGGGTGGAGGGGGCGCGGGGCTGTTGTTTTACTCCTTATTGATCCCCAGAGCACAACTTTCCATCATGCAGAGAAGGCCAGGGCCAAAGACGACAGCTAATTAAGATGGCTAATCACTTCATTTCACAGCGGCTGCAGGCTCTGTCACTCTTTTTACCCCCGTCAGTTGTTTGGTGTCCGTACCACGGCAAACACCGAGCTCCACCGTTGTAACGTTAACCCATGTACAGTCGCCATGAAACAACAGCAGCCGTCGGACTATCGGACCGTCGGACTGTGAAAATGTAGGATCGTCAACGCGGGAGGAGAGACCAACGATAAAAAACCTTCATCCTCTTCACATCACGATGAACGACGGTGTCGTCTGACTGTAAATTAGCCACGAAGTTCATCCTACTTTTGGGGATGATTGCCCCTCAGGACGAGTTTTACTTGGACAAAGTGCACGGTGAACAACGACGGCGTCCACGTACAAGAAAAGTCTTAAATCCTCGCTCGCCGTCATCTCTCCTCCCCCAGAGACACAGTCGAAGCTCCTCCCCCTTCTTGTTTAATTGATTCCCCTCTCAGAATTATAGGAGACCCCAGTCTCGGCGGTATGCTAGCGTGCCAGGAGAGATCATCACGTCGGACGTGGAAATCTATCCAATTTGACTTTGATACCATTATATATTTACTACAAATAATTTGTCTATGCAACAGCGACATGCAGAGCATCTAAGTACTCCCACTAGGTGGCAGAGTACGTCTTTCTTCAATTCCTGCAAATATAACAGCATTGCGTTCAACTAAACAAGCCCAGATGTTGTTGGTAAATTGTGAGCAAATGAAAAAAATGTACTCTTTGGTGGTGTGACCTGGGAATTTTCTGATGTGAAATATGTTGTGGCTCGATTTGGGAAGGCAAGATTGACGCACTCACAACATTGTAGTTAGAGTTAACATCGTAAATCCAATCTGTGATTCATACATTTGAGGGTCATCGTTAGCGAATCAACATATAAAAGCAAATATATGTGTAGCTACAAGGCTACGTCAGTACAACGTTGATAAAGACTTTGCTGTTAGCAAGCAAGCACATCAAAGCACCAGCGCTTTTAAAGCTAACATATTCAAGGCTAAGGAGTTCTTACAACACGTGTGACTCCTCACACTCCTCGTGCTTCTGCCGACATTACTGTCCGCGTAAAAAAAAAGACAATTGAATTGACAAATTCAATTGAAGGGAGAGCGGCAGCACTTTTAAAAAACAAACTAAAACTGCTTTAAATTCCGAGACACAACAGATATAAACTAATTTGCCGAAAATGATTTTCACTCAAAAACTCTACTTTGTCAAAAAAAAAGTGAAATTCCCCACGGTTCACCACGACCGAGAAAGCAATATATTTCCTGGTCGTCTCCGCGTCTTCCCGGGATCATCACGTTTGTGACAGGGATCTCCATCTGGAACCACGACCTCCGTCTCTTCATTCATCTGCCCTTTTGACCAATCCCGTGCGTCGGGATGAACGCGGCGCAGCTAAGTCCCCGTCAGCGCTTATAAAAGTAAACTGTTAGGGCATGATTTCCCATCTGGATTCAGCCGAGATAAGCAGTTCTGAAGTGCAGCTGCTCCTGTGCCGTTGACAAACCGGAGTTAAAACCAGTAAAATAAATCACCGGGAGACGATTTGGAGAAAACATTTCAGCAGGTCCCGAACAACTAGCTAATTTTATTTTACAGGGTCACGACGTGGGATTCTGTTAAATGTTAGCGAGAGAAGTGTTGTGACTGGAGTGTGAGGTACTTGGTACTCATTATGTTGAAGGACAAAGTAAAGTGGGGCTGTTCTGTGTGTACATCTCTATTTTTAGAGGGTGGAAAAATAAATTAGCTACAAAACCGCCGTGACGAGGACACGACTTCACGTCCAAACAATTCAGAATCAAACAAAAGAAACTTGTTTTAGGTTTCGGTGGAAAACGGTGCCGTCGAGGGATTTAAACCTCTGACCTATCACGGTGCAGCTGTGGATTTACTGTGATTAATCACAACGAATCATGGGTGTAATTAAATCATTAATTACAATCAATTGTGATCAAAATTGTTTGTGATTAATCGTGATGATAGTTGTTTGTGATTAATTACGATTAATCATGACCATAGTTTTGTGGTCAATTACAATTATTCGTGATTATAGTTATTTGCGATTAATTACGATTAATTGTGATCGTAGTTCATGATGATCATAATTTGCAGTTAATTACGATTGATCTAAATAAATCAGTATTAACTAAATCAATAACTTCAGGCTAAGGATCTCCATCAAGGAGCCAAGCGGTAAGATAGGAGGCGCTGTCTCCACATGCACCTTTTCGTCGGGTGAGTGATCTGCTGGGACTAAAGGAAGTTGACGATCAAAGGTTAAAGGTGATGGCGTGGACCTGTCATCTCCCGTAGCCGCTCTGACGCTCTACCACCACTTAGCTGCGCTAGCAGAGCTGTTTTAAAATGTACTACAGTCTGCGGGAAAGACGAGCACGGGAAGAGGCAGAGTTTAGTGGGGAAAAAAAAAAACTCCCAAAAATAGCTGAGTGATAAAAAGAGGATTTTGAAGTGAAAAGATCTGAGGTGTCAGGTGTCGACTGTCGAC
>NC_024314.1:28471564-28472131 GCF_000523025.1 Cynoglossus semilaevis | reverse complement strand
CAGTGGGTGACGCAGCTAATAGGCATTTAGCTATCATTGTTGCTATTAGAGTCCTACTTCTGCTGCGGCGGTGGAAGTGGAAAGTCTCCAAACTGGGTGACACTGTGTCTTTAAAGACTGGGAGAGAGAGAGAGAGAGAGAGAGAGAGAGAGAGAGAGAGAGAGAGAGGGGGAGATAATTGGACTCCTATAGATGGCAAAATCTGCAAGATGTGGCAAATCTGAGCGACAAGCCGCACGTCAGGATGTATTAAACAGAGCTAGGTCATCTGTGATTACGCCTCTGTTGCGAGGAGGAGACACACGATCATGGTGTGGCAGTTTTGGGAGCTTTTCAATCTCCATTTTGATGCGACGGCCGGGGGAACAGCTCGGTGGTCGGTGCTGACTCAGACCTGCTTCACTTTCATTCCTCAGATTGTTTTCTTCTGCACGTAAAAGCCCTGATTGGCCGAACCACTCGTCCTATAGATACATTCATACATAAACAGGTTGGGCAGATGGCCTAGCACCCCCAGCTCCGCCCCCCCCCCCCCCCCCCCCCCCCCCCCTCGCCTCCCCTCCGCGC
>NC_024314.1:28456362-28471253 GCF_000523025.1 Cynoglossus semilaevis | reverse complement strand
TGCGACCGCAGGAACGTCGTACAGACGTGCTGCGTCGTCACGCCGTCGTGATGACGACGCAGCACGTTCAGGGATCGGCGTCCGGCTCCGAGGATTTCACATCTGAGGTTAGTGAATCGATTAATCGTGATTAATCGTGATTAATCGTGACAGAGGATTCAGTGATCGTGAGAAATCAGAATAAAAACGACTAGAAATCGTTTGACAGTGATTTTATAGATCGTATTTTTCCGACCATGAGACTCACTGTGGATTTTTTGAGGAAATTAAAGATTTTTAAGTGCGACTTATACTGCGGAAAATACGGTCTGTAAATATATATGTATGTGTGTATGTGTGTGTATTTATATATTTTATGACTTGGTAATATTTGATTGACTGATTTTACTTATAATCGTGGTGTGTATTTCGCTGTGTATTTCGGTGAGAATCATGTTGTGTATTTTGGTGTGTGTTTCGGTGTGTATTCTGGTGTGTATCCTGGTGTGTATCCTGGTGTGTATTCTGGTGTGTATTCTGGTGTGTATTGTACTAGTTTGTCAGCTCAGTCGTTGGTTCTGACGTCGACTTCATCTGAATTCCATCTTTTTCATGAACCCAGTCTGACCTTTGACCTCTTTACTTTACGTCCACTCATCACTGCTGGACGTATGAGCTCATCAGTCCTTCTGTGGTACAGACCGTACTGTAGGCAGCAGCCCACAGCTGTGGAGGTCCACGTCCACTAGGAGCGCGTTGAGTGGGGGAGGGGGTAGGAGGGGGGGCTGTAATGAGGCCCGGTCTAAAAACACCAGATATAATCCAGTGACCCGGTCAGCGAGGTGTGAGAGCGTAACCCCGGCGCACGCCTCTTTCACGCTCGCTAATGATTCAGAGAATTTTTTCCGAGGCGCGGTTGGAAGGCGCCGCCGCCCCGGCAGACTCCTCGCCGCCCCGGCGGACTCCTCACCGCCCCGGCAGACTCCTCGCCTTCGATTATGTATCCTCGTTTATTCAATCACCGCGTTGCTCAGTTGCTGACGTTTGATCAATACTGCAATCTTGGGGTGATCAGAATATGCCAGACGTCGGGCTCCACAGAATCCCATTAGTTCAGCCCACACACTTTACTGCAGTAAAACACGAAACAACAGCTTGATGACTGTCTCTCAGTTTTACCCCGGCCTCTGGGGCAAATTCTTCAAAAGTCGGGGTCAAAAGTTTCTACGTTTTTTCTTTGACGTCCGTCATGGATAACAGTATGCTGATGACACGCCACTTTATTTCCAGTTCCACGGGGGAAAAAACTACAATACACTAAAACTAGAAGAAATACCCTGGTACACACAAAGTATGTACTTGTACTTTTTAATACTTCAAATAACTGCAACATCTATTCCATCGTTCAGTATTATTAGTAGTATTTTAAAATGTCGATGTACACCGTAAAATAATAAAAAATAATAGTAATAATAAGTAAAGAGTTGTAATTAATCAATTGTATTTTCAGCGTGTGGCCAATAGGTGGCCCCCCACCACACACCTAATTTGAACAGAAGTACTTTTAATTATTTCAGCCACGGACGATCCGACCGGCAGCTCAGAATCCCAGGGTAGGATACGCTAAGGCGATCAGCCAATCAGCAGTGAGGACAAGAAGAAGAATTAAAGGATAAGGAGCTAGCTTTGTGTAACGACACGTGAGCCTCCAGCTCAAATGAGCAACGATTCTAGCAAACGTTTGTCCAGTGACTCATCGTGATCTCCACCGAATCCTCTCGTCTGCTCGGTCGGCACGCGGGCGCTACGCCACGTACGTACGAACGCCACGTACGTACGAACGCCACGCAGCGTCACATGACACAAACATACAGTAGAGAGAGTTTCAGTAAAAGTTTCAATGTTTTTTACCATGAACCTCTTTAATGTCAAACTTAAAAAATTAAAAATTAAAACATTTTTGTAAAGGAAACTTTTGGACTCTAACGTATATAATACTTAGAAAGTACACATGTTTTTGGAGAAGTAAGGCAGTAAATGTTGCAGAGTATTTGCCCCAAATATTTTCAGTGAAGCGCTGCGCTAACCCTGACTGAAATCCACCAACGCCACGACGCTAACTCTCGATTTATATGTTGTCCCATTTAGGACTGTCTTCGTCTTCATTAATTGTCATTTACTATGATCACGATTAATCGCGATTAATCGAAGTCAAACATTATAGGAAAAATGAAAAAAAAGTACATTTATATTTATATTATTTAAATATCAGACTTTGTTTCCATTAAAGAATTTTAATTCAACTTTGTGTTGTCTAAGGAATTGTTCAAAAAAAATTTTTTTTAGTTCTGTTTTTAAAAAAGTCTCAGTCGTTTGTAAAACCCAGCCAACTACGACTTGACAAAATAAATGATAAAGTTCCTAAAATCGGACGACGTTTCAAAGGTTAACGTCGTCTCACGACTTTTTCACTCGTGTGTTTACTTCACGGACCGCGGCCCGGACTCTCCGACGGGTGGAGACCGGAATCCTCATTTTTATTTAACAACAATCCGACGGCGCGTTCCTCTTCCAGAGGACAATATCGACAGTTGATTAATGACGCATCCAGAGTTCAGTTTGAAATTGATATTTGGCCTGCAGTTAATATGGCCGCCACTGCTCGGTGAAGAAATTACCGGCTAAATAATCACATGCTTCGCCGTGAGTGGCTGCTGCCGCGGAGACATTTATCTCTGGGGAAGAAATATTAATATAAGAGGACGACAAGTGAATGCTCTGTGAGATACGATGACCGCTATCAAGAGGCTAAACCTTTTATTTTTCTGACTACCACATGTTTATGCATTTGTAAAAGTTCTGCTTTATTGGTGATTTACATAGAAATTGCCTTATTTTAGCCTAAGTGAAGATTTCTTTCACTCACTTATTAAAGCTCTTCATCCGAGGTCTGGGATTGGCTGCGGCGTATTGATTGCGAGTGTTTATGTGTTTGTGCCGTGGAACAGTTTTCAGCAGTTAAAAACGGCCTTGGTCAAAATACTAGAACTGATTAAAGAACGGTAACCAGCGAGTCACTGGTTGACCTTATTTGACCTCTGCGTCTTTACCTTCACTCCAGTGAGTGTAGAGCCTCAGTAAAAAATAAATTTGTTTTTGACGTTTCACAAGCAATCACTGCTAGGCTAACATCAAATATACGTAGCATAATGATTTCCTACTGTCAATGTTTAGGGTGAAACCTGATCCTGTTTAGTTGAACACCACTCTGATAGACTGGCAGGAATTGAAGAAAGAAACACATGAAGATCTCTGAGTCGTTTTTGTTTTGATACACATCTGCTGCCACCTAGTGTTAGAGCTGTTAATTCACTCAACAACAAAATCAATGTCCTATTAAAGTACTTTCATGGTTATTTCACTCAAATCAATGTCCTATTAAAGTACTTTCAAAATCTAAAATTCCGTCTCATTCTATCAGCGCGACCGGATCACTTTTATTGGAGCAGTTCTGGGGACGACACCCCCCCACCCCCCTGGTCCTGCAGGACTACAGGATACTGGTGGTGGGTTTGTAATGTGGTCCATCATGAGCGGGGGTAATAACGGAGCAGGTTGCTGCGTGGCAGGGGAAGTGTTATCCGTGTAAACAGTCAGGCCGGCGACATGCATGAAATACGGCTGCCTCCGCAGACCTCGGCAAATGATTATTGATGAAAACATAATGGTGGATTGTGCTCTCCCTCGGTGGCTCGGCATCTTCACACAAAGACCATAAGAATAATTATTATTTCAACAGAACAAATATTACCCCTTGGGCTCCAATTATTTTCATGCTTTGGCTCCTCCGGAGGCAGACGAGGTTCTGTTCTTTGTGGGTAAAAATAAACCTGTTGTGCTTCTACGCCCCGTGTTAAAACTCAACTGCTGTCTGATGCATAATGAGGCTAGGTCACGGAGGTGTGGACGCCATGTTTTCACCCAGTGTCACTCCTACACGAACACGAACACCTGGAGCCAGACAGGAAGTGAAGGGAACGAGCGTCTGGTTCGGGAATTTAAACAACATTTCTGCTTCAATCTGATTGGTCGGCGTTTAGCCACAGTTCATACTTTGGGGAAATGTCATACATTTACACTAAAAAAAAAATAAAAAAAGAGCTGAGACTCATCCAGGTACTTTTTACTGACTGTTCTACATCAATAAATATTACTTACGGTAAATAAATCATGCGCACAATCGTGGTTTGAGGTCTTGATTAACAAAAAAACAGACACATCGGAGAGAAATGATCGGAGGCTAAAGGTGCATCAATAAAATAACAATTAGGAGAACACGCTGCAGACGAAGACACGTGAATGATTTACGACGCACAAGTACACTAGTACTGAGAGTACTCTACGTTTATACAGATACTAGAACTGATTAGAGACCACTCAAGACTGCTGCGCGCTTTCCAATTTAGCTAGCTAGCCTTGACATGAGCTAAGAAAAATTTAGAAAAATCTTCCTATTTAGCTAGCTCATGTCAAGGCTAGCTAGCCTTGAGATGAGCTAAGAAAAATTTAGAAAAATCTTTCCTCGACTCCTTTACTTGGAGAACCAACCAGAGTTGGATAGAAAAATCCCACGGTCCACCACTAAGCAAAAATGTACTGGAAAGTATATGTCGTTAAATATAATTATCTTCTAATCTTTCGGTTTTACAGACAAATTACGAAGTGTGAAAACTGATCCTGTTTAGTAGAAAACAAGGCTGACGCAGATTAGTTACTCGCAGGAATTGAAGAAAGGCAAACAAGAAGATCTTAGTCCAGTTTGTAAACAATACCTCCAGCGTCAGCGACTGTTAACGCTAACTGCTTAAATGACCGCCGCTATTTCTGCTCTTCCTGTGAACATGCTAGCCACCTAGCATAGCGCTCAGCTTTGCTGACCTGCTGAAATAGCATAACAAGTGGCCAACTTGTATTTGAAGTCGTGTCACATGTCGACACGACGGCGGTGACACACACACACACACACACACACACACACATTTTAACACTGCTGTGATTTAATCAAGTAAAAGAAGTGGATTTTAAAACGAATTCCTTCCCGTTTCCCAGCGACCGTCTGCTTCTTTACTCTGCAGCGTTACATCAAACGGAAATATTAACGATGTTTTGAACATAATTCGATGTCAGACATTCAAACCAAAGTCACGGTGGTTCCAGCAGCTACCAAAAAAAAGTTGAGGCAGAAGGAGGTCGATTTAATTAAAAGGTAGTTGTCGGAGTTTGGACTTCAAGCTGGACGAGGATCTGCGTGAACCAATCCACATCCTGCGATCGTACGACATGATATTTGTGCTGGGATTCCGCTGATCTGACGCGGCGACGTGTCGCAGTACCCAACGGTTCCAGTGGGTTCACGGTCCTGGTAATCCTGGGTAAACACCGGCCCAAACAGCCTCGACTCCTGCCAACTTTAGCTTCATGCTAACCCTGAAAGGCATCAAAGCCGGAAAAAAAGTTGATTCCAACTAATTGGCAGCGACATGAAAGGGAGATTGAGTGGCAAAGACAGAAGCGCGTCAAATTCCTCGTCTTTCTGCTCTTAAAATTTGTCGTTTGCTTTCTTTTTTCCGCAAAGAGAAAAAACCCCCAAACAAAGCATTTGCTCATTAATGATGAAAGCGCTCCATAACTCCCATGTTGATTGACGATCACTGAGATGTATGACACCTCTCAACTTGTCATAGAGGAGTTATTTGTACTCTGCTGCGATCCATTCTGTGAGGAAAGACCAGATGTCCCATCTTAATTAGGCCAGCAGTGATGTTTTTAATGACTTCTAGCCCATTACAGGCGACGGCGGCGGCGGCGGCGGCGGCGGGGGTTTCAGATCTCACTCCTGTCCCTCCCGTGCAGATCTCACTCCTGTCACTCCTGTGGGCTCACTGCTCTTTGTCTCCGGCTGGAATGTGAGTTTTGACACGTATAAATCCTCCAAAGACAATAAACAAAAGAGAGTGTGTGTGTGTGTATAAATGAGAGCCGAAGACAAAAGAGTTACACGGGGAAAATCGTGGTGGAGAAAAATGATCGCAACTTTCCCCTAATGTGCTCCACGTGGCGTCATCAGCAGCCGTGGATGTAAGGTATATTTAATTCATTGTATATAAAGCCGGGAAAAGTAGGCCATCACCGCTAACGCAGGATGTGCTGTGTGCGCCTTAAATAATAGGGCAGGGGAGAAAAAAAAAAAAAACTCCCCCCTCTGAGGAGTCGGTCGGTGGAGTTCTCTCTAAGGTTTTGAGCCACAAACACCTTCTCCTCACGTTCTTCTTTGTTTCGTTTCGTCTTTTATTCTCTGCCGTTTTTTCCACTTCTTCTTCAGCACCTACTTCCGCATCTTCCCCTCCTTTTTTTGGGGGGAGGGGGGCAACTCAAGACGCCGGAATATAGTCCCATGTCTACACTTGTTCATTTTGACAAGATCAAAAAAAAAAAAACCCGCTCACGTTGACGTACCAGCAGCCGAGGCCGCTGGTACCACCGGTGAACGGAGGCTCAACTCCTGGTCTTATTATCCAGTATCATCTGCGTATGGAAGAAAAGAAAATACTTTTTTTCCACGCTGTGTCTTTGGAGATTTGTCAAGTAATTACTAAAATGACTCAGAAACCAAAGTCAACAACGAAAAACAATGTCCAACAAGAGACAAGGCTCAGCCTGTGAAGGTCGCTGCACGGAGATCAGTTCAAAGGGTTATGAAAACATTTCCTTTTCATTTAGAAAAAAAAGGTCTAATTGATTTGCTCCAACAGTTGTACTGTTCTGCCACTGGCAAACATCATTTATCAAATTATTTCAGGGCTATCTGACTTAAATTTTGAGGGAGAATTCCTCCCAACACTCCTTGCATCGGTGTTATTACACTAGAGGAGTTCTTTTTATTTCCCAAATCTGAAGGACAGTTTGAGGGGAACCCCAAAGCCTTAGCTGGTAGAAAGAAAGGTTGTGATGTGGTGCGACAGACATCCCCAAGATTTCAACAAAGTGGGAAGCACTGCCTGCAGAGGTGTTTCAACCTGGACAATATGTAGAAAAATACCTTGTTAATTTGTTGGTTTTTTTTTTTTTTTTTTTTGTCTTTCTTTCTATTGTCGATATATCAAACATTTTTTCCGGGGTCAGTTTTCATTAGATGTGACATCAAGAAAATCGACTGAAGACTGTTTCGTCGGATGTTCCCCGCTGTACGTCGCCTCCGCGGCTCCAAGTGTGGAAATTTGTCAAGTTCGTGGAACACATTCAATCAGGGGGAAATCGGGATTTTTTTTTTTTTTTTTGCATCACACCCAGTGGAGATGTTAATTCACCACAGGCTAGCTGACCGGTCGGACGTGTTATCGTAAGACTTTGATGTTCAAATGTATGTCAGTGATGCAAACCTACAGAACCAGATGAAGCAGCAGAAAAAAACCAAAAAAAAAAAACACTCGCTTCTTAAAGCACCATGAGCTCAAATTGCAGATTTTCTTCATGGACGCGACGGTAAAAACACAACAGTTATTACGCAACAACAGATATAAATATATACATTTAAAAAAAAGAAAATACTTCACCCAAAGATCCACAAGGTGCTCTACAACACCGGTGATTAACGTGAGGTAAAGATACAGCAGCAGATACACAGTAGCAGGAGGCAGGTTCGTCTCTATGCAGATGATACGCAGCTTAAATCCCATTGATATTGATGCAGATATCGTCAAAATGCAGCCCCTAAAGTCACAAATGCATCGACATGTGAGTCAACGTTAACTCATCGAGAACAGCGCTAGCTAAGTCACCTGCAACTGAGTTTTTTCAAGGAGATTTTTTATTTAATTTTAATCCAACGGTAACTGTTCTCTGTCCACTACATGAAGACAGTGATCGTGAGTCGTCTTTTTTTTTGAGTGCCTTCAGCCTGAGTCACACTGTGGCGATATCTCTACCTAAGGCTCACTCATTTCCGCCGGGTGTGATGGATGAGAACACTCCTCTTACAAAATATCCCCTTTGGACTTCAACTTCTGAGCGTCTCAGAAATTGCCTTTTTGTAGAATTATGAGCAGGTTGGTGAAAAATCTCCCAGAAGTCCTTTCACCAAACATTTTTCAAAAGGTGTTTGTGTCACTAAGCTCATTTAGCCCACCTGGTGGCCAGGCCCGTGGGCCTGAATCCACTCCGTCCACCGCCTGGAACTAAACGCCATTTTGGATTTAACCACAGCATAAACAGCGCCCTCTATTTTAACTCACATGCCCCTTTTAATGGAAAAGTAGGGTCAAAATCACCAGTTTCTGAAAAAAAGGGACTCTAAAAACCCTTCGATTCAAATGCAACGTTGACCCCGTGGAGAAACGTGTCGATTGGCTACGCTTCTCAGCGAGCTGTGGCTCAGGTTGAGTACACGGACACATCAAAGGAAACGATGAGAACGGCTAATTCACAAGCGCTCTGCGCATTGTCACGTCGCATAAATGCCTTTTCCTGCTAGCAAGCAAAGCTGCGTCGAAGGGAATCGAGTCGACAGATCCTGTAAATATCGTCAAAGAAACCCACGAATTTGGGAAAACCTGTTCTGTTCAGCGACTGGTGTTGTTGTTTCTGCTGCCTCTGTTTAATCAAGGAACTGCCCCCCTGCCTCCCCCCGCCTCCCCCCTCGCCGCAACGTCTTCACAGGCTACTGACACAATGCCTGGCTAATCCCAGGGCCGGCTTTTGGGACATGGCACCCACACAGTCAAATGAGCAAACAAAGAAGCCCGAGTTCTCGTCCTGGATTAGAGAGATGTCTGAACAACGGTGAGCCATGAACACCCCGTCAACAGAAACTGAGCCAAGTCTGTCAGAGCCCACACATATGGACCACGAATGCAGCCCATAACCTGGGGTAAATATTTCATCAGTGAAAACCAAAACCAAAAACAAAACCTGTAGGTGATAGTAGTTAGAACAACGGCTAAAGACACAAAGATACAAAGATACAAAGCACACAACCCTGCACTGCACACCCTTACCCATCATGCACTGGGGCTTCCTGACTGCTGACAATGTCAATGAAACCACAGTCACTGAACCACATCACAAAACAAAAACACAGTATATTAGATTGTGAGGATGTGTTTTGCCAAGAATCTGACGATACGATACATATCGCGATACGGGGGCAACGGTACAATATATTGCGATATTCTGCGATTGAGTTTTTTTTTTTCCCCCAGTGTAGCTGTAGTCCCAGTCTGATCCTAGTCTCAGACTCTGCCCCCCCCCAGTGTGATCTAGGGGGGATCACACTGGAATCACTAGAGAAGAAAGAAAAGAAAAAGAACATGAACCAACACCAGGAATGTTGGAAAAAATCAATAACTGATCAATGACTGAGGAGATATTGATACGGGATCGTGAATGTATTGATACTTTTTTACACCTCTAGATTGTAGAGTAGACCAGTCCTAGTCCTAGTCCCAGTCCTGGTCCTGGTCCTAGTCCTAGTCCTAGTCCTGGTCCTAGTCCTAGTCCTAGTCCTTGTCCTAGTCCTAGTCCTAGTCCCAGTCCTAGTCCTAGTCCTAGTCCTAGTCCTAGTCCTAGTCCTAGTCCTAGTCCTAGTCCTAGTCCTAGTCCTGGTCCTAGTCCTAGTCCTAGTTCTGGTCCTAGTCCTGGACTGGACCATGGACAGCTAACTGGTCTAACCCGGCGACACAGGTGTGCGGTGGTGTGCACGGGCAGCTGCATGGTTTGTAGATGTGTGATGTCCCAGTCAGATGTGTGTGTGTGTGTGTGTGTGTGTGTGTGTGACAGTCAATGAGCAGTTAAAGGCTCAGTCATTGGAGCCAAGGGGAATGGGAAATGAAGGGAAAAGCACGGGGGCAGCGCGGGGGTCTGTTTCCACCTGGGCCCATCTACCCACGGTCCCTGCTGCATCCAATTTCAGCAGCGACGCCTCCTGTTAAACCCCATCAAACAGACACATGGAGGCACAAAGAAAAACCTCATCTCCACAGGAAACTAATCCACCGGTGTGCGCTGTAAGCCTGTCCGGTTTTTTTTTTCTTTATTTTTTTATTTAAAGAAGTCATCACTCATTTCGCCAAAGATTAAAAGTATGGCTAAATTGAGAAAATCCGCTTAGGAATTCTGAATTTAAATAGCGTCTTGGAGGGGCAGCAGGGGGAGTTGGAGGGGCCGGTGAGGGGCAGGGGCAGGTATGGAAGGTGAGATAAATTGAAAATATACATATTTGTTTTGGAGTTTGATTCCCCATAACCATCAGACTGGGCTGGGGTTTTTTTTTTCACATTTTATTTTTCTGAAAGAGCAGGTGAAGGGGAGCTGAAGGCTGGCGGCCCAGCCCACACTCCACTGTGGTGGGGAGCGAGAGCCGTGGCCCACATGTGGCCGCCTTCTGATTGGACGTTGGTGCTGTGGAGACACGCATGTTAAATGACATCCTGAGACTTTAATTGACTTGCTGTTGGCAACGCGGTGTTTCAGCGGGGGAATGCCAACTGCTTATCAGTGTGACCATGGGGGGGGGGGGGTGAGGGTGAGGGTGAGGGAGGGTGAGGGGGGGGGGGCACAACACATACTCCTGAGTGATGTGCTGCACAGAACAGGCTGGTTCAGGAACCTGCTCTGTTCAGACCAGAGGTCCACATTCACAGAACCCTGGACCAGAACCCAACGACTGGGTCATTTGGTATTGGGCTGCGGTTTGTCCGATATTAACTTTTTGCCGATATTGTCCAAACACTAAATTTCCGGTTCGGATATCGACCCACACCGATACAGGCCTGGAAATATTTCTCTAGTTTTCTGTACAAACCGCTGTATGAGTTGCTCGCACCAACATTCTGAGCTGCAATGCTGCCATCTAGTGACCTTCACTTTCATATACAGCTGTTTTTCCCCCAAAACTATTTTTAAGTCAGGCGTCATTTAGAGTCCTACGTACGGGGGTGAATATTGTGGAGAGTGGACTCGGGTTCAAACTTTGGTTCAAATTTGTGCTCATTCGTCAGTGTTCAGGGTGCACGATCTGCCACTAGGGGGTGTGCGAAATAAAAATCTTTGGGGGTTTTTTCTCCAAATTTGTGGGGGTGCAGAAGGGGATGTGGGGTCGAAAAAGTTTGGGAACCTGGAGGAGGACGGTCGGTGAGGCCGTACCACTAATGCTAGCCTAATAGTTAGTATAGTTCGAAACCCATTTCCTGGGTCAGACCTTGTCTTCGGTCTCTGGTCTTCGGTCTCTGGTCTCTGGTCTCTGGTCACTGAACACTCGCTGAGATGTGTTCGTCACGAGTTCTAACTTTCATTTTGATGAAGCTAACCTTTAGCCACGTTCAAATCTGAGTACCCTAAAGTTCCTGGTTCCTGACTCGCTGTAACGAGGCCGTGTTTACGGCCGGCCCTGATCTGAGGTCTGTTTCCCTCAGACACCAGTCCAGGTCCAGCAGACGGGCCGTGCTCCTGCCAGAGATTCTGTCTTAGCTGATAATTATATCAGCTCCAGACCAAATGATGTATTATTTATTCTGCAGTAACTCACCCTCCCGCCTCCCTCCCTCACCCTCACCCTCCCTCCTCCCTCTAACTGCTGGCTGAGATGTGTGCCCCTGGAGTGGTCATTAATCTGATATCTGGACGGCCCGGGCACAGCCCCTATGATCCTGACCCAATCTCAGATCCTAATCCAAGGAGGAAGAAGGCTGCGGGCCAGGATTTGAGGCCCCAGCTATCTCTCTCTCTCTCTCTCTCTCTCTCTCTCTCTCTATAATTGATAGGTTTTAGGCGATTATACGCTTCACCTGATTATGATCTATAACGATGTATTGATTGGACCGTACTGGGATCCAGCCCGGCTGTTCTCCACTGCAGAGACACCGACACCTTCGCTCCATCGTCCAGTCTTTGGCGTCTGTACATTTGGTTTGGAGCTATTTTAGATTTTGAAATAAGACACACACACACACACACACACACATACATTATATTGAGGCCGATATATTAGCCTTTTTATTCCTGGGGGTATTTGTGCAGGTCAGTAACTTCCAGCTCTGAAAATAACGGAGGAACGTTCCTCCTCGAAGAAAGAAACGTAGCGTTGTTGCTAAAAGATGATTTCACGATGTTTCACAATATGAAAAATAAAAGTAATTTTTTTCTTTATAAAGAAATGAGCTTTTTGAAAATGTAATTTAAATTTTAAATTTATTTTAAAAAATGTTGGGTCCAGTGGCCAGGGGACGGACCACGGGCCAGGAGTTTGTAACACCAGATTATAAATTATTAAAATCTAACTCTTCCTAAAAATTAACACATTATTAAAATCCGACACTTGAAATTATTACGTCTTACCTAACCAACCAGGAAGTACTGTCCCTATATGCCACCAGAGGGCGAACTTGCCAGTTGTAAAAGTAGAAAAAAAAACAGCTTTAATTCTTCTTAATTTTGACGACAGTCAAAACAGATCATCCTCACGACGTTGGCTGAAATATTAAATTGTTCAACGTCAACGCTGCGTGATGTCACCGTTTTCTTCATATTTGGGTTTGATTTGATTGTGGTCCTGCTAAGGCAGCTAAACAAGAAGCTGTGTGTGGGTCAAGTACATTGTCCGCAGAAAACTGGGACTAAATCTGGCTGGTGCCAAAGACTGGACTGCGGCCCAGATCAGGAGTCGGGCCGTTGTCTTCGCTAACACTGCGATCATACAGTAATGATGTGCTCAGCTTTAGAACGACCCGCCCCGGGGCTGGATACTGCCCCCGCAGGCACTTTCTAAACACAAAACCAGCCACTCACCGACAGGAGAAGAAGCTCATCACAGCAATTCTCCAGCAGAAAATAAAACAAAATCAAGGAGAAGAATCACGTCTGTCAGGAGGCCAGGGTTAGACGCCGCGGTCAGGCGGAAGAAACGACACCGACGGACGTTTAAATACACACCACTGTGGTGTGAAAATCTGTGGTGTGAAAATCTGTGACGTGAAAAAACACCGATCTTAAAGTTATTTAAATTAAAGTCGTTCCCAAAGGTCAATGGAGTAATCACAACTATTCCTGTGAGTCTGTGGTATAAATAGGAGGTTACCAACAAGACTGTGCATCACTTCTGCTGTCTCTCCTACTTCTCTTCATCTGTGGGTTTTTAATCCCTCAGTTTCACACTTATCTCTGCTGGAATTGTTTGACTCGGTCTCTGATGAATGTGTGTATGAGCATGAGGAAGAGTCTGAAACCAATGTTGTGTAAATCCATGTGTTTTCGTAAACGGTACGTCACCATGGTCTGAGGGTGACATCAGGACACGAGAATTTGAAATTTTTCTCCCATTATGCACATTTTGACGACATCCCTAACGCAATGGTTATTATTCTGGTGTGTAATGAATGTTTATGTGCCACATGGAGTCCTCTTGGAAACTTTTGAGAAACATATTGTTATTGTTTCCCTGTATTTTTAACGACCATCCCTTATTGTTTTTTATTATCAATAATATGGTATTATGGTGGTAAAAATGACGTTTAAGCGCAGTGCAATTTTTTGTTTTGTTTTGTTTTGTTTTGTTTTTTTCTATGATGGTATGGTACCGTTACCAACCATGTTTGCTGATGTTTGTACATACAGTATGAACTCTTTTTTTCATTTAATAAATTGAGGGTAGTTTTGACTCCCGCTTGTGTAGTTTTCCTTCACTGTTGTTCCATAAAAACAAAAAGTAAAGGTAATTTAAAAAGACTCAGTTTTGAGAAGCAACGCACAACGAAGGTCTAACCTGGATTAGCGGAACAGATCGTATCGCGACCTGAGGAATGTTAAAACAATATGACCTGCTGATAAAACCGTAGCTCCACAATTAGCACTTGTTCATTTGTGGAGGACGTGGCACAGATCCTCCCTGTCCTTCTATCTCCTCGATCAGTGCCCCTGATGGGTCACTAACAGCTGCCCGCAGGATATTCCTTTCCTCCTGAATAACATCCTGTGATGACTCCGCTAATGAAGACAATAGCTCACTTTGTGTCGCCTTCAACTCCAGGGCACGTTGTAAAGAAAATGCTGCTGGGCCTGTGAAGCAGATCTCCTGCCAATCATCGCCGTCGTCCTCAGGAAGACGGGGGTCTTTGAAGGAATCTGGTCACACTGAGTTAACAGGAAATCACATGCAGACCCCCACTCCTCTGTGCACTCCCTTTACGCTATCAGAGTGAGGTAAAAGTTGATGATGTTATGGATTTCTACTTAATTCGTTTTCATTTACGACCTGACAGGCCTGCAGGTAGGAGAAGGAGGAAATTTCTTTGCAATTAGTAATGGCTGCCCCTCAAAGAGACGGGAGCAGACGAAGGCTAAGAAGCACGCACACGCACACACACACACATGGGGCCCCTCCCCCCGGCCCCCCCTCAGTCTGCTGGCTGAATTATTCACAGTGAAGTTTGAATAATAACAGCATTTCTGTGAGAAAACACGGTGATTACTGCGTTTCTCCTCCTCCTTTTAGGAGCGACATTAGTGAGAATGAGCTAAAACACACCTGGAGAGTTATTACGTAGACCCCCCCCACCTCCACTCCAGCCCTCCTCCCCTCTCCCCCCTTACATGAAATGAATTACAGCACCTCGTCATAATGTTAATGTTGTCACAGGCTCCGCGCCGCCGGCGGCGTCCGGGAACATCAGGAAGAATTAGAGCAAGTAGCGTTAACGGCTATCAGCGTTAGCATCTTAATGAAGTGATGAGGCGATAACGGCGCCGGCGCCTGTTTGTTACGGGCGGAGGTGAAAATAATACACACACAAGAAGGTGAAATGTAATTTGTGATATCTCTCATTAAAGGTGACATTTCGCAGGAAGGCGACCTCCGAAACGAG
>NC_024314.1:28454375-28456266 GCF_000523025.1 Cynoglossus semilaevis | reverse complement strand
TTGTAGCAAAAGCTACTAAGTGTGTGTGCTCCGTGAGGCGGTGTCTCCTCAGCTCCTAACGCCTTGTTTACTGCAGAGGCACTCGCTCGTTTTGCTAACAGTGCCGGAGTCGGAGGCGGTTCCCTGAGGACCGCCGTAATGTGGGCCAGATTCCTATTTAAACTATAACGTGTGAGTGGGCCGGACTCTGCAAATCAGGTGGACCGAACAATCCTCCGTGGACTGTGTCTGGAACGGGGGCTTGTTAAAAAGTGCAATGGTCACTTTGGGAATAGCCCCTCTCCCCTCAGGGGTGAGGGACTCCTCCTCTCTAATGAAGCCGGAGGATGAGGCTCGTTATGTGCTGCCGCTCGTTATTCTCCAGGCCAGGACTTTCTCACCATCGCCTTCGTTTTCCTCTCCACTAACGGGAGTGCAGTGACTGCAGCGTGGAGCCAATCAGGCGATGCCGTTTTGGATCTCCTTGTTTTCTTTCTTTCTCTCTCCATTTTTTTTTTTTTTTTTTAGTCCAAACTCCCGGGGCATTATGGATCTCCGTGAGGGGAGTGATTTAGAGGAGTTGTTGCCCTGCAGAGGGTGAGACAAATGGAGGCAGTCGGGGCCGCCGCCGAACATCCGCACTCTGGACAGCTCCAGTGCTTAGATGGTGACGATAACAATAATGCTAGTCTAGTGGGTCATTAGAGCGCTAACAGTGACAATCACTCACACACACACACACACACACACACACACACCTGTGAGAGGAGTTCCGCTCGGCAACAAGGTGTCACCGTCAATACACTGTGTAAATATACTTATATATTTACATCAACATATGAAATAAAATAAATGAATTTAATTAATATTTAACGACTAATTTCCCGATAACGAGACGACAATTTATAAATACAATTTAAAAATACCTATAAATACTGCAGTACTATCTCTGTAGTACATTATTTTTTACAATGACAAAAAAATCTAATTTTTTTAAAATATATTTTAAAATATGTTTTAATTCTCAGATATATTATTTTTCATTACCTTCAAGTATATTAAATATTTAACTGTTACTACTTTAGAGTACTCACACCCAGTACTGCAGTACATGTTTAGTTACTGCAGTAGTCTCCAACCTGGGGTCTGTGTGTGACTTAATTATTACATATATTTGGTGAATATATTTTCATTTGGAGACTCGTCATGACTTGTCCTACATTTTGTAGAAAAACATTTCTGTCACGGATTTTTTTGTTTTACTCATTTTCGCTAAAGGTACTTTTTTTAAAGCTAACTGAAAAGACGCATCAATCAGTAGCTTTTCAGAATAAAACACCATGAAGACTAATTAAAGTTATTCGTAAATGAGGAAATTAAAAGCAACAAATAAAAAAAAAATTAAATAAATGTCCTCTGCGGCCCAGCACCAAATGATCAACGGCACTGCTACTTGTCCCCGCCCCAGTGGTTGAGGACCCGGAGTTACAGTTTTAGGCCAGGAAAAAAAACAATTATTGAACAATTATCAAATGAATCAAACAGATGAAAAACTCAAACTTCAAAGTAAACGTCAGAAGAATCTGTTCCATTTTTGGTTTCTGTCGTATTAACGAGGAGTAAGAAGGAAAAGTGACGATGTTCATCAATGTGGGTCAATCTGTGGCTCAGCGGGGCCATCGTCTGGTGACTTTGGTGATAAAAAAAAACAAACTATAAAGCTGCTGAAGTTTACAACGGTGTGAAAACAAAAAACCCGCAGCGTTGGTTTTCGACAGAGCAGCAGATGAAAAACTGCCGTCGTCTTCACTTCACTCTCCACTTATTTGACTTCAGATTTTTATTCCCATGCACGCGCTGCCAACCAACGGCTGTGGTGAATGTTGCTGTTGTGAGAAGTTCAAAAACAAAG
>NC_024314.1:28454154-28454368 GCF_000523025.1 Cynoglossus semilaevis | reverse complement strand
AGATTCTCTCTCTCTCTCTCTCTCTCTCTCTCTCTCTCTCTCTCTCGTTCCCCTTTTCAAAGTCCACAAACTCAACTTTTCTCCAACCTGTGCAGCAGGTTTGCCTCGACTCAGGAGAGCGGGAGCACGGGGGAGGAACAGGGAACTCTCAGTCATCTCCTCACACTAAAAACACAGAAAAAGACTGACAGGAAACCAGTTCAAAGCTGCCTCC
>NC_024314.1:28452474-28454113 GCF_000523025.1 Cynoglossus semilaevis | reverse complement strand
AACTGCACTTCCTTTATTCTTTGTTTAGGAAACCTGGAAATGCGAGCACTTCCTGTTCACCGCAGCAGCTCCGCGCTGTTCGTCAGACAAAAGGAAACACAAAGACAAAAATACGACAAATACACGTTAACACCCATGTATTTGACACATGGTCTCACCTGGTCCTGTCCATGGAGACCAGCTGGTTTAATGTCCAAATAAAGAGTAATAAAAAAAAAAAATCGATATGGTATCGTGAAATGTAATATCGCGATATTTCAGTGCATCGATATATATCGATTTTCTTACTTACCAGATCTGGGCGCCATGTTAACGTGGTTAACATCATGCAGCCCAGGAGGCCGAGCTGTGGCCCACATCCCACAGCTGTGGGTCATAGGCCCCCGGGGGGCAGTACTGATGACGACCCCGGGCAGAGGTCGTCGGCTCTTCACCGCACTGATAAGGAAAGGTCAGGCAGCTGCAGTCGGACCGCGACCACGGGCTCGTGAACACGTCGTCAGTGAGACCCCGTCATTGGACGATGCTCTGGCTAGGACCTGACGTTGGCCCCCGCTCCTACGGTGAGTTTTTTTTCATCACAACTATGTTATGACATCATCACGTCCACCATGACATCAACTTGTAACTCAAAAAAATCACGAGTTAGCATGAAAAATATTCTCCTGTAAAATATACGTCAATATTTTGTACTACTTTTTTTTTAATTTCCAGACAAACAGATGATATGAAAAAAACCTCGCAACAACCGCAGGTTAGGCTAGGACAGACCGTTAGTTACAGCGTAATACATCTGTACGAAGATCGTCGTGTCATCGGCGTACGCGTTTCTGTTTTTTCAGCTCCCGTATGATTGGTTTAAAAGTTCACGCTAAGTTGTCGTGTGGTGTGAATGTTAGTGTGAACGTCTTTACACAAACCTCCGCAGTGGACTTCATGTTCTGTTGTGTTCAGTTCTATCCTGGGTCCAGACGGGTCCAGTCTAGTCTGGTCTGGTCCAGTCCGGTCTGGTCTGGTCCGGTCTGGTCCGGTCTGGTCTGGTCCGGTCCGGTCCAGTCCGATTCAGTCCAGTCCAGTCCAGTCCGGTCCATTCCAGTCCAGTCCAGTCCGGTCCGGTCTGGTCCGGTCCGGTCTGGTCCGGTCCGGTCCAGTCCGGTCAGGTCCGGTCCGGCTCGGTCCAGTCCGGTCCATTCCAGTCCAGTCCAGTCCAGTCCGGTCCGGTCCAGTCCAGTCCAGTCCAGTCCAGTCCAGTCCCTACGCCATGTGTGTGGACACTCTCTTCCTCTGTTTCTGTGAGTAACTGCTTTTATTCACGTTATTGTTGATGATGTCAGACCAACATGTGACAAATCAAATACCCCCCCCCCCCCCACAAAACCCCCCCCCCCCCCCGCTCTTTCCGTGTTTTTCCTGATTAACCGTAAACGAGCAAATA
This sequence comes from Cynoglossus semilaevis, assembly GCF_000523025.1. Lineage (NCBI taxonomy): Eukaryota > Metazoa > Chordata > Actinopteri > Pleuronectiformes > Cynoglossidae > Cynoglossus > Cynoglossus semilaevis. Next base: position 28,452,678 of record NC_024314.1, on the reverse strand, counting down.
TTTTCCCAGTCTTGTCCAGGTTAGATCCCTATTTAATTAACGGGGCTCATTAGTGGCTCTGTGATTAGTGGAGGAGAATCAATTATTCCATTCACAAACACCGGCCGCAGGAGCTGCAGGGACACAAGCAGCAGCTCGTTTAATTCCAAGGACACTAATTAGCTACAAAGCAAGCAGTGACTTTCCTTCCTTCCCTCCCCCCCC
>NC_024314.1:28450580-28451165 GCF_000523025.1 Cynoglossus semilaevis | reverse complement strand
CACAGAGCGTCAGCCCGGAGGAAACTGCCCCGGGGATTTGCAGCTGCGTGGAGCCGGGGCAGCTTACTTTTGTTCTCTGGTAATCAAACAGCGGGCAATTATCTGAATTATTGACGGCAGATTCTCATTTCAACTGCAAATTAAGGCTATCAATAAAGCTTTCTGATGCAAAAGTGACTAATTAACCGACAGAGTGCAGCTCCGGAGCCTTGATATTAGAAAAAAAAAGAAAAAAAAAAAACCTCCAGTTGGCTGCATGTTGTGGAAACACAAGGGAGCTAATTAGTTTAATTATCAAAACAGCTAATTAAAATTACACAGTTGCCTAATTAGTTCTGTGCTTCTCGCTGTCTTCTCTCCTTCCTTCTTCTTTTCTCAGTTGCCCTCGCACTCTGTAACTGACAGGTTGAAGTTAAGTTTATAATAAGAAGGAAGAGACGCAGCGTGTGTGTGTGTGTGTGTGTGTATTTAAACTAATTAATCTGAGAAGATGCTTTTACATCATGTTCATTGAACAGAGCTGAGAAGATTCTCTTCCTCCTCCTCCTCAGCAGAGGAAGGCTGTCCATGTACTGTAAAGGTGGG
>NC_024314.1:28444765-28450340 GCF_000523025.1 Cynoglossus semilaevis | reverse complement strand
ACTGTCATTCACACTGTCATTCACACTGTCATTCACACTGTCATTCATGCTGTCATTCTCGCTCTCATTCACACTGTCATTCACGCTGTCATTCACGCTCATTCACTCATTCACGCTGTCATTCACGCTGTCATTCACGCTGTCATTCACACTGTCATTCACACTGTCATTCACGCTGTCATTCACGCTGTCATTCATGCTGTCATTCACACTATCATTCACACTGTCATTCACACTGTCATTCACACTGTCATTCACGCTGTCATTCATGCTCATTCACTCTGTCATTCACGCTGTCATTCACACTCTCATTCACACTGTCATTCACACTATCATTCACACTGTCATTCACACTGTCATTCACACTGTCATTCACGCTGTCATTCATTCACACTCACACTGTCATTCACGCTGTCATTCACGCTCATTCACGCTGTCATTCACACTCTCATTCACGCTGTCATTCACGCTGTCATTCACGCTCATATCACGTTCTCATTCACGGGAAAGTCATTGTATTTTTATTTGTTTTGTTTCATTTTGTTCACTTTGTTTAACAAAAATATCAGTTTGGTAGAAATCACATGTAATACTCCTCTCTACAAAAGGGGGCGCTGTAGAGAAAGTTGGCTCACATGTTTATTCACACTACAGCAGTCTTTAAAACTAGTCCTCATTGTCCGTCCTAATCACCCCCCCACCCCTCACCCCTCACCCCCCACCACTCACCCAGTAAACTACTGTATGGGGTGAGGGTGGTGGGAGAGAGAGGGGTGAGAGAGGGGTGAGAGAGGGGTGAGAGAGGGGTGAGAGAGGGGTGAGAGAGGTGTTTGTCCGGCTCTGCTAAAACCTTTACAGCAGCGTGTGCCCACGGCTAAAAGCTGCACCGACGTCGGAGCCATTTATACAACATTTCACTGGAACAAAAACCAAAACCTCGACCGAAATTCATGACGACTGCGGCTCCACGTGTCGTCAACAAAAAGCACCAGGACAAACCCAAAATGAATAATTCTGCTATTTTTCAGTTTTCCCATTATTGAAACATAAGCAGCAGGTTTTTGTTTTTTTCAGGTTTTTGTTTTTTTCAGGTTTTTGTTTTTTTCAGGTTTTGTTTTTTTCAGGTTTTTGTTTTTTTCAGGTTTTGTTTTTTTCAGGTTTTGTTTTTTTCAGGTTTTGTTTTTTTCAGGTTTTGTTTTTTTCAGGTTTTGTTTTTTTCAGGTTTTGTTTTTTTCAGGTTTTGTTTTTTTCAGGTTTTGTTTTTTTTTCAGGTTTTGTTTTTTTTTCAGCCACATTAGGAATTCAAACTGGATCATATTTTACTCCAAAACATTCTGTTATTACAGAAGAAGAAGAACTCAATCATGTTACACTCTGACAGGTCACCTGCAGGGGTCAGACGTCAGGGAGAAAAACGAGGTATTAGTAAATACATGGGAGTACTGTGTGTATATGTAAATACTACATTGAATATTTGTAAAATTCACCTTTTCACCCAGACAGAGGACGTTGTTTTAAATCGTAATTTTCATAATTTTATCGTGTCTTGACTACGACCACATGACGATAAGAACGCTAATTACCATTAGAGGGCACTATTTCATCTGATGCAATAAGATATAGACGGTAACCTACATCATTTGTGTCGACGAACTAAAGAAATTAAATAATTTCATAACGTTAAACTAATAAAATTCAGTCACGATTAATCATAATTACATTTTTGTTTCAATAATTTAAAAAATAGGCAATTTTTCTTCTGGCCGTGTTTCTAAAGATCTGCGGTCTCCTTCCGGGCCCTCAGCCCAGTGTTTGGTAACCTCAGGTTTACTGTGGTTTAACACGCAGCACCAGGCCTGACTCTGTTAGAGGTCGGGGATTTGAACCAAAACAACAGAGAAATCTGGTGAGATGCCGGCAGACGACGCGCTGTAGCGCCCCCTAAAGGCATCAGGGAGAAGTACAGACGCAGAGAGTCATGTAAATACGACACCGACCACCTGATCGGCAGCGTCCCACGAAATATGACGGTCCTCCCCACATGACCTTTTCACTGCGTTCTTGCGGAGCGGCCGCCGCGCCGCCGTCACAGCGCGCGGCGGCGGTGATTATCGCTGTAATGAGCTCCGTGATCTCAGCTTGACAAACAGCGGCTCACCTTTTTATCGCTTTGTGCTGGCGCTTTCCAGGTCAGGCCGTGGCAGCACGCCGCTGCCTCCTTTGTCTACACAGGTAATTGCACATATAAATACGCCTGTGTGCGGCAGGCGCTCGAAGATTGATGAGCGCGTGCGTGTGTGAGGATTGTTACTACGGCGCCGTTGACGCCGTGTTAGCGTGAGGCACAGGTTTGGCCTCAGTGGTTCAACCTCACAGATGTGGAATTTTCTGGAGTTTTCCAGGTGAAATCGACGCTCAGTTTCTTGGTGATTTAGCTGCGACGCCTTCAGGCCGCGATCATCTGAACGACTGCTGTCGAAGTGTGACACCTGATGGTAACTGTGGCTGATGGCAGAGCGGGTAAAAGGGCAAATCAAATCATCACAGCGGGCTGGGATTTTTCAGGGAAGAAGAAAATGGCAAAAATGGATGGCGGGAAAAAAAATCGTCCCTTCTTCTCACAGGCGCTCGTTAAGGTAGAAGGTCAGATTTAAAAACCGTTTTTTTTTTTTTGTTTTTTTTTTGGACTTCCTGTTGTTGGTTCCACGTGGAAATCCTGTCGGCTTCTGATTGGACTCCGGACTGGAACACTGTAAATGCCAACAAACTCCAGGGTTCCTGAAGGCCACGCGGGTCGGCGGACATCCCGGTTGCCGGTGTATTTGTTGCCCAGTGAGGTTTGTTTATCTGTCGGCCGTCGTTCTCATCCCCTCCAGCTACAGGTGCTCCGCGGCGCCCCCTCTCCCCCCAGCATGTAAATGATCCGTGACCGAGCCGGGCCGACCCGGGGCCTTTTTGGCCGCGGTGTATTTTTAGCCGCACTAATCAGGAGGCTTATTATTTCTCGGGTTCACAGGAACTTTGAACTGCAGACTCTGCCGGCCTTAAAGATTCATGAAGGAGAGCCAATCAGGGACCTCCTCCAGGCTGGAGGGGTCAGAGATTGGTGTTACCCCGACGGCAACCACAGAAAAACAAATTGCATGTGTTGGGGGGGGGGTTGGGGGGGCAACGGGTCGTACGTTTATTGGATTTGTTAAATGTAGCGCTGTTGTCGGCGCAACCGACTCCGAACTCTTTGGAGGAATATCGTTACGTACAAGGAAAAACAAATGGGAAAACACGTCGTCTTTTCAGGAATTAGTCGTGATAATTAACGTTGTTTTTTTTTTTTTTTTTTTTTTTTGCTGTTCCAAGAATGAAAATAAAAGTGGGACGGATGAGACCGTGACAAATCTAAAAAATTTGAACGATGACATGGTTTGGTTTCGTACCTTCGTACCGAAGCCATGATGCCAGGCAGTCATGAGAGGGCGCTGTTTCAGAGCGGCTTCAACACCAAGTTAGTAAATTAAAACCAGTAGATCATTTTAATTTTGCCAGAAATGTTTAGTTTCCCAGAATCCTTCACCTGCTGAGGTTGACCTCATCGTTGACCGTAAACACTAACTAACCGACTTAAAATACAACACCGTGCTTTTTATTGAGTCGTCGGCTGCTTTCACCGACGTCCATTTTTTGGCTCCTTATTGGATGGTGAATGAATACGACGGCCCTTCACAAAAGCGGCTCCTTTTTGTAAATAAAATGCAATCTGGCCCAGGTTTGGCTGCTGAGGGGACCTGCGTAGATTACAGGCTGAATCGCTCGCTCGCTCGCAGCTTTTCCGTCTGAATTGCCGTCCGTTTAACTCACCCAGGGAAGGGTGTGGGTTCAGATCCCATCAGGTCCTTATCTGTTACCAGTCGGATTGCTCGCAACCGGATTCAATAGATTCTGATAAAGGTGTTATTTTTTTTTTTTTAAACATTAGGATAGCATTTTTCTGCACTGGTCAGCAGCCGTAGCAGGATATCAGTATGGGAACGGCATATAAAACGTGTCCGGCGCCCCCTCCCTCCCCCGGCTGTCCATTACCATGAATTGTGTATTATTCCTATCATTTTTCTGACTTTCTGTAGGAGAAAGTAATTTTATCTTGTAAAGGGATGTGTTTTTTTTTTTTTTTTTCAGGCCTCCCATCCCCCGAGTGGTACATATTGTTCTGGGATGAGGAACTCTTCCCTCCGCATTGATACATCATCGCAGCCAAGCACAATCACCGTCCGACGACTGTCAGCGCAGACCAATTGCGGCTTCGTGCGCTCCCGCCGTGACAGTTAAGAAAAATTAATCTCACTGTAATCCGAGGAGTATTAATTCCTCAGCCCGGAGAATCATCGCACCTCTGCGCGGGTTCTCGCGTTTCTACGATTCTCTTGTTGTGATCAATGGGACACGAAGTGTTTGACGGCGTTTGTGTGAGTCGGCTGGTTCTGAGTGGAAAAACCAGATGACACCAGCAGAACTCTCCGCCTGTGACGCACGGACGAATGAAATCTGAATCTCGTGACGGACGATGAGTGACGAGTGGCCACCAGGTGGCGCTGTCAGCCGCTGCAGTGACACTGGTTTTCTCTCTTTGTTGATAAAAGTCCAGTCAAGACTGTGGTCTACATGGTCTACAGACCATATGGAACATATGAGTTAAAGCAGCTTAAAGGGGAAGTACGTCATTTTTTTAAAAGTTTCAACACAAGTAATCTGTAGCATGTTAGCTAGCCCGTGCTAGCAGGTTGAGTTGAAATGACAGACTAGCCATGTGGTAGTACAAGATAGTTCGTTAGCGGTTCGTAACTATATAGCACAGCGCTACGACAATTGTACATACGTGTTTTTAATAAGCAGACATTAATGTGACGCTTTTTTTTAACCTGATCAACAATTTAAAAAAATGTGTGTTTGCTTTCGAAGCACAAACTCCATTCTCCTCCCCTCTCTCTCTCTCTCTCTCTCTCGCTCGCTCCTCCGTGTGCTCGGTCCCACCCTTAATGAAGTCTTCTGGGGTTTGAGGAGTTGAATCTTGTTTAAAGGCCGTCTCAGCACATTTAATCAGGACGTCCACAGACGGTGGACACTGAGAACCTGATTTCAGTCCAGATTCCCTCGCGTACGTTTTTGTGTTTGGAGGCGACGATGATTGGTCCTAACTTATACACAAACACATCAGAGTGTGTGTGTGTGTGTGTGTGTGTGTGCACAGCTCCTATACCTCACAATAACCCACGTTAGAATCTTATCGTACGAAAAAATTCAATTAATTTTATCAAGTCAACTCTACCCCGTACACAGCCTGTTGGTGCGGCGTTGAACCGTCAACTATTGTGCATCAACACGTGCCATTCTCCACCAGATAATTGAACTCTTCTTCTACCCGTGAAATCGTGTTCCCCGGACGCGTTAACGGCTCAATGGGAAGCCATCGCTGCCGTTCACCTCCAGCGCGGCTTCTGTGGCTCTGGCTCCGTCCTGGACTCGCACTGACATTTAAAAATGTACGTTTTCACCGTTGATAACAGTCGGGCAGCGCGGGCCA
>NC_024314.1:28420198-28425019 GCF_000523025.1 Cynoglossus semilaevis | reverse complement strand
GAGGGGGGAGGGGGGGCAGGGTTGGGTGGTGCCGTGAGTGAGGCTACACCACCGGCTAATAACACAACAGACTCAGAAACAGGTGACACCTCCGCTGTTGTCACCTTTTCTCCTCCGTACACTCAACGTTTTCTTACGATTTTATTTACAAACTTCAGTCCTGTCGCCCATCGGTTCCTTCGACTGTTCTAGAACTATCTTTGGAATGTTCCTGGAGATTTTATTTTATTACTAGTTACCTGGTGTTGGTTCATGGGGGGGGGGGCAGAGTCTGAGACTAGGATCACACTGGGGGGGGGGCAGAGTCTGAGACTAGGATCGTATCGCCAGATTCTCACCAATACACAGCCCTGTTGCTAATTAAGACATTTGATGCTAACGGTTTCCATTAGATTTTCTCGGGTCCAACAGACCGACGTGTGACGACAAATATGACTAAACGATTGTGTTTCGCGGCAGGTCATCGACGAACGATGTCTTTGGGAAAATAATGCTAACGCTGCTAGAGACGTTTTTTTTTCTATCGATACGTTTTGCAAAAAACTCAGGGACCAACAGTGCTGATCTTAGCTCGATAAAACGGTCGTAGCCGTAGAGAGGCTAACGGTGTTAGCGCGCGGGTCAATCCATTAAACCAAATGCTGCGTTCGGCTAGGCTACTTTAATTGTTATATTGAAATGAGGGAAGGAAAATAATTTACACACACACACACACACACACACACATTGTATTGACCCTAATCCAAATCAATTCAAAAAACAGTCCATTTGTCACTGCCAGTCTGCAGACCGTAGCAGACGTCACCGAGTGCACGCCGGTGGTAAACACTCTCGTGTGATGAAAGGGGGCCTTGAGCAGCGGAGGGTGGCACGGAATGAAAATTCTAGGGACAGGAGTATAAGATATGTTGTCTGCTTTGAGAGGTTGTTACAAAATAAATTGCTTTTGAAAGTAGAAATGTTTACCTCGATTGAGAACCGTTTTACGGCCCTGACAGGAAATTATTCCACAGCTTCTCCAGCAGTTGCTCTTTCTAGTCCTTATGTTTCCTTAACCCACACTAAATAACTTGCCCTTCACGTTCAGCCGGGGTATAAACAGCCCACTCTGCCTTGACTTATTTTGCCTCCATTGTGGAGCAGACGGAGGAACAGGATGAAAGGAAAAAAGGAGCTCCGGGACCAGATCCAATATCTGGCACCTGAGCGAGGTTATAGGAAAACAATGAGGAGATCAGATACAACGGGAGGGGCGCAGACAACATCAGGGACGCAGACAACATCAGGGACGGTCGGGGTGGAAATCCAAAGGTGTTGTCTTCGTGACTGTTTCAGTGTCGTCCAATAATGTACAGATATAATCAGCCGACACGTTAGCATCATTTACGGCCCTGTTTATTACAGCGGAGGAAGCGATTGGCCGAGCGATGAGTCGGGACTACTGCACTGACCTAGTTACTGTGGGTTAGTAGGTACGGCTAGTGGTCGGGGTCGGTAGGATAGTGAGTTCAGAAGGTTAGCAGGTCAGCATTAGTGGTTATGGTAAACAGGTTATTATGGTAGGCTAATAGGATAGGTATGGTAAGCTGATAGGCTAGTAAGAAAAGTATAGTAAGTAGGAAAATTATGAAGCCAGTTTAGGTAAAAGTAGGTAGGTTAGTTCACCATGGTGAGTTAATGGTCTGTTACTAGGCTAGTAAGATTGTTATGGTTAGCAGGTTAGGTTAGTAGGGTAAGATAAGCAGAAATGTTTGAACGATAGTTATGGTAAGTCAGTAAGTTTATGAGCTAATTAAATTAAATTAACTAGGTAGGTGAGTTAGATTAATAGTCTAGTTAACCGTAGGTCAATAAGGTAGGTATGATAAACTGGTAGGTTAGTGAGATAGTTACGATAACCATATAGGTAAGCAAGACAATTATGGTATAAGGGTAGGTTAATAGACTGGTTATGGTTAAGAGTTTAGTATAATCGTTGATGGTTATATAGGTTAGTGAGAAAGCACTGGTTAGTTAGTTAGTTTGTAAACTGATTATGTTACAAAGGCAGGTCATTGAGATAGGTTAGTAATGGTAAACTGTTAGTAGTTAGTAAGGTAAACAAACAAGTGAGGTGGGTAGGTTAGATGGATGGATGGATGGATGGATGGATGAGTGGATGGATGGATGAATGAGTGGATGGATGGATGGATGGATGAGTGGATGGATGAGTGGGTGGATGGATGAGTGGATGGATGAGTGGATGGATGGATGGATGAGTGGATGAGTGGATGGTTGGATGAGTGGATGGATGGATGAGTGGATGAGTGGATGGATGGGTGAGTGGATGGATGAGTGGATGGATGGATGAATGAGTGGATGGATGGATGGATGAGTGGATGAGTGGATGGATGGATGAGTGGATGGATGAGTGGGTCGGTGGAGAAAGTTATAGCTAGTTTCACGGGAGGTTTGCGAGTCGGCAGGTTTTTATTGATGCAGCAGCCGGTGAGTCAGCCGTGGCGTTGAGTCATGATGTGATTATGAGCGTGGACATAAAGAGAAGTGACATGGTTTCATCTGCGTCTGTACGTAGACGCGCCGTGATTTAAAACTTCCTCACAGACTTTTACCACGAGCGCTATATCACGGTAATTTTAGCCGCCCAGAAAAAAGCAGCAATAATCATGATTGAATGGTGATGATGACTGTCATAAAGCTATGGTTGTCTGATCAAGTTAGTTCACCAAGACTAACGACTGCAACAACACAGAAGAATTGACGATGACTAATTAGCAAATCCATAATGTTTCCCTCCTCTTACGCATCTCCCTGGAGGCTGTTTTGAATCATTATGCAAATGATGTTGTCAAATGTCAATTAACGTGAGCAGAAATCCTGTGATTTATTATTCCGCCGAGTTGTGTGCAGGAAGGAAACTTTCTTTTCTAAGTCATTAAAACTGTGTGGGAGACAAAGGTGGCAGGAAAAAGATGGCGGTTCAATTAACTCGCATTTAGCCGGAAAGAAAAAGAAATCCAATACTGGCTGGTTCCACGGAACGGTGGGAGGAAGTAGTGATTCGACGGAGAGACGTCGAGGTCTAGAAGACGCCGCGTTGGACCGGAGCGAGGAGGGAATACTGTAGTATCTGGGAGAGTACTTAGAGTCTGTATGTAGTTCCAGAATTTTAAATCAAGACATTAGTTTTGTTTTTTTCCGCGTCTCTGTGTCTGTGTTTCGGGTTTGTTTTTTTCGCGTTTCCGCGTCTCTGTGTCTGTGTTTCGGTGTCAAACGTTTTTCCTCTCAGATCCAAATGCAGTGAACGTGGTGTTGGAACTCGTCCCTTTTGTTCCGTCTCGTAGTTTGATCAAGTTCTGCTCATCTTTTTGCCCCCGTCACGACACTGAGCGGTCAACGGTTCTTAGAGCCGGGGCGTAAACGGTACCGCACCTGTTGTTCAGGTAGAAAACACTTGACAACGAGCGAGGGCTTGAATTAAAACACACGATGACGATGTCGTTGTTCTGCCTTCGACGGCGGTGTGGGCAGAACAGGAGCAAACTTTCAACAGCGCGGGGTGAAGTGGCTTTTCAGAAGCAGCACAATTAGCCAATAAATCAGCTAATAAAAGCCAACGCGGGCTGTCAATTAGCCGACCTAATTGAATAATTACCGGCCGAGGACCTCGGACTCAGTCGCTGCGAGAGCTATTGAAATAAATTACACATTTCTAAAAGCACTCACGGACCTGGCCGGTCGCAGCAGTGCAGCCCACATACCTGCTGTAGGTCGTGCTCACAACAGCACCCCCCCCACCCACACACACACACACACAAACACTCATTAAAAAAAAAAAAAAAAAACCTAATTGTTTTGCCTAGTCCTCCATTTCAAACCTCGGTGGAGTAGTGGTTAATGGTTTTGCCTTACATCGAGAATCGGGTCGCGGGCCAAAACGCGGTTCAAAACTTGACTCGTGGGATTCAGAGTGCTGGGCGAAATAACGTATTAGATTAAACGTAAACTATCAAAGAACATTTGGCACCTTTGATGTCTGCCGCCATCTAGTGGCATCAACTGGAATTACTTATTAGTTAGAACGCATGAAAAAGAAGGATCGACGTCTGACATCTGTACCAGGCCTTGGACCACTGAAAACGGGCCGGATCAGAAAACACAGTGGGCCACATCTGGACCACGGGCCACAGTTTGCACATGTTGCGTGTACAGACACAGCCCGATAACATACGCTCTGACCAACGGTGTACACCGGTGACACAACCCCTCCCTCAACCATTTACTATTAGGATTTTCTCCCACTTCTCCTGCGACCCCTAGAGGAATAAGGTGGTAAAATAACGTACGATACATGAATGTCTGTTTTCCTACAAATGTTAAGTTGACGTCGTAAAACTGAGTCGATTCAATCATAATCCGACAGGAAGTTATTTGGTCATTTATTTTTTTCTAAAAAAAAAAACTCCCATGATGCACCTCTCCACCAGCGTCCACCTCTGAGGTTGTGATTCGTCTCTTTATAGGATTTCTCATTAACGTTGGCAACAGATCTTATTGTCCCGCGGTGTTTGATCCGCGGACGACGGAGCAGTGACCAGCGCTTTGATGAGAGCGAGCGTAGAACCGCGTCCACCAGACGAGCAACACAAAGAGCTGCTTCTCCGCTTCCTCCGAGTCGCCCGACCTCCGCTATTGTCCCGGCCGCACCGCTGCCACGGTCAACTTCACTCCACTGGGGAGGCCCGGCTTTGATGGTTACCGTGGTAACGCTGACCACTTTAATTGAAAATGCTTACTTTTCACTCAGATGACTAATGAGCA
>NC_024314.1:28419200-28420186 GCF_000523025.1 Cynoglossus semilaevis | reverse complement strand
GTGGGCGGGGGGGGAGGGGGGGGTCTTTAAAAGACCGCCTGAAAGTGAATAGGTGTCATCAAGGTCATTCTTAATTAGACGCTTCGTGTTTGACAATGATTGACGGGTGACGTCACGTGACAGAGAAGGACGAGATAAAACACCGAGGCACAGGGTCAACCAGTGGTTGGTTAACGACGCAGTCGAGTCATGGCGTTGTCGAGGCCTCCATCTTGTTTCTTTAGCTTGGTAAACTAGTCAAAAAGATCTGCTAAAAAACGTTGTTCTCGGAAAAGTTTTTGGAAAGGCCAAGTTTCATTTTCCAGATTTGTTAAAAAAATACAATTAAATAAAATAAATAAGTACGAATAGTACTTAACAATTAATCATGATTAATTGAGATGTTCCAACTTTCCTAACTACCAAAAAAAAAAGGTTTTTTTTGTCTTTCCATAGCTGGAATCAAACACAGCGTGGAGTCGTACGACGATGGAATTAAATCATACGGAAAAATGTGGAGAAAAATATATTTTAAAAATATTTGAAAGTGAAACTGAACGATGTCATTTCATTGGTTGTTGGTCGTAACATGTTCATCTGAACCAGAGTTTCTTTCTAAACTTCAAACTTCAGTCGCTCGTCTTTCCTCTCGTCCTGTTTGTGTCCCTGATGTTCCTGCTGTGAAGTTCTGCTCTTTAAAATGAACTAAACCAAAACATCATGGTTTCGTTTCTTTCTGAAGTCTCACGTCTGTCTCCTTCCACCCTTCATCCCTTCCTTCGACCCCTCCTTCCTTCCTTCCACCCTTCCTTCCTTCCTTCCACCCTTCCTTCCTTCCCCTGGAACCCAATGAGTTTTGTAACTTTAGAAACTTTAGCGTCTCCCTGCTCCTGCCTGCTTCCTGCTCACACTGTGGCCAAACCTGAGACCTGAGGCCCTGATGTTGTACACTTGTGATAACACTGGGGAATTTTTTTTTTTTTTTTTTTTTGGTGAGTCATGAAAGT
>NC_024314.1:28418855-28419176 GCF_000523025.1 Cynoglossus semilaevis | reverse complement strand
GACCCCCCCCCACCCTGAAACACATATTTAACACAGTTGTTCAAACAGTCTCTAAACACAGACAAATGTGATGAAAGACTAGTTCAGTTTAACTAAACTTGGCTACGACTCGTGCCTCCGACCTGGAGGTATGTTACATCAATCACGGTTCACACGCCGTCACCGCCGTCGCCGCCGCCGCCGCCGCCGAGTCTCTCTCCCCTTTAATTTTCATCAAAGTGTCGGCAGGATCACTCATTTTCCCAAATTAAACATCATTCACCGCTAACTTATTCAAGAGATTCCAATTAGCCGAGGAGTGGTTCTTCATTATTGTGCTTT
>NC_024314.1:28416435-28418736 GCF_000523025.1 Cynoglossus semilaevis | reverse complement strand
CATGAAGGAGAACGCTTGCCCTCCCACCCGCTCCTCTCGCCGCCCGTCCTCCCGTATCGGCGGCTGTTGCTCCTGCGCGGAGTATAAATCTTTAATTTTGGAGATCAGCATTAGCGGCTGAAGCAGCAGCCTCAGATCTGGGCTCGCCTCGTGGCTTTCATCTTCTCGGCTGGTGGAATTCTGTGAGGAGAAAGCAAGGCAAAGGGAGAGCTGGGGGGGAGGAAAGGAGGGAGGGAGGGTGAGGGAAACAGATTGTTTGCTCCCATGAGTACACAAAATTAGCTGCTCACCACTGGTTATCCAAACCCTGATCCTTCAGAAATCTGTTTCCGCCGGTGGCTTCATGACGACCGACTCCGACGTGTTTCACTTTTTCAACAACACCAAGACCAGAGCTTCCTCTCCGTCGCTGCAGACACCAGTTTTGTTTTTTTTCCCTTCATGCCTTTTGCATTGCCACCTCTTGTGCTTGTGAGAAAGATTGGATTGTCATTAATCTGTTTTAGCCTCCTGCGTCGTCTATCGTCTGCTTTTATGGAGTCAAAACAAACAGACACGCAGACGGAGAGGTGGAGGGAAACCCTGGGCGCAGAGTAAATCAGGCGCCACTGCCGGCTGCGTTTGTACGTCGTTTGTTAACCCAGCTCTCCCCTAATCAATCCAGCGGCGTGCACATCATCGCGCTGCTCCGCTCTTCACCTCTCGGTGCTAACGTACGAGCGTCGGTTGTTCTCGAGGCCGGTTCCCGATGTTGCTGTTGCCCTGTGTTTCTCCACATTAATGAGCACTAGCTGTGGAATTAGAGCGGGCAATGCCTGCTAATGGGGCCTGTGAAAAGCCAGAGAGTGACTGCTGCTCTCGTTAGCCGAGCCGGCTGCTATTGATTGCGGCAGGCCACTGGGGGCTCCCTACCTGCGGTTGACTTTGTACTTCTGCAAGAGTTGTAAGGGTCTGCTGAACAACAGGGACCACGCTCATCTCAAACAAGGTCTATGAAAAGCCTATCAATTAGGCTTTGAAGGTCAAGCTAACCCCCCCGCCCCCCGCTCACACACACACACACACACACATCCAAGCACCAACCCCACCCTCCTGCGCTCTCTCCGTCTCCCCGTTCTTGTCTGGTCTTGAGCTGGCGGTATCTTCTCCAGCGCACTCCAAAATACATCTGAAGACTCCATTCAATTAAATCTCTCTCAGCTCCAGCTGCTCCCTAAGTGAAAGGTCAACGAAGTCCAGGAGGCTAAAAGAGAAAGGCCTGGGTTTTCCACCACCCCCCCCCCACCCTGAGCAGGCGGCTCTGGCTCTTAATGATACCCACCGGTCAATCCCTAACTAGCTGTGACAGTTAGCCCCACGAGCTCCGCTGCAGAGCACAGCCGATCGATCAGGTTAAAAAAAACAAAAAACCAACGTAATGATAACCGGCAGACATGATGTCAGGCCCTCGCACTGTCCCGACTGGTTGACATTCAGCCGGGAACCGGGAAGAACCGGTCGGACAGACATCAAAAGCTGGGGGCAGTAGCGAGGCGTCTGGCTCTGCCGCGCTCCACTCAGGTGGGCTAGCCCGCTCACACACACTCTAATTATCCACACAGTGGCCTGGGGGGGGGGGGGGGGGGGGGGCCCTGGCGGGGGGTCGCGCGGGACACAACACACACACACACACACACACTCAATAACCATCAACACAAACACCAGCTAATAGACCTCGTTACTGAGGCTTAAGTGCAGCCATGTTGAAAGTGGAGCTAATTGTGTCTGTGGAGTCAGTGGTGCAGCGGTCAGTGGTGCAGCGGTCAGTGGTGCAGCGGTCAGTGCTGCAGCCACAGTCAGTGTCTGAGGTCGGCTGGAACTGAACCATGTGACACCAGCAGCAACTGTCGTAATGTTAGCGCAATTTTTTTCCTAATTTTTTTTTTTCGTCTCAGTTGTTTAATAAGTCTAAGTAGGAGTGTGTGTCGGCAAGAATCTGGCGATACGATACGTATCGCGATACTGGGGCTACGATACGATATATTGCGATTATATTGCAATGCTAATCTAACGGTAACTGATACCATCAAACTTTTCAATTGCAATTAGGCAAGAATCTCAGCAGACAGCAATATGATACACTGTGATACACTGTGATACACTGTGATATATTGAGATATATTGAGATGTATTGAGATATATTGAGATATATTGAGATGTATTGTGATACATTGCGATACATTGTGATATATTGCAATACATTGTGATATATTGCAATATATTGATATTTTGCGATATATTGTGATACATTGTGATATATTG
>NC_024314.1:28415767-28416089 GCF_000523025.1 Cynoglossus semilaevis | reverse complement strand
ATCAATAACTGATCAATGACTGAGGAGATATTGATACGGGATCAGGAGAGGAAACATCGCGATATTTCACTGTATTAATATTTTTTTACCCCCCCCCCCCCTTTTTTTATTTGTTGTTTGATGTTTCTGACTCACGACTACAAACATCAAACTTTTTTAATAGACAAGTAAAACTCTGTATTTAAACAGAGAGTACACACTAACACCGTGATCAAATACCAACTAGTACACGGTGTAATATTGCCCCCCCCCCCCCTCCTCCGTCTCTTTATCAACTTCAGGATGGGTTCATACATTTTGAGATATGAACCGCACAGACGTC
>NC_024314.1:28413577-28415138 GCF_000523025.1 Cynoglossus semilaevis | reverse complement strand
CGATCAGATTCCCCATATTATCAATACTATCTGTCCTGTCGCCCGACGCTGCTGCTGCTGCTGTTACTGCTGCTGTTACTGCTGTTACCGCTGCTGCTGTTACTGCTGCTGCTGCTGCTGCTCCGTTAACCTTCTCCTTCGTTCTCTGTCCTCCTTCACTACTTTTTCACTCTTACTGGAAACTCTGAGCACACGTGGCAACGAGTCGACGCTTCCTGAACAGACACAAGGTCATCGCAAACATCAGCAGCCGCAGAGAGGTCTGAGAGCTCAGAGCAGACCATGGTGCCATGGCACAAACTAAGGCCCGGGGCCCGGATGCGGCCTGTTCAGCTTTTTAATCCGGCCCGCTAAACTTTTCCAAAATTACATAACTTATATATGTTATCATTATACTTCTCGCCTTTTCCCTGCATTACCCAAGTTTCCCCAGTAGATGGCGTAGAAGTACAATTCAGTACAACTGTGGCCCGCGGGTCCCACACCTGGTCCAACTTGTCAACTTAGACCTAGACCAAACAGAACAGTCTCAGAAAGTCACTGACTCAATGCGAAACCAGAGCCTGTTTAGTTGAACACGACACTGATGTCACAGGAATTGAAGAAAGACGCAATGAAGATCTTCTTCAACAACTAAAATTCTTTATAGTCATCTAATGCCACCTAGTGGAGGAGTATTATAATGTTATTCCTGTCACTGTCCCGTAGAAAGAACACAAAATATTTTTTTTTGCACCAAATAAATAATTTAGTTTTTTGACTAATTAAGTGAAACAGAATCATTTTTCCGAGGCAGTTTGACGACGCGGCAGGACCAGTCTTTGAAGTTGGCCAGTTTTTGTTTTTTTCCACAGTTATGGTAAAGAACATTAAAGGAAAATAATTTCATTTTAAATATTTTTTTTTCGTACACATTTGACTATTTCAGTATTTGATTCCGATCCTGCGGCGGTCGTCATTTCCCCCGTAAGCCGATCATCGTCTGCATATATGAGTCACACATTGATCAAAACATTATTAAACTTCATTTACAAGAGAAGGGTTAAATCAGGGTTACATATTTTTAGAGCGGCGGTCGGAGCTATTTCCAGTCCAATCAGGTCTTTGGATTTGTATTGATTAGGGATCACTCTCACATCTGTGTCAACAGAAATAAACGCCGTCAAACAGGTTCTCATTATGTCCACGTCGCCGCGGTTTCACGTACACGGTCTCCGCGTCAATATCTCATATTGCCCTGGACAATGATTACCTATTGACCCCGCCCCTTATGGGAATGCTTGATATGAACGATGGTCTGGTCACATGTTCAAACCAGCGTCTGGTTTCAGTAAACACTAAATCCATGACCGGACTCGGGTTTCTCCGGCCCCGGGGCCTCAACAGGAACATCGCAGAACGACGACACGTCTCGTGTGACAGTTCCGTTCCGTTGGAGTCAACTTGTTCTGAACACACTCTGGTGGATGGTTATTGAATGACAGCTTTGCTGAGGATTTTTCTGGAAACATGTAAGTCATCTCATTGATTAAACATTTCTGGAGATTTTTTTTTGGGGTCG
>NC_024314.1:28402676-28413556 GCF_000523025.1 Cynoglossus semilaevis | reverse complement strand
TTAAGTGTCTGTTCTGGGGTGTTCGTGTTCACAGGATCAATCAACGACCTCTGGTTTATTTAAACTGCTGTCCTTCAAACTGAGTTCTTCATATTTATGTGTTATTACTATGTTATAACTTTTTAAATTTTAATTGGGACATTTTTTTTAAAAGTCCCAATTAAGTGAAATGTAGCCAAGATATGGTTAAAATACTTTATACAGAAATCAGGAATAGAAGAAAATCTCGTTTTTTTTTCGAAGAGGAATGGTGAAAAAAAATGTGTTTTCACACAAAAACAGATTACTTGTCCACTTTGACCTTTGACCCCTGGTGTGAATGGAGGTGTGAATGGTTGTTCTCACTGAATTTCACTTTGTTTAGAAAGTGAAGTGAAGAGTTGGTTAATAAACCTTAACCAGGTTAAAGAGTCAGTCAGTTCTCCTGCCTAACCTCACGTCCTTCTCTGCGGTCCACGCCCCCCGTGTTTATCTCTAGAGATATTGATATAAGAATATTCATATTGTTGAGTACACAAATGGGAAAAAATTACCAATTTTATGTTTTTATGGTACCTTTTGTACCTATTGTACCTTTTCATTGGTTAAACAGTTCTGACCGGGATAAATGGTCCGGTTTTTGTTTTTTTTTTGTTTTTTTTGTTTTTTTTCTGCCATGAGGATGACATAGAATTCAGCGCAAGGACAAACGGAGTTGGTGAGGCTCGTTTGACCGTTGTTCTTTTTTCAATAGAAATATTGATCAGCTCTGTGGTCTGTGGTTCAGCTCAGATTTATATTGCATTTCAATCCATACTCCGGAAAAAAAAAAAAAACAAATCAGCAAGTTACAATATTCCGAGTCGGAAACAAGATAACCCCACTCTACTCTGTCAAACTTTGGCTTTGTCAGCGTCAGCGGGGACCGTAAGTGTACCAGACAGGCAGTCTTGAATATGAAACCAAATACTCCGAGTACTGCTGTGATCGTAGGACCAGAAGTGACTGGGGACGGAGACCAAATACTTGGTCTGTGTACTTTTTCTTTTTTTTTAATATTTAAACAACCAAAAAAATGACTTTACCAAATCAGCATTAAAATGAATCCCACATTAACAGTTGTATAAAAACCTGGTTGGAAATACGACCAGATTGTACTACCTGCTGTGTATCCACTCCATTTTCCTCATTAAAAATAACTAAAAACAAATTCATTAATTCCAGCCTCCAGAAATATACCATTAATTAATCAAATTAAAATCTAAACATCAAAAACATCGATATAAACAAATGTATTGATCATATAAAACAATAATTAATAAATAAGAAAACATTTTAGATTATTGTTTTATTATTGTTATTTGTTTATTATGTGGGGAGACAGCGCCACAGTGTGTCAGGGCCAAGCATAGGAATGAATTAAAAATGTTTTTTTTTGTTTTTTTTTTGATTATATATTTTTTTAATTTTGTTTTATTTAACACTTAATAATTAATTAATTAGTTAATCCATGCCCAGGATTTTCAAATACACTAAAAGTTAATCCATGCCCAGGATTTTCAAATGGACCTGGATGGAGATATTTCTTCATCTCAGTCGTTACAGACTCGTAACGTGGAATATGTAGCGTAATTTAGAGAGAAAAAAAACCCCCAAAAACGTTTCTAAAAAGAAGAACCCAAAAGTCGCCGCGGCTGTAAACAAGTTCTCTTCATATTCACTCAAATACTTTTCAAACTTCTTAACGTACCTTCAACACAGAAAAGACAAATTTAACTGTTTTCAATCCTGTGTGAAAACATCCGATCGTTCTTCACACTGGGAGCAAACGGCTGCTACTAATTACTGGGACTATTTAAGTCACTGACGACGTGCAGTGGATGTGGGCTGTGATTCAGAGCCGCGGTACTTCGTCTCAGGATACAAATTCACTGATTGAACTCGTTGGACTCCAATTACATGACGCTGTAAAATTGCGCTTTTATTGGCCACATTGTGCTCATGTCGTGCGCTAATACCGCGCAGCAAGAGCTCCGCGAACTGGGACTGTTTGTTTGGTACAGGTACTTCAGCGTCTGCCGGAAAAAAATAAAAATAAAAACTTAGTGAGTACACGCCCAGTACACAGCCTAATTGAATTCCCAAAAAAAAGTGGAGGCGATGTAAAAAAGAAATGAATAAAACTGCTACAGTGAAGAGTCTTCAGTTCAGTCTTCGCTTTAATCCACAACTGTCACTTTTTAAGAGATCGGGGTTTTTTTTAAATTAAAAAAAAATGTAAAACTTTCTTTTTTCCAGTTTCTTCTTAAAATGATTCCTAAACATTTCAGACAAGACCGTGCAGTAAGTAAACATAAAGTAAATATATATACTATATATATATATATATTTACTAATATATATATATAAATCATGTATATGTATATGTGCATGTATATGTATATGTATATGTATATGTATATGTATATGTATATGTATATGTATATGTATATGTATATGTATATGTATATGTATATGTATATGTATATGTATATGTATATGTATATGTATATGTATATGTATATGTATATGTATATGTATATGTATATGTATATGTATATGTATATGTATATGTATATGTATATGTATATGTATATGTATATGTATATGTATATGTATATGTATATGTATATGTATATGTATATGTATATGTATATGTATATGTATATGTATATGTATATGTATATGTATATGTATATGTGTATGTATATATATATGTATATGTATATGTGTATGTATATATATATGTATATGTATAAATATATTGTGCTTGTTTGAAACCCTGGGTTTGTTCCAGGCAGTTGTTCAGTCGTTCTTGAAAAAAAATAAATTAAATAAAATAAATGCCGTGGTCCAAACCCGTGGCTCAGGGCCCCAGTTAGTCAGCGATGGTCGTGAATGAGACTTGGCTTCAACAGCCAGACTCCTCCAGTCATGTGTCGTGAGAAGGTCAAACGGCGATTGTTGGTAATTAACCCTGGTGTTGAGACAGGAAAACGGCGGCGGCGGCGCGGCCCCTCGGAGGGCCGTTCACCCTGAAACCTGTACTTATGACCCACAGCCAACAATCAACGCTGGCACGGCGCTCGTACACACGTATACATCTTGGCGGATGGGAAAAGGTCAAACGTAGCACTTGCCCAAACCTTTAGCGGGCGGTTTACTTAGCTTGGCCACTGGGAAGGCGCCGCGTTGAGGGACTGTCAGAAGTTTGAGCGCCCTGCCAACACAGAGGTGTGCAACCTTTAGTGTCCTGGCATTGAGGAGCACCACTGCTCTCACCTTAACATTACTTTAAAGGCCATGTGTACAATTTACACTTTACATTTACCCTTTAGTTTGCTGTCTCCTCGGCCGGCGGCCGGCGTGAGCGGCATCTCGATGAGCCGGCGCCGTCCATATATAACTAATGAAAGCATCCGTAGTTATCAAGGCATGAAGGTCTGCTCAGGAACGACAGCCGGAGCTGGGAACTTCTGAGAGTCTTTCTGCAAAGTTTTGTAGTATTTTCGTAGTACTCCGTAGTACTCCGTAGTACTCCGTAGGGTATATACTAGGGGCGATTTGATCAGAATCTTTTTACCTGCACTTTGGACTATATCTAGTCGACTGATGGGTCGTGTGACTTTTTTTAAAAATATTTTTGAAGTCAACACTAAAGGAATGAAAGACGAGTCAATGTTTAATCTTTAATCAGTGAAAACTTAACAGGAACAGGAAGTACATCATCCACAACAGGCGACTTAGCGACTTCTAGGCAGGTTGATCTTTGTGTACCATGTGACCATGACTAGTCTGTGGGCAGATACTGTAGGTCAGGGGTCTCACAGAGTTGCCCCCCGTCGTCTCATTGGAGGACCAAAAAAACAAACAGCAATGTTCAGATTACATTATTATTATCATTAATTTTAATGATAATAATTATTATTATAACCAACATTAGATGTGGGCCGGACATGGGTGGTTCATGGGCCAAAAGTGGCCCACGGGCCGCAGGTTTGCCACCTACGCTGTTGAAAATGTATTTGTTCTTCGTCGTTTCGCTGCGACCCAGACCGTGGGACCCAGCCCAGGTCAGGTGGCCGTTTTGGATGGTCAGGATGTATCCGAGTTCACTGCAGCACAAACACCGGAGCGTGATAATATTTTTTTTTTTCCCCTCCAGTCTCGGAGACACACACCGTCCTGCGGGGAGTCTGATCATTAGGAGTGTTTTGCATGATTTAATCAATCAGCTGCAGAGCAGAAACAGAGAAACATCCAGCAGGTATTAATTACTGTTGTTCACCGCGCCGATCTGTGCGACGCATTCACAGTCGGTGTCTCTCGCCCTTCGCCATGAAACATGAATGAGCGTCCAGGGTGGTCCCGGCTCCTCTCCATGCCCTGAGCCGATGCCATGGGCAAGGCGCTCCTCCGGCTCCTTCTCTACACAACAGCCCCGCAGCCAAGAACTAATGCCTTTTCATGTGTGTTTCACAAAGTGGAAGTGTTGAATATGGGCAGGAGGGAGGAGTGCACAAACACAGATCCATGAATCAAAGGCCTGTCAGCGTCAGGGGAGGGGAATACACACACCTTAATCAGGACAAGCTGCGATATTTTATTTATTACCTATTTATTATTGAGTATATGTTGTCGATAAATAATTGAACGACTCTTTCTTTCAAACCCCAAACTTGGGTCTTAGTGCACAGCACCTGCAGGGTACATCCTCACATTCTACTTTTCTTTTCTTTTTCTTTTTTTTTTCTCCTCCAAGTACCTGTGCTAACACAAGATCTCAAGTTTCTCGTACTTCCCTCGAGGGAATCTTTGATTCATAATTCAATCACCGGATCATCCAAGGTGACGGAGGACTTCTGCCGGTCGGGCTTTAGCTTTAGCTAATGCAATTAGCCGTTGAACGGACACACACGCACACACACAGAGTGGTTTCAAAGGTGACATGACTCGTTGGTATCAGACGCCGTCGCTCTCCTCCTCCCGCCAGGCTCACAATCAAATAGTGATGTGTCCGAGGCAAATGATACAGATTAGTAACGTAATCACAGGTGCTGCGCGGCGGCCGCGCTTGTCAATCAGCGGCGCGGCGGCTCAGCCTGTCATCAGGTGGTCATCTGGGTTCAGTCCTGGTCCAGCTTCATCTACGGGCGAGTGAGGGGGTGAATAAACGCCGTGCGGCTACATGACGGCGCCGGCTGCCAGAGATGGTTTAATTAAAACTGTGACATTGTATCGTAAAAACCAGGAACCTAATCGTGATGGAATAAATATAATGTAATTATCAGCGAGGTTATAAATAGCTTTAATTTCATGCTTTGAGGAAAATGAAATGGAAATGGCATGACAGGGAGGAGTGTGTGTGTGTGTGTGAGGGCGAGAGAGAGAGAAAGAGAGAGAGAGAGAAGAGACAGCAGTTTACTGAGCTTGTCGCCACCCGCTGCCAGCGCCAAGAGACAGGAGCCAAATCCAATTTCTCCTCTCAGGTCAAACGTCTGTCCACTCAGCCATCCTTCAAACTTCTCGCTCTCTGTCACTCGGCTCGTCATCATTTTAACTTCCACATTTATGCACTGTGACTGAAGGCAGGATCTGGGTGCAGTTAGGACACCGCCCGGCGCTGCCGCAGCCGGGGCTGACAGTTTGTCACCTTCCCTTGCAGCTGTTTGGAGAACCCTCCATAAAAGTTAATGCCGAGAGGTGAACCTTACCATAAAAACGGAATTATTAATACGGCACCAAATGACCCCGTCGTAACGCAGCTGGAAACGACTCAACTACGACGTGACGTGAGTGACGAGCGCGGTGAAATAATGATTTAATAAATAAATAAATAAATAAATTTACCAAGAAGGCACTCCGACAGCTGGGTGGTGCTGTTTCCAGTTGAAGTGTTAGTTGAAGTATCGACATCACCGGCGACACCGACTGCAGCTCCAGTAAATCAGTCTTCACCTTGACACCTGGAACTGTTTGTTCAATTCTTCTTCTTCTTCTTATTATGATTAGCTGTGGCTCAGCGGTGTGTTCAGGTGGTCTACGACTGGAGGCTTCTGGGGTCGAGTCTAGACTGAGGAGACTAGACCAAATACACTTCAATCACTAATTTAGTCCTAGTGATTAAAAATGGAATTACATCTGTATATATATATATATATATTTTTTTTTTGGATCACGAACCACTGCATGAGGATTGTTGCCCAACTGCGTCTCTGAAGTGTTTTTTTGAGTGGTCATCATGACTTATGGGTAGTTTGAGGTAAAAAATATTTTGCTGGACAAGAAAATTATGCCAATTTGTTTTAAGTGCCGTATATTGTCCTGTCAATCATCGCCTTCAGCTTCTTATAAAGAATCCATCAAACAGTTCCTGTCGAACCATCGAGCTCTGAACCCAGAAATGACAGAAATGTTTCAGGTTTGTTGTTCAAGTTCCTTTAGCAGAACTCTAGCCTAATTCCTTTAAAAAAAAAAAAAACCTGAGTATGAACAGTTAGCTCGATGCTAAAGTCTGTGAGTTAAAAAAAAAAAAAACACGCAATGAAATAACTGCTCGAAAGAAAAATAGCAGCGTTTCGTAAAACAGCCATTTGGATTCGTACAGTTTCACTTTCAAACTTTCAAAGACAGAAAAGTCTTCAGAATATACATTTGAATATAAAATACTTCCCAGTATTTTTGTTAGTACTGCCTGTTGACAAGTCTGTGGTCTTTTGTATACAAAAATATGAATCTATACGCCGATGATATTTGTATTGATATTTATGATAATTCATTATTGACTTTAAAAAGTTTGAAGGTTTGTTTTCTAACCTGATAAATTATAAAAAATTTCGACAAGCTCAAGTGGCGACAAGCTCAGTCACCGGAGTTACACCATGAGTTCTTTAATTAGTATAAAACGGAGTAAATGTGTTTATAAAGTCTTTATAAACACATTTACTCCGTGAAAATGAGACACACAAACACCGTCGCACCACCCACCCAAACTCACAGGAAGTTCTTCTGCTCTCCTTCTGACGAATGTGCAGCTCGGCATCCGAGAGCAGGCGAAGGAGGCTGAGATGAAAGCCACACAAACAGCATTGCTGATTGGCTCGTGGAAGGAGAGGATCCAT
This sequence comes from Cynoglossus semilaevis, assembly GCF_000523025.1. NCBI lineage: Eukaryota > Metazoa > Chordata > Actinopteri > Pleuronectiformes > Cynoglossidae > Cynoglossus > Cynoglossus semilaevis. The sequence goes on along the minus strand of NC_024314.1, from coordinate 28,406,417 downwards.
GAAAGGTTCACAGGTGTGAGAGGTGAGAACCACCGACCGCCTGCGCCTGATCTAAGGGGTTCTTGAAGTCGTCCTCAGGGGGATGCTTGAAAAAGTCGAGCGGTGGAGGACCACACCGAGAAGAAGAAAAAAAAGATGGTCACATGGTGCGGGGAAAAAAGTTTCTCTTTCAATAATGTAGGAAGTGATGAGGTTTGATCGTCGGAGTCGATCTGAGCATGTGCAGAGAGAGGCGGAGTCCGATGGAGGCTTCTCATCGACAGACGGTTTGTCCGTTCTTCTGCATACGTTCTACAAGAGGGTATATGAGCAGGTTAACCAGATGGACCAGGGGTCGCAACCTGTGGCTTGTGGGCTCTATTGTGCTCTTAGGCCTCGTTGTGTTAGTTCACAGTTGAGGTTTGGGATTGGACCAAAGTAAAAACATTTAAACCAACGTCGGACTAAATTTTCCGCTTGCTTGCCAACAGCAAACACTCTGGTCCAAAAGTGACTACGGTATAAATTCATTCAGCTTCTAGGACTGCATTTTCTTCAGGATTTGGTTTTGAACCTATTAGAGCCGTTGACGATGACAGCGAGACGTTCTCTGGAAGACGACGTTTGACGATGCACTTTGTACAGAGATAATTTTTACGATGTTTTTTTTTCTGGTAAAAGCACAGCACAGATTTACTGCAGACGTTCGCTGCTTAGCGTCTGATTTTCTCATTGCGTTAGAAATATGTTTATGAAAAGGTGGAGATCCAAAAGGTGTCACGGCGTAAATGAAATTACGCCGTGAAATCGTAGGGGAAAAAAAAAAGCGAGAGTTATTCTCTTTGCGGTGTTTGAAGCGCGGCTCGGTCTCAACATTTAATAGAAATGCTTCCAGTGATAAGCAGAACGCAGAGGAAGCTTTGCTTGGGGGGCGATAAACAGTGGCAGGAAATAATTCTTGTCTTTTTTTCCATCCTTCCACTATAAAAGACCGAATGAAAGGTGAGTCTTAATTACACTGTCAGTAATGGTCTGAATAAAGTGAAGACTGAATGAGCGGAGACCGTACATAACGGCGAAGGACAAAGTCGTTTTGTAGCACGCTGTAATCATAAAATGAAATTCCCTGCGTCCATTAAAAAGGGAAGCAGCTCATTACAATCCCCGTTGCCAAAAAGTTGCTGAGAAGTAGGGAGCCTCTAAAAATGGCAATTCCCCCTTTGTGTTTGTTTCAGCACAAACCCTCAAGTCTTATTTATACTTTTATTTGCTCCTTTTTGCCAGCCTGCAATTTGCCTTTTAATGTGTCATATTAATTTCCCCTCAAGTGACTCCGTGATGGGAGCGGAACAGATGGAAATCCAGGGATTGTCCTGGAAAAATTCATCATGAAAAATGCATTCCACACCTGCGTAATTTGCCTGATAACAAACTCCAACAGACCCCCCCACTACGACTTACTTAAAAACAACTCCGTCAGTGACTCGATGTCATCAAATGTTTCACATTTTGTTCTAATCATAAAGCTAGCTTTTCTTACGATTTTATCAAATTGAATTCCATTGTTGTTGTTCAGTTGGCAAATCAACGGGTCGGTAATTAAAAATAAATTATTCATCTTCTGCCACTTCATCTTTTCCAGGGTCCAAACTTATTTGATCCATATTTTTACGTCGCCAAAAAAGTATCCAAAAAAAAAAAAAAAAAATTTAGTTCTAATGAAACAAAATAATCTTCTAGTTTCAATTTACTAACGATTTACTCTCGTCTGAAACCTGGGCCTGTTCAGTTGAACACAACACTGATTTGATCGCAGGAATTGAAGAAAGACAAGGATCTCCTTTAACAGCGCTGAGGCTCTTTTCTTAGTGTTCACAGCCATCTGCTGCCACCTAGTGGAAGAGTATTTAATTGTTCTGCACGTCGCTGTCAATTTAAGTGTCATTTAAGAGAAGTGAAAATCCAGTGAAATCGGATCATTTTCACGATCTCTCACTAACGATGTTACATCATCACTGTAGAAAATAAATGTAGATTGAATCTTTTTCAACCAGTCGTGGCTCAAGCAATTAAAAACAACAACAAAACAATAGTGGATTTTGGGCCTCGACCAGCCTCGTCTTTACACAAATGAAAAATGGTTCCGAGGTGAACGGAACAAGTAGATGTTGCATGTTAAAAAGCAATCGATGGGAAATGTTAATGGCTTTTCTGCGGGTGATGATAGGCGAGGTTAAGAGGCTAGGCCACGGGTTAATGGCACTATCAGGACACCGACCGAGGTAAGTGCACAGGAAAGGTCTCGCACCAGAGGTTAATTAACCTTTCCGAACCCTTCGCGGTGTGTGAACGCACATACATATTGAATGGAAGCCTGGAGGTCACCGCTGATACGTTCTGCAAGTTACAATTAAAACTTCATCATTTCCAACCTGCTCTCCATTTAAGAGCCATTTATGAAGCCGCGATCCAAGTACGCAATTTATTACAGTCAATAGCCACCTGACTGGGGGGGGGGGGGGGGGGGGGGGGGGGGGATGAATATCCTTTTCATATTTACATAAATAATGTCAATATTGTTATTATTTTATGTCGTGCACTTGGATTTACATTGTTATTATTGTTATTATTACGACGTTGTCATTAATAGAATATGGTCCGATCCACCGCGACAGACGCGGCGCTCTGCCCTGAACTTGTTTCTCTCCATCCAAATAAAAACACCTGAAGTGCATTCCTAATGTCCAGCCCTCGCCGTCGTCGTGTTTTGGTTGCTAAAAATATTCAAATTCTTTTTTTTTCTTTTTTCTTTTTTTTTTTGTGCTGCACAGAACCAAATAATCCACATCCAGTTTTTCCTGGGGATGAATTTTTTTTTTTTTTTTTCGACCATTTTCCTCAATTCCTGCCATTAAATCACAGGAAATGTTTTAAGATGAAAGTCACTCAATTTGGTTTCACCAAACATGGCAGTCTGCATTATCTAACGACCTCACAACCGGGGGGAGGAGGGAGGGGGGGGGAGTAGGAGGGTCAGAGGACGGGATTTGAACCCAGGACTTTTTTGAATCTCACAACCGGTCTGTGTAGTGATTTAACACTGGATGTTCTTCCTGATGAAACTTAATCTGGGATTTGGCAACTACGTAGCCCCAACAGTCAATACGTCATATACAGCATTGTTTCCCAAAGACTGGGTCGCGGCCCCTAGGTGGGTCACAAGAGTTTTTTTTTGGTCGTCTTGCCTCAGGTTTCCCAGGAGTTTACGAATAACGTCTATTAACTTGGGTCGCGAAGGTTTGTGACTTTTAAAAATATTGGTCCCCAGAAAAGTTTGGGAAACACTACATCTACAGAGAGTCCAAACCTCTCTGCGACATCCTGACAGAAAAAGTTGTGTTTTTTTTTTCATCAGCACCTAATGTAGTTTACACCTAAGGCAAAGCTCTGGACCACAGGAGGTCAGGTGAGAGGTCACCCTGGGCTGAGAGGTTTAATTACACGTAGCAGAAACCAAATGGAGCGGGCGCTCAGAGATAGTTGCGGCTAATGCTGCACACGAGATGCATCCACACGCCTGCAGTAACGTTTTCAAACCCATCTTCCTGTTCCAGGGAAGGCGGCGCTGCGGCGTCTGCCGTTCCCTCAGTGACTGGCGTTCCTGTTGATGCCTCCATGTTGGCGAGTTCCCCACGGGCAGCGCTTTTTAAAGGTGGAGCCGCATCCTCGCTCTAGGAAGGCTGCTTGAAAGGATCCGATGTG
>NC_024314.1:28402167-28402561 GCF_000523025.1 Cynoglossus semilaevis | reverse complement strand
GTGTGGGGGGTGGGTTGGGGGGGTTGGGGATTATATTTAAGAGGAAAAAAAAAATCCTTGAACACCAAATCAGACTCTGGTCTCCGTCCCTGGAGTCCGTCTATCTGTGCATTAATCAGAGACAACAAAGTAATTCCCGCTGGAGAGCGTCCAATTCTGACTGAACCAGTGTCTCCTGCTTACTCTCACCCACTCACTCACTCACTCACTCACTCACTCACCCACTCACTCACTCACTCACTCACTCACTCACCCACACAGAGAAGTCGTCCTCTTTGACATAATAAACATCCAGGCGTTCGGACGTTTCCTCTCTTCGCTCAAAGACCTTTCATTTTATCTTCACTTTTCACTCATTTTTCAGGACAAAAAAAAAAACATTTTTTTTTCCAAA
>NC_024314.1:28399676-28402043 GCF_000523025.1 Cynoglossus semilaevis | reverse complement strand
GATCCCCCCCCCATGATCGCTCTTTTCTTTTTAGCACATATGAATTCCTGCACCACTCCAGCGCAGAGCTTTCATTTGCAGGTAAATAAATTTTCTGCTGAGTTTAAAGGCAACTGTGCCCGTCGGGGGAGAGAGGCTCTGAGCCTGGAAGAAATCATTATGTGAGGAGGAGGAGGAGGAGGAGGAGGAGGAGGAGGCGTGGGGGGGGGGGGTTCTTCCGTAGCAAGTCAGCCATGACAGCAAAAGTTTGTCTAATACCAAATCAAACTTTGTATTTATTTGAAGTTAATTAATTTAAGGCAAAGCCTGGAAGAAGAGGAGAGGAAGATGGACGAACAAGTTACGTGAACCGGTGAGGTTTGGCGTGGGCTGCGAGCTCCGAGCGCTCGGCCACCTAGTGTCGGTGTCTGTAAGTGTGCTTGTATCTCAAATCTTTACTCGTATCTCGAAGCAAAAATTTACTCGAAGCCTTGCTCGTATCTCGAGGTTCCACGGTATCGGCATATCGGACAAAAACGATGATTTCAAAATATCGGACAAAGAGTTCATATCAGACATCCCTAAGTGTAACCATATGTTACGATATCATTTTCTATACTTTGTTCATGATATGATATCACTTTTTTTTTTTTAAATCAAATGATCTCCAGTCAAACTGTGACCAAATCCACTGATCTCCTCTCTTTGTCAGATCTGGGTCAGATCCCATCACCAACTGACGTGGTCTGTGAACCTGAGTCAACCTTCTCTGGTTCACACCTCTTTAGGAGATTGACTCACTCCATCGACTCAGTTCGGTGATGCCGTCATTCCAACGGACATATGAGAAAAGGAGGGGCCGACTCTGAAATCCCACTCTTTTTTTTTTTTTTTATTTTAATTCAAATGAATTTTTGAGTGAGTATTTATTCAGTCGGAGGCCGTTTCAGAGCTGCGTCTTTGAGAGTTCTGTGGTTTCAGCAGAAGGGCACATTGATGTTTTTGTGGTGATTAATTTGAATCCAATTCCCAAAAGTACAATTAGTGAAGAAAATACACACCAGAAAAATATCGTAGCCAAAACCGTTGGCTAGACAGATACCGCGGGAGGAATTGTTTTATTGAACACCTCTGGGCGGGGGCACGGTGTCAGGCGTGAACAGGACTCTCCGCACAAAGAGTCTCGTTTGTTTTCGTGGCCAGTGGGAACCCGTCTGTGTTTTTTCTTTTTTTTTCTGTATTTCTAATAAGATGTAACGAGAACTTTACCCAGCAGTGAATGTGTTCGTCTGATTATCTCATCTGTACACAGGACGTTTACAGGACCTCTACTCAGGCTCTACACCAGGGGGTGCTCACACTTTTTTTTGGCTTATCTGGCCTATTCCAAAAGGCCAGACTGAAGTTCTCTAACTCATTGTTTCTCAAAGACTGGGTCGCGGCCCTCAGGTGGGTCACAAGAGATTGTTTTGGTGGGGTCTATTGACTTCGATCGATAAAGTTTGTGAAACACTGATCAAACATAGAAAACGTTAAATATATATTTTATTCTTAAAAACTCTATATCCATTATATTTTGGGGTACTGATTAAATGTATGTACCCTGTACACTATAGAATTATATTTATACACAGTTGTACATGTGTTTTTTATTTTAATTCCTCATGATCCTCCCTTCACTGGTAGATTCTGATCTACTTATTAGGAACTCCGGGTCTAAAGTACCGGCTCCTCAGTCTTTCAACCAGAGCCGACAGAACCCTGCACTCACTCTGGGAAGTTGGGAAACAGATATGAATATTTTAAGTATAAAGTAAGTATAAAAAAATCTTGTAAAATACGTGCCATCTTGAGTAAACGCTACAATCTACAAATATGTTTCACACTTTATCTCAAAAGAAAAAACATTATTTCTATTTTAAACACCAGTTTTTCCCCAACATTAGTAGCCCAATGACTTGAATTAATTTTTAATGGTAGCCATTTTGTTTTTAGAGAACTGTTATTATGCAACATCCACCTTTTCTACTCTGACCTGTGTCTCACTGTTAACTCGTTTCTTTTCCTCTCAGTTCAGAGACCTTCTCCCCAGGTTACAGGGTCTCCAGGTTCTCCAGGTCTCCAGGTCTCCAGGTCTCCTTGTCCAGGTCTTGATGAATCCAACACACTCCCGTACCGTACGTACTGTACGATCCACTCTTTGTTCTCGTGATGATGAAACTGCTGTAAGCGTTCTGATGGGCGTTGCTTCTCTCCGACCAGGTTTATTCCCTCCAGCACATGACACCGTGCACCTCCCTCCCTCTTCATCTCTCTATCCTACCCCACCACTGCTCCTTTTACTCTGACTCTGTACCAGGCAATTGGCCATCCTGGGACCCCCCCTCC
>NC_024314.1:28373123-28380135 GCF_000523025.1 Cynoglossus semilaevis | reverse complement strand
CCCCACCTCCCTCATTTCACTTCCTCTCTCGACTGCAGATGTTTTTTTTTCCCCCTGAATATTTTGGAATCTTAAACTTCATCATGGTCTTTGTCTTTTCCCTCCATTTCCTGTCGGTCATTTGAAATGAAACTGAAATGATGTGTTTCAGGTCGGTCTCTCCAAGGTCTGACACAGACCCTTACATATACTTTGCTTCACTTTCTCCTCCTTCAGCGCTGCGTTCGGTCAATCTGAGCAATTTGGGCGGAGCTCGCAAAGTGGCCCAGCCCGTATAATCTGACCTGGCGTCCATATTTACCTCACTTCACAGCCGTAAACTTTTCAAACTTGAATCTGATCATGGATATATTTATCAGTGTGAATGTGGTCTTGGATCAGTGTTGATGAAATATATTGATCTTCCAGTTTCAACTCACTCAATGTGAAACCCGGGCCTGTTTAGTTGAACGAAACTCTAATATAATTCCAGGAATTGAAGAAAGAAACACATACTGAGTATTTCATTTTTTAATTTGTTTCTTTGCTTGTGACTGTGTGATAAACAAATAAAATATATATATATATTTTTTTTTCAGGCCACTTAATTCAAACTGGATCATTTCCCCCCGTGCACCTGATCATCTCTAACGACACACTAATATTCCACGGCACGGAGGCAGGGAGTCGATGGCTGAGAGCCTCTGGAATTAATGTTTCAAATTGAGGGTTCTGGCCTTGAGGAGGGTCCTGGAGAACCTGGAGAAAACCCACTCAATCACATGGAGTACGTACGTACACACTACAGACGGTAAAGTATTTATTTGAACCAGTATTTAAACAAGAAGCCTTTAGGCTTTGAAGCAACAACACGTAGCATTAAACCGGCGGTTAACATTCTTGTGCAAATGTCTGGCACGTTATTTGTTAACGATTTTCAAGGAGCAAAAAGAACAAAGCAGGTTTTCAGTTGTGTGGGAGAGCTTTTCTCCCCCGTCCAGACCCCGTCTGCCTGATGCTTGAGCGACAGCTTTTGAGTGAGTTAGTGTCCCTGACCATCAATTAGGTGCAGACCTCACCCTCATACATAACCCCCCCCTCCCCCCCTCCTCACCTCCCCTCCCAACCATCTAGTGCTTTCAGTAATTGCGGGCGTGACAGTTTATCATTATCCATGAAAACCACTGGGCTTTGCGAGCGCACGACTGTTTTTGATGGTCCTTCATCACTCGAGTGTCACTTCATTTTGTGCAGCTGTTTGTTGCCATGTGATTATTTTTTTTCTCTCTCTCTCTCTCTCTCCTTCTCCCAAGGCCAAATGGTCATTTTTGCTTTAATGAGCTCACTGTTCAATAAAACACAAAGCAGCAAAGGACTGTGAAGTACAAGGTTCCAAGCACCAACTGAGAGGGTTGTTGGCTGCTACAGCTACACAATGTGCAATTACAGCTAATTGCGTTTCACCAAAACAACTCTTCTTTTCTACATGTGCTCGTCCATTTTACCATGTTTCACGTGAACAAAAGACGATGTTTACCAGAACTTTGGAAGGTCTTTGGTCGAGGATTTGAACCGGATAAGAGACTGAGATCGTACTTGATCGTACTTTGTTAACAGCTGCTACGCTTTGGCTAGCGTTTATCGTCTCGGCAGCGCGATTGATTAGGGTGTTTAGCTGTTGTTGGTGAGGCTGTTGGTTCAAACCCGGGCGTGACTGCTGTAGTGCTTCAAACTTCAACCATAGTGTAGTGTTTGTCACATACAACTCTCTGCCATGTTAAGGCTTCATTATCACACCGACAACAGCTCTTCTACAGACCATCACGGCTCAACAAACGTGTTAAAGCTTTGTTTTGGTTTCCTTTTAAACAAATTTTCACATGTCAACAACGCAGTCGTCGGTGAATACGTTACTCTGAAGCGTTTAAAAAACAACTACAAAAGAAAAAAAAAACTCATCAAACACGGTGGAGTTTCTGCTACTTAGGGCTAAGTGATATACTGATGTGCTCGCGAGTAGCCCAGAAATACGTTTGAAGTGTCACCACTTGACGCTTTAATTAGCATTTGACAAAAACATTGGTAATTACATCTGGTATGTTAAGTGAAGAGTTGGCGGTTGAAGCATTAAAACATAAATGAAGTCTTTGCCCGCCCTTCAGCGAGTGTGGATAATGGCATTCCACATCAATAAACACTTAAGAGAGATTTTGTTCACGTCACCTTTCCAGCATCTTGCGGAAGAAGTGCTTTTTGACAAAATTATTTCCCCTGTTGTCGTTTAGAAGATTTCTGTCCAACATGCCCACCATTTATTTCCAGGAACTCTTATTTATTCAGGGTTTTTTTTTATTCTTTATTTTCCTTTTAAGCCAAATCCTTCAATATATTTTGGTCCTGAAACCTTGTTTCATATAACTTCTTCCAGCTAAGATAGCCTCGCCTCCCATGTGTTGAATAATTCATGGTCTACAATCCAATAGTATTGGATTGGGGAGAGTTAAATTCAAAGTTGAATTACAAAACATCACATTCTTTCATCTCACAAAGTTTTTTTTTTTTTTTTTTTACAGTGTACAGAGGTCAATTATGGGGCCTCTGGCGATTGCTGCTATGAATAATACACCCGAGGGCTGGACAACCTAAGGAGAGCTCCTCCACTTGTGTAGATTATTGACGTTTTACTTTTTTCTTCCTATCCTCAGGTTAAAAAAAAAATTACCCCCGTGTCTGTGGTCCCCTGCACTCTTCATGCCTCGATCGCCTCAGGGCAAAAGGAGCCTAATTTGCACTGTTCTGTTTTGGGACCAATTATAATGACACCAAATGTTCTGGAAACACAATAACATTGAAAACGTAAGAGTGGGCCGGTCAGCATTCTGCATTTTAATCGTCCTCTCATTAAAGATGCATTTCATCTGTTTAGAAATTTAAAGAGTTTTGAACTCGGTCCTGTTTTTAACAGATTATCCTGAACACGGGCGCCCCGCGTACGGAGCATCTCACGATAAGGTGAGTTCTGTTTGCTGCGTCTGATTTGAGGATAACTGAACCATAAATTTGTGTGAGGACCGATTCAGTATCAGAAGGATGGAGGGAGACATTGGACATCTGACATCTGACATTTTCAGCTCAGACGAATAGACAAAAAATCTGAAAAAGGCCCAGGTGCAGCTAACAAACGCAATTGATTGACCATTTCAATGACGTTAGCATTGATGTGAGTTGAAAAGGTTTTTTTTTTTTTAAAAGAAAAGAAAAAAGTCTTATTATGTTTATCTGTCCGGTTGAATATAAAATATAAAGAAGGAACTTCCTGTCGGACTGACGTCTCCATCAGTGTGGAGATACTTGGTCTGAAATATTAAAGACCCCCTGATTAAGAGGTAATAAACTGCAGATGTCCAACTGTCCACGGCCTCCTGTCTGCAGCAGGACCTGGACACCAGACAGGACACTAGATGTCAGTGTTCTCGCTGCTCTCTCAAAGCTGCTGGCAACAACAAGTGCAGCCTGGGACACGATGCAGAGAAATGCATCCTTTCTTTCTTTCTTTCTTTTTTTTTTCCACTTGAAAGCCTTCATTCCTTGTGGATTTTATTCTCCAGCCTCCTGCATCACAGCCTGATTACTGAGGGCATCACTTTTATCTTTAATGAGCTACAAAGTGCTGAGCTGCACTTCCTGCTGGAGCCACTCTCACCACATCAGCCCCGGTGCATCACTGCCTACCACTCACCGCTAGTTAAGTTGGTCAAGTTAGCGAGGTTTCAATAGACCCCGCTCCAATTCGATTGGGAAACTTCTATTGTATGCAACACCAAACACAATTGTTCAATCAACATTAATGTTAAAGTCGGTAGTTTAAATATAACAATTTTTCTTTTTAATTTAATAATATTGCTAACATTGCTGCAAAGGCAAAACAAAATGACACAAAGTGAATAAAACCCACTCAACCACAATGTTGGGAAAGAAATATATTTGACGGCAGTGATATATATTTAACAGAACAATCCACTAATGTAGCAATAAATGTAATTTTCTGTACCAGATGCCGCTATAATTAACTGTCTAAAAATAATGTACATTTTTATAATTAAGAGAATATGATACATTTATTGCACTGGTAATGAGTAAAAACTGTAGACTTTTTCAATTATTTTTTTTAACTGTGTGTGTGTGATAGAGAGAGAGATACATTTAATTATTGATCACACGATATTTATCGAACAGACAAAAGCAGCAACGTTTAAATAATTACGCCATTTACTTTGTCATGAAGTTATTGTTTTTTATTTATTCCCGCAGGTTAGTAACCGCCGCCATTACTGCCCACCACTAGTATCAGCCCCTGTGGCTGATGGAGGCCCTGCTGCGGCAAACGTCAAATATTCCGTCACGTCTCAGCGTCTCTGCGCCTCATTTTCGTGGTCTTTTTATGTGTAACAAACCCAGGTTTGTATTTGTGAGAAACCTTAAGTCAGTGACTGGAAGTCACGAATAAGTAGCATACTTGACAACATATCGAGTATCGCTCTGGGCAGAGCCAAAGCGGCAGTACGTAGGGATTTAAACATGTGATTGGACCAACGACACGTCAGTTAAAAAAACTGACCAATGGGATTTATCTTTTAGGCCAGCGGGATATACGAGTTTGGTGGGCCGGTCAAACAAATAAACAAACTAGATAAATAACTGTAGTGACATCTTGTAAGGGAAACGTAGCGATACACACGATGGGTATGGTAGTGTAATCAACATATTTGTTCTATCCAAGACTTTATTTTACTTATAAAGTCTTCCCATTAATAATACAAACATTCTTATGAGGAGCTGGTACTTCCTGCTATTGTGTCGTTTCCTGTAGAGTAGCCAATCAGCGTGCGAGTTCGCAGCAAAACCAGGAAGAAGGAAACGGAGCCTGAAAAGAGCGCCTCGATCAAAACTGAAGACGTTACCAGAAGGTGAGGAGCTATTTATTTGACACGAGAATATTCAATCACATTAGACATATTTTGTTCACGGTTTATTTTTTAAATATAGCAACTATGACATGATGAATGTGAAAAATATGTTAATGTTACGGCCCTTTCTGCTATTTTGAAAGTCAGACATTTGTTTCAGAACTGCAGTAAGTGAAAATGGAACCGTTTACTCAGGCATTTGCATTAAATCCGAGTTCATCTTTAGGTTTTATTTTCTGTTTCAGAGCGCTTCACGTTATAGATCTAAATTAAATAGAGAATAAGAGAGAGCTGACAGGCTGTCAAAAAGTTGATTACGAGGATTTAACGTCAAATTAAAATGTTCCAAAAAGTGAAATAGTCATTAGTTTGAATTTTAACTTTTATCACTGAAACCTGCAACAATATAAAAATCTGTTTTATTTTAACAAATCATGTGAAATAAAGTACATATTTTTGTAAAAATATTTTTTATACATTATGAACACATTATGGTACACAGTATCTAAGTCAAATATGGGACAATAAAAAAAGTCAACAAATATGGTGGACATATGGTGGTCTTAAGTAGAAACTAAATGTAAAATTCAGTGTCCCTTGAAATTTAGAAGAAACTGAGGAGAAACTTCAACAAAAGTTCTACAAAGAACTTGTGCCTTGAGCACCGCCCAGCATTAATAACAGGATCGGTGAAACTGCAGCTCCACTCATTTTACTACTGTACCGGCACAGAATTATAACGTTCCATGAAGAGTAAGAATAAAAGCACAATTGAATCTCCCTGGTGATAAATTATAATTAAATTCTGATCATTGTGATTTTTGAATGTGGACATTTCCAGCTTTTAACGCTTTTATTTCTCCACAGTTTCCTCCTCATCCTGTAGTTTTCGTTTTCACTGCGACCATGAGTTTCCTCACTGGTCAGTCCAACACCATCCAGGAGCAGAGAGACCGGTGGGAGAGAAAACGCAGCCGCACCGCCAAAGAGTTGGTGAAAACTGAACAGCAGTACTGCCAGCAGCTGGCGCTGGTCACAACTGTAAGTACTGTGTAGTAAAAGCTGGTCAGGTTCTCCTGTAGTTTGGAGTCGGGGACGGGGGGGTCAAGGGGGTGTCAAAGAATGTTCAACATCAGGGGACTTTAATTCACATGGTCTCAAAGGTTAGCTTTTTTGAGCTAAGCTACATGTGTCTTGTCTTGTCTGGTCTGGTCATGGTTAGCTTTTTTGAGCTAAGCTACATGCTATTGTTGCATCTCTCTTAAATATAATGTTCTTTGTTTGTGTGTGCATATATTAGTTTAAGACAGAACGATTATGTGCATTTTTACATTTCTTCCTCCCTCACCCTCCTTCACCCTCCCTCACCCTCCCTCCCTCACCCCCTACCTGCCGTCTCGCTCCTGTTAGTACTTTGTGGAGATCCTGAAGGCCAAAGGAACCCTGAAGCAGGATGTTAGAGAAAACATCTTCAGTTCAATTAAAGCAATTCATTCCATAAACCAGTAAGTACCCTCTGAATAATTAACAGAATATCTTGTCTTCAGAGATGGCGGTGTGTGTGTGAAAAAAGACGCTAATTAATGAAATTGCTGTTTGCATTTGAATGTTGTGCAGATACGCTCCTCGTTTTCCAATATATTACACTTATCTTCACCATTACCAGATGTCAATGGTACTCTCCCTGTGGGATACATTACTGCACATCAGGTGGAATTAATCCAGGTGATAGCAGCAGCCAGGAGCGCAAGCGTTGCCATAGAAAACCTGTGAACTGTCTTCACTCGTCTGACCTTCTGCTGTAGCCAATTGGAAGTCAGAGCTGTGCGTGGCTGATCTTATTGCAGTGTCTAGACATGCAATTGATCTCCTGTTGTAAAAGAGAGAAAAACTCCAAATGGAGTTGAAAGTCTCGACCACGTTTGGCTTCACAAATAAAAAAGGTTGATGTTTGAAGTTGGTCGATGTGCAGGAGCTGCAGCGTTCAGTCCTGGTGTCCACCAATCAATGAAGTCGGAAAAACCCCGGCCAGAAATCTGTGATTCTGCTTCACTTCAGCGGGTGAC
>NC_024314.1:28359856-28373086 GCF_000523025.1 Cynoglossus semilaevis | reverse complement strand
ACTTTATCAAAACTTGACCAGTTTTAGGTGAGATTACGCAATAATCTTAACTCTAGTTAAACAATTAACTTTGTCAGTTTCTTAATGACTCCACGTGGGTAATTATGATTCAAGATCAAGGATTTGAAGACTTTAAAAAAAACGGTAATTATGATTCCAGACCTGTGGTGATGAGGTTTTTTGATAGATTCTGAAAGGAAGAAAAGAAGAGATAATTATGATTCTGTGACATGTTTACAGTGATGTGTGGTACAACTATACTAGAAAAACCCAATAGCTGGCTCTATTTTTATAACACATTAATTAACGTATTAACTTTTGTAATAATCGGTGAAATACATTAAATTCATGTGAGTGAGTAAGTGCATATTTAATCGTTGAGACACTGATCAGAATCACTGCTGCAGTTTTACGGACGATTCCCGTGGAGACGGCTTGACAAACTGCCATACGACAGCCTGGCATACCTTTGATTGGGAATTCTATTTCCGCTCCGATAACGAGCGTCGCGGCGTCGCACATCTCGCGCAGACTGACAGGCTTTCTTGTTGAGAGTCTCACAATGAAGATTGAAGTATGAATTACACAGTACCCTGTATTAGATAAATGGTTCTGCTGATCTCATACATCTTCATTATGAGCCTTGAATCAATGCTTGAAACATAATGGCAGAGTACTCCGTTTGGAAAAGCGCTCCTCGGAGACCCAGTGTGTTTGTGTTGGACTTATTTACCACTGTTAAGTGATTGATCATAGATTTTCCCGTATTCTTCTCACTTTCTTTCACTGTGACGTTTCATATTCATTGAATTTCTTCACACACCAGTGCCAGCAGTAACTGATAGTAAGTGGTGATAATTACATCTATAGATGGATCGTCGGTGACTTTATTATCTCCTCCGTGAACACATGAAGTAGTGGCAGTGATATTCTGTACTATAACACACAGTCAGTCATGATGTGTTGAACAGGCTGACAGTAGTGGAGCCTCGGAGGCTCAGACTGAGGTGACGGAGCAGACTGTGAGCTAAAGGCTGCCTTTTAGACTCGTTACTGTTCCGTACGTTTAAATATTGTGTTCTCCAAATGACATGTTAACCAAATGTTGGTTGTGTTAGTGCAGACATCTTTATCAGAGCGTTATTGAATTGATAGAACTATGATGTTGAAGCATTTCAATGCACCTTTAGAGAAGTATCTTCCAGTGATAGGTTTATCTGTTAATACTTTTTCAGAAATACCTCTAAAACATTCAAGGTGCAACCCAAATAAACCAGGTAATATTGTAATACCAGGCTTGACCACAACAGAACTGGACCTGGACATCTATGAGTCTCTGTCACCTGGACTGGAACGATGCCTTTGTAAAAAAAAACTGGGTTCATTGAACTGGATTTAAAATTATATCAGAGAATTTCAATTCACATCTCATTTATTTACTGACAAACAATGAAGCTTTATGTTTGTATATATTTGTATATGTACAATATATACTTATATTTGATATAAATGTCTACATGTATTTAGATACAGCATGTATATGAATATACATATATAAATCCTATTTTTAGGAAGTAAAATACGTATGTCTACATGTATGTATATACAGCATGTATATGAATATACACATATAAATCCTATTTTTAGGAAGTAAAAACACAAACTAAATATATAATTTTGGATCTGATTGGATCATTTATATGTCAGGGTAAATGTAACAGGAAAAAAAAAAAGATCATCAAAAATGAACATCAACTTCCATTCCAAAATTAAAGACACGTGCCACTCAGTTATCTCCTTCCAATCAGTGACGGAGGGTCAAATATTTTCATTGCAGTAATTAGTCATTAATGTTCAGTTGGTGCCAGCACTGCACAGTAGGAATTAGTATTCCTTCGTTAAGGCCGTCTCCAAATGAAGGTGTCTCACCCAGAATTGTTTGGTCAAGGTTGTATCCACCACAGATGTCGCAACTGCTCGGAATTAATTTGGATTAACGTGACACTCGCGGAATGCTAATGTTATCTTCCTTCTGCTGCTGATGGCCAGACATTTAATTGGTGTGGAGGAGAGGAGGAAAAAAAAAAGTATAAAAATGTTATCCTTAATTTCATATTTATCATAATAGCCTCTGGCAGTCAGAAAGGCGGGGGGAGCGGAAACGCAGTTTTTCCCGCCCTTTACCCTCGTTAGAACTCTCCAGGCTGCTCCTGCATCTCCTGATTATGAACAGAGGCTACCTTGGTGCGCAACTTCATTAAAATCTATTTAAATCAACTTCAGCGGCAAAGTGTTCCTTTTTACAGCATGTATGAACATAAGTCTCTGGGAGCATCATTAGAGAGTAGGAGAGACTCTGGGTGTGTGTGTGTGTGTGTGTGTGTGGTACCTCCTTCTCTAAGTTTGGATAACAAGCTCCTTCACAAGTGTCAACACCCCCAACCAATTGCGTCCGTGTTACTGTAATGTGCCTGACAGGCTGAACGATTGCTTTTGCCTCAGCCTTGATCTGGTTGTTTTGTTCCTGAGTTCAGCAGCCATGTTCTCACTACAAAGTGGCCCTGGTTGCCCTGAAGACAGAGCCACCATCTGGGTCCCAGTAAATACATCACCCTCCAGGAGAGGCCCTTCAAATGACACCGCGCCGTCTCACTAATCCACATCCCTACCTCCCCCATTAACGGGGAAGCGAAATCCTCTGAACTTTGTTCAACCCCCGCACTGTCTCCAAACGTGTGTGCTTTCCCTGAGAGCGTTTTTTTTTTAAGACGTGTTTAAGCGTCTCTAATGCAGAGCAGCATTTCGTTCCCAAACAGAACTGTGCTCAGACTTGTCGGTTTTGTCTGCAGGTATGGGCTTCATTAGGTTTAATGAGAACGAGAATGTGGCCCAGTTCTCTGGGTTAGAACACGAACGCACACCTGGGAAAGGCCTCGACCCAACCCTGACCCTTAAGGTGCAGAGATGTTGACTTAATGTAGGGCGGGGGGGTGACAGGGGAGGGGTGACGGGTTCTTCTGGAAGGTATGATGATCGAACAGCATTTATATCTAGACCCAGATGAACATCAGACTCTCGTGTTCTTCAGATCTCTCTTGGTCCACTTGGAGAACGGCTACATCGGACGAGGTTTCCACCAGTTCTGTCCACAGCTGCAAAACTACAACGTGTACGTTGACAACATCTACGATGCCACCAAAGTGCTGCGGGTAAGAAACCAACCAACCCTAAACATGAGAGTTTTATGGGTGCACAAAAATATCACAGAGGATAAAATGTATTTTGGTATTTTTTTGTGTCTCGTCTCAGATCCAACTGAAGAAAAACAAGGCCTTCAGACGTTTCAAGAAACTACAGGAAGCGCGACCAGAGTTCGACGACCACAAGCTGGAGGATTTACTACAGCTGCCTGTTCTACGTATCGATCAGTAAGTTGGGTTTTTTTTTCTGTGTCAATGAGAAAATCTAGTTCCACCGACTGTGTCAGTCAGCTTTTAGACGTAGACTGACACGAGCCGGGGCGCTGGAGGTTGAAGCCTTCACAAACATGTGAAGTGAGGTTAAGATAGTACAACTCACCTCACTTAAAGCTTTTATTTTGTCAGACCTACTATTTTTATATTTTCAGTTCGTATCTAATTAATTTCTTTTAATGTAGAAAATTTGCTCTGAGTTCTGCAGCAAAGAAAAGAAATAAAATCCAGACCGAAGAGATTCAGTGTTAGTTAGTTAGCAACAGAGAGAGCAGAGAAACGTAAAATAAAAGAAAAGTGTTGTAATTCACACAGTTTTGTAATTACTCCTGTCTCATCTGAAAGTAAGAAACAAAGACAAACATGTCACTGCAGCTGTTCTTCATTTTAGAACTACGTCTTATGTCTGGGAACATTCTGGCTTTGTTCACCATGTGACCAACAAACTGTGGATTTTATATCCTCATATAAAACCCTTTGCTTTGACTCTGGGTGTTTTGTCATGTAGTGACAATGGGAACAATATTGTGTGTTTTTTTTGTGTGTGTAATTAAAGTCAAGACGAGACAAAATTGATTTGCGGTCGTTCCGACATCAAGAGCATCGATGTTGACGGGTCACATCATTTCCTCTTTTTTTTCCTCTGCGGTTGTTTACACGTTACCTGCTACGCTGCACAATGTAAAGTTTCCATGACAGATGAAATTATTCTCATTATTATTATTTCGTGCAGCGTTCACTGTGAGCAGACCGTCCAGAACCTGTCAAATCTCCTTTGTTAAACACCAGCGTTTGTTAGCTGTAATTTCACACGGTCTTGATCTTGCTCGTTAATTAGTGGAACACGGAGAAGAAATGGGCTGAAACGTGCAGCAGATATCATGACACTGGTTTATCAAGCTGCCTGCCTCGTCTCTTAATTAGAGCGCTCTGCGTTTTTTTTGTTTTTTTTTTTTCTTCATCTTTGCGTGTGTACATTTGATCTATCCACACGAGCGAGGAGTCGTCTTTGAGACGAGCACCTTTGACCCGTAGCTGTGTGTTTACCATATGTTGAGTTCCTCTCTGTACCAACTGGAATTGTTTTCACTATTGTTTTCTCACAAATTTCCATGCATCTAGTATCAACAGGAAGTGCAGCGCTTTGACCTGTTGTTTTGAAACTGACGGATGATGAAATGAAAAAAGTAAAGGGATATGACTGGATTCTTTCTGAATGAAGTAAATTACTAAAATTGAAGTACATTTTTTTGGCCCGGTACCAAATGACCTAGGGACCGGCACCAGTCCCCGCACTGGGGGTTGGGTACCACTGTTATGGACTCTTACAGACATCAACACAGATTAATTTTTAAGTGTACTCGGGGGTTGGGTACCCCTGTTATGGACTCTTACAGACGTCAACACAGATTAATTTTTAAGTGTACTTTACCGTAGGGACACCTGGTGGTCACACTAATGTGCCGCGACGCAGGTTGAGAATCGCTGAGTTTAGTTTCGCCTCAGTGAAGTCGCAGCGAGCAGTTGTGTTTTTAGGTGTTTTACCAGATCTGTTGATGTTTCTGTTTGGTGACCACAGGCGACGGTGCAGCCGAGATCGGCTGTGATACAACCTGAAGGAGAGGCTGAGTTTGTTGTTAGCTCGAACGCAGAATCAGCAGGTGTTGAACTCTGGGCAAAAACAAGCCACGAAAACAATAGACGTTTGGCCGAAGGGAAACGCAAACAAATACTGATTGGCCTGGACTTTTGGATTTCATCTGCAAGAGAAAAAAAAAAAAAACATCCCCAGGGTTGGTTGGTTGGTTGTTGTTGTTACCAGATGTTTGTTTATTTTGTGATTTTCTCAGTTCATCCCTGGGTCGTTCACTCACAACACTGTAGTGAGGAGAACGACTGTGATAAGTGGTGAACCTGGTGTATTTGGCTGTAGGAAAACACACAACCAACACCAGATTGAAGATGGATTGGTCTTCCTACAGATGATGTCACGTAAGGTCATATAAGGACAGAGATGTCAGAAAAATGATGAAAAATACGCTCAGAGCATTGATTTATCTTGATTGTTCATGTTTGGTCAGGATAAATTGCGACCATGATTAACTTTGTTGATCGACAGCCCTAAATATTAATTCATTAATTTTTTTGTCAATTTCAATGTACGAAACATTACCTCACAGAGATGCAGATTCATGCTGCTGTATATATATATGTATGAAGTTATAACTAAATGTTTTTGTACTGACCTGTAGTCCCTGGTTAAGAACCCAGTACTCAGTACCAGTTTTCTCCTAAAACCTTGACCAGAGTCCAGTTCAACCTTCTGTCACTTTTATCTCCTTTTAATCCTCCTCCTCCTCGTCGTCATCGTTGATTCATCTCCTCCAACAGGAAACATGTGGGGTGGGTTTTAATTTCTATGGTGATTTAAAGTACCCCGGCCAGGCAATTATCCCAGGTCGGGGTCTTACCTTGCTCTGCCTCCTTGTCTGGGAATAGCAGGAAATTGTTGTCACTTATCACCATTCAAGGATGATGGATGGCAAGCGGGGTTGTGAAGAGTGCAGATACTTACGTGGCTGCTGGGGGAGGAATAAAATCATTGCCTTTATTATGTGGCATTCACTCAGGCCCGCTGAATTGGTGTCCTTCCCACTGAGCCTGCCATTATGACAGTGACGGGGTCTCCAGTTGATTGTGGCAACGAGAGGCAACCTTTTCCGCCTGCATTGACAGTGTTTGTGTCGATAGTAGAGAGGCGACACTCACAGGCGAGGCCTTGGGGATGTATTTGCTCCGAGCTGGAGACCATTTAGTCTAACAAGGGTCTGGCCCATTGTGACGACTCGGTATGATGTACGATAAAGCTGCACACCTCCGACGGTGCATTTGACTCTGTCCTTAATTTATAATTGGCTGTTCCATTATGTGCTCAGGTGGTTCCATCATGTCCTCTAGGCCCACACAAAGTTGTTGTTCTGATTATTTCTTTGGAGAAGAGTGAACGCCGGCTCTTTTTCTCCAAGGTCTACGGCTCTTTTTTAGTGGCATTTCACTCAAAAATGGAATCTTCTCTAGACTGTGTTGTTCTTTATTTGAGCTAAGGACTGCAGTGAGGCTTGGTCGCCACAAGGACTGTGTCTGCTTATTGGTCCTGCCTTGTTGATCCAAATATATATATATAATTTACCTTCTATTAGTGGTGAAAATATTGATACATTGAAATATATACATTATAATATCGCGATCGTAATATTGATACATTGCAATATCGCGATACATTGAAATATATACATTATAATATCGAGATTTTGATACATTGAAATATCGCAATACATTGAAATATATATGTTGAAATATCGCAGTACATTGAAATATATACATTGAAATATCGCGATCGAAATATTGATACATTGAAATATAGACATTGAAATATCACGATACATTGAAATATATATGTTGAAATATCGCAATACATTGAAATATAGACATTGAAATATCGCGATACATTGAAATATAGACATTGAAATATCACAATCGAGATATTGATACATTGAAATATTGCGATACATTGAAATATATATGTTGAAATATTGCAATACATTGAAATATATACATTGAAATATCGCGATCGAAATATTGATACATTGAAATTGAGATATTGATACATTGAAATATTGCGATACATTGAAATATATATGTTGAAATATTGCAATACATTGAAATATATACATTGAAATATCGCGATCGAAATATTGATACATTGAAATATAGACATTGAAATATCGCGATACATTGAAATATATATGTTGAAATATTGCAATACATTGAAATATATACATTGAAATATCACGATCGAAATATTTATACATTGAAATATCGCAATATATTGAAATATATTTGTTGAAATATTGAGATACGTTGAAATATATACATTGAAATATCGCGATCAAAATATTGATACATTAAAATATTGCGATACCACTTTTAAATGGACAAACAGGAGCAGTTTATTTAATTGGCAAAGTTGGTGGAATTATGGGTAAATATTGTTTTGAGAATTTTTTTTTTTTCGAGTCTCTTCATATTTTATTTGAGTTTCTTCAGCTCAGACCGTGGACCAGGTCTTTACGAAGTCTGTTCAATGAATTACCCATAAACCCCCTTGTCATCATCACTGCCCGTCAGACCCTCCTTGTCTCCTAATTACCAATCTGAATCTTTGATGCGTGTTTTAGACACATAATTATCAGAGTGATGTTTTCTCCTCCTCTTCCTCCGCCGTTCTGTACTGAGGTGGTTTTACTGCGTTTACACGTGTTTTGTACTTTGTACCAGGGAGTATCAGGGAGTTTTCACCTCCTTTCTCCAACACGCTCCTTCATTAGAACATCAGAACAATTCTGATGAGGTCATCGTCTCATTATCTTTGCTTTGCTTTGCCTCTAATGAGTGGGACAGGACGGCTAAATGAGAGAGTTACATCGTTTGAAATGTGCCACGATCAGAGTATTTTTCTTTTCTTTTTTTTTTCTTTTTTTTGCTTTAATGAATGTTCTCGACTCCACTCCTTGATAAGAATAAAGTGGGTCCTTTTCTAATAATACCTGAGATGTATTTATTACTACATGATTAGACAAGAAGAAAGAGGTTTTTTTTTTTTTTTTAAGTATCTGGTAATTGACGCCGACGTAATTAGGCCTTGTTTGGCTTTGACTTGGTTTCAAAAGAGT
Organism: Cynoglossus semilaevis; assembly: GCF_000523025.1. Lineage (NCBI taxonomy): Eukaryota > Metazoa > Chordata > Actinopteri > Pleuronectiformes > Cynoglossidae > Cynoglossus > Cynoglossus semilaevis. The sequence goes on along the minus strand of NC_024314.1, from coordinate 28,364,880 downwards.
TGGACTTGAATTATCTTGTTCCACCCACGTACTCTCTCTCTCTCTCTCTCCGCTGTGCCAACCTGCTGCTGTCTCACACACTCAATATCACTGCATTATTTTGTTTTACTTTCAACTCGTACTAATTGAGTACCCTCACGTGTAAACAGAGAGGCAGCGGAACGCAGCAGGAAGTACCGCTCGTTCCCGCTCCTGGTGATGAATGCTGCGGAAGCAAAAACAAAGCTATATTTAAACAACATTAATTCAGGAGTTTACCACAGACGGGGTAGAAGCACGCTAGTATCTGAGATAATGAAGCCAGAGTTTAAAAAATGAAAGCAAAGTCTTTTGTACTCCGTGTGTCCGCGGCCTTCTCTGGTAAATGGGCTGTACTGCACAGGAGCAAAAGTACTTCATTTCACTATTATTGTAAATAGAACAAATGTATTACAAGTATTGTTTTTTTGTATCTTTTTGTTTTCAATGGTGCTATGTTTTAATACTAGACCAGAGAAACAGCTTTTTCTAGCCAGGTCTTTTTTTTTTACCCTCGTGGACGTCACTGTCTCCAGGTACATGTACTTCAAATATTCTTCTGGTTCCTTCAAAGTCACGACTCTGGGTTTAATGTTCCAACATTAAGATGTGATGCAGCTACGTCTGGGTCTAGAACGTTCCACTGTGGTGATTTTTTTTTTTCCTGCAGGACCTACTTTTTGTGTATTGGGCTATTGTTGAACCCCCGCCCCTTATGTTGACACATCAAAGTTAAAACACTGTTGTTCCTACAAGTTTGTAGTTATCTTTTAAAATATATATATATATATTAGCGCAGATGTCTCTGTTTGGTGAAAAAGTAACAAAATCTTTCATTAAAATAAAATAACTTTGCAGTAGCTCAGCACCTGTAGGTGGGGCTGTCCCCCCCCACACACACACACACAGTCGTTGCCACCTACTCCCACCACTGGACTGCCTAGTTGTGAGAAGCATCTCTCTGGTCAAACCCATGACCCCCTCCCCCTGAAAATACCCCCCCACCCCACCCCGAACATTCTTCTTAGAAGTCTGTTGGATGATGTTGGTAACAAATACTCACTAGATTAAAAAGCATCTTTATATCAGGAGGAAACGGAGCAGACCTGATGTTCCGTCGTCAGTGCAGAGATAACAGTGATCTTCAACATCATGTAGAAACTCGACTGCTGTTCTCTGCTGCACAACTCTTTAACAAAGTGTCATCAAAATTTAATCCAACATGCCGTTTCTGTGCGGTTGTGTTGTTGTCGTTGTCGTTGTCGTTGTTGTCGTCGTTCTCCCCCACACTGTACACACAAACACCGTCCCACTACATCGTTGTCACCGCGACACATGTCTCGTCCCGTTGCTGCCACCAAACGGGGCGCTCTGAGTGGTGTGGAGGCTGCTGGCAGCACTAATGGCCACTCTCATTGGCACCGCTGTGTCTCTAACAAGGCCAGACTGCACAGACAGAGACAGACACTGGAAATCAATGGTGATTGTCAATGCATTTCAAGGTAACATCATCCTTTAGTAAAGAAGAATAAAGATTTTTAGGGGCAAGCTGATGCTTCACTGCTGTTACTTTAGATGAAGACAGAAACTGAGGCAGTGACTTACTCCTTTAGACAACAGAGAGATTTTTTTTTTTTTTTAATAATTTGTCAGTACGGGTTGTTAAAGCAGTGTTTCCCAACCTTTTCTTTTGAGCCACAGCATATATGTATCATCAGGAAAACCCCACGGCACAGCACCAAACAAAACGTGAAGTGAAATCTAAAAATCTTCAAGTTTAAATGACCTCATCATTGACCTCAGCCTGTTTAGTTGAAGACGACGCTGATATACTGGCAGGAATTGAAGAAAGACACAAAGATCTTCTTCAACAGCTCTGGTTATCTTCTTCTTTTTTGTTAGTTTTCATCTGCTGCCCCCTAGCAGAAGAGGATGTAATTGTTCTGCCTTTCATGCTTTGACGAGCAAAGACAAATTAGAAAATAATAGTTTTCAGCACAATTAAGTGAAATTAGCACAGTGGTTGCGAGTCAGTGTTGTAAGATTCTAACCTGAACTCTAATATATATGCATACACACACACACATATATATATGTAAAATGTACATATTTCTTCTCAAATTATGAATTAATTGAGGTAATGATAGCAGTACGTCCTTCAGAATTTGACGTCTTTGTAACATCTAACAACCAAAGCAGGAAGTTAGTAAATACATTTTTTTTTCTGTTTCTCTGCAGCTACAAGCATTTTTTGCAAGACCTGGCTGCCAACACCAGTCCAGACGATCCAGAGTTTGAGCAGCTCTCAGGTAAGTCAGAGACGCATTAGGATTCCTGAAGTTTAGAATAGGGGTTCTCAACCTTTGGGTCGCGACCCAAAAGTGTTAAAAAAAAAAGGTGGTAGTTGAAAAATCTTTTACGGTGGGTCACGTGTGTCTTTGCCAAGAAAAAAAATCAGTGTTGTCTAGTCACACTTTTTAACAGTAGGTGGCGATAATACCCCATAATCTGAGTTCAACCACAGACGCACAGGCTTTATAAACACATGCTAACTGCTAACACAGGTACCACTGACTGTGTAGAATGTCAGTTGTCTTCCACAGAGGTCGTCAAAGTTCAACCTGTAGAGTTGACTGGAAGACGACTGGGAAACTTGATGACATCACAGAAGTGTTTGTACTCGATGGTACTCGAAGTATACTGTGATATTTCATTTAATTAATCTGAGAAGTTGAAAAAATTCTCTTTGATTTGGGTCACGACTCGTCATCACGGGTGTTGGTGGAACCTGAAGACGGGCCAGTCTAGAACCGAGGGTTTGGAACAAACTGGAACAAACCAAACCCACGTAGAATGAGTTCAGACTTTCATCAGCTGAACATATATAACAAACTCCACATAAGAGTAAAAGACAGCCCTCGTTATCTCCATTTGAGGAACAAAGAATGTTTTTTTTTCTTCTCCACATCTCGCTCTCATTTGTTGTTATTGTCACAGCGCTCGGCTAGTGGGGAAATGAAAGCGAGGCGCGGCCCCATATGCGTCTTAGTTCTAGTTTGATGTGGATTTTGACATAATTAATTGGGAACAGATCAGAGGATATTAAGCTGGGAGTTATATTAATAAATAAAGTCTCGAACATCAACACGTATCCTGATAATGACTAATTTCAGTCGTCAAATAAACAGCAAATCTCTAGTGCGGCCGTACACATGGAATTATTTATGTGTATCAATTAAAATCTCATCGCTGACGTGCCGGCTTTGCTAACAAATTCAATCAGCCCTGACTCAGAGATGAAGGTACATGTTCTAAATGCACTCCAACATCCTCTCTCTCTGTTCCTTTTCTCATTAAACATTTCTTTTCAAACTTCTATGTTTTTTTTTTTCTTCTTCCTGTTTTTCAACTTTTAATGTAAAGACAAACTTTTTTTTTTTTTTACTTTTTTTTTCTGCTGCCGGCCAGGATGAAATGGAATAATTTTAAAACGTTGTATCTAATTAGACGTAGTAGGAAATGGAACCACAAGAGGCCGAGTTGTTGTTGCTTTTGTTTTTATCTTTTCTTAGTCTTGGCCGCCTTCCCACAGGCATCCTTTTGTCTGTGTGTGAAGTGCTGTTAGGTGGAGTGGGCTACATCTGGGCTGCGACCCACTGTTGTTGTTGATCAGCTTTTAAACTAGTCATTCTTATTTACATTCATTTATTATTACTCACTTGTAGTTACCAGAGAATCGCTGCAGTTTTTTTCTCCTTTTTTTTTTTTAAATCCCTAATAAAGCTGTACAGAGTTGGAAACTCCAGCTCCTCCTGCTGGCCAAGGAAGAACTTTAAGAAAACTATTGTTTTCTAAAACTTTTTTTTTTCCTCCTTGATATCAAATCTTGCAAATGCCTGCAAGTCTCAATCTCAAAAATGTTAATGTGTTAATGTGTTATTTGAGTGTCCGGCCCCCAAGTGGTGTCTGTCCAGAAAAGAAATTCTGTCCCTCTCACAAATATAGTTGGTGACCCCTTGTCTACGACCTTTACTTCAGTTAATTTTGCGTTTATCAAACAGAGGTAGACAGTGATCCTCAGATCGTCTCCTCTTTCACAGGTTTTTTTTTTTTTTACCAGGTGTTAAAATAATGATCATATCTCCACAGCTCAGGTCTGAACTCACTGTCGGTGCAGTTAACACAAAGTCTCGTCTCACAATTTTCAAACGATGAATAAAGAGCTGTGAGACGGGGAAGTCGACTCCAGCACGTGTAACAGACCAGATGTATTATTAACTCCTCAGCCAGAACTCAGTCGAAGAATATACCGTAATTAGGAGCTGTTGTTTTTCCTAAGCAGGCAACGGAAAATGATTCCACCCAAGCACAACAAAGGGGAAAGGGAAAAAGTCTACACGGATGCCTTGTTTGGTTTACATTGTAATTGTTGTGAAGTTAAGCGAGCCAATTAGACCGTGATTATTTTGGTGTAGAGACGTCGCCCCGAGGATGAAGTTCATCTGCCGATTTCTCCGTGCTCGGAACAGAAAGGCGGCAAAGTTGAGCTTGAAATTAGAATCCATCTGTTTGTTGTTATTTTGGAGCGCGTTAATGATGTTCGCTCTAAATGTTTACAGCAGATATTATGGCTGACGCGCAGTAATTGGATTCTTCGCGTTCCCGTTTTGACGATTTGCCTCTTTGTTGCGGAGCAAATACTTTTAAAGCTTCGGGGAAGTGAAACACAGTGAGGACAGCGGTTGTTGAGATGGAGTTAATGTAGGAACCATCGACAGGAACCATCGACGACAGCAGCAGATGAGAGCCAGTGAAACTGTCGTTGATGTACGAACCTGAGACGACTCAGATCTTATATTTTCAAATTAAATCTTAAATTTATTAACATGTTCCTCTGAACACTTCACACCCAGGACCATGAAGTAAGTTCTGTGGACGGGGGTGTGAGAAAATATTAATGCACTGAAATAATGGGGTATTTCATTTCACCTTACCATATCAGAGGG